>NW_024582363.1:1240001-1241535 GCF_018398535.1 Haplochromis burtoni
AATCCTGATTCAATCCCCACCAGGCCATGGGTTCTTTAGTTCAGTTTTAGATTACTTTCATTTAATTTTGTTTTCAGTTGACTTATAATTACACATGAATTCAAATTAATTAGAGTTTAAATTAAACTATTATGCCATGAAATCTCATCCCTCGTGTACAGTATTGCACTTGCATGTAGTTGTCAGTACCAGACACATGCATGAGCATAGGTAATTGTAGATTAGAACACAGAGCCTCTTTCTTCCTTGTTCATTCTTTGGCAAGACCACATTGATCCCACCCATTCCCACAGAAATAAAATGAAGCCTATTATAGTAAATCACCATGGTAGCCTTTTCTGCAGATATGAATCTTTCCACTGTAGTTGACAGTTGTTGTGCACCATCAGCTACTGTACAGTTGTGCATTCTTCTTTTGTAATTGTTTATTATGATGAAAAAAACATGACACTAGCTATAGTGCCTTGCTCAGCGGCCAGTGGTATGTGTGTTCTGTCAGTAGCTCTTGTCACTCAAACCAGAGCAAGAAAAAACATCTCAGTGGGTTTAACAATTTTATTAGGGTCTCTATAGCAACAGCTCATAGGGAGAGAGAGAGAGAGAGAGAGAAGTGTATGTGTGTGTACGTGTGTGAATGCAAATCTCATAGTTGGTGATCAGACCATGAAAAAAGGAGAGCTGTAAATGTTGTGGTAAAAAACATTTTCCCCTCTTTTCCTAATAGTAACACAAAAAAAAATCTGACATAAAGGTGGACTTTAAGGTTTGTAGTGGTTTCATAAAAGCATTATGGCTTAGGAATTGTCTTCAACACAATTTTAAAATGAAATAAGAACCAAATTGAAGTCCTGATAGAGTATCAGCACTTATTGTTTGACCACTGCCTGCTGCAAGAATAGCCCGAACACACATTGGCACTGATTCTGAAAGTCTCTGAAACTCTGCTGGATGGATGGAACATTATTCCTCCAAAATGTTTTGATCCCTTTTAGTGTAGGGTTAAAGAGTCTTGGTTTTTACCTTGTATTTGTCACACATCACGTTGTTGTAAGCCAACCATAACGTAATATGGTCGGCATGTGCGTCATCACATTGTATTATATAAAGAAACCATACACATAATTTAATTAAGATGAGTTCATAGATTAATTAAACGAGTCACTGAGTGTTTACATTCTCTTATTTGCTCTGTGAGTCACAGCTATGTTGCCTTTCTGTAACCTGCTCCCTTCTGTACCAAACACCTGGATTGTACAGGAAAAAATATACATACCCATTTCAGACTGGTGTATCCCAGTTCACATTTTTGAGGACATTCACACCAGCTAGAGCAGATAAATATCCCTGTGTTGTCTTTTTTATTGCTCACCTAATCAGTGTTTAAAGTATTTAGAGTTTACTTAAGCAAATATGATGCAATGGTAGGTTAACATCAGTGTTTGCTGTTTTTACTCATTTCCATTTATAACAGGACTGCATACATGTTATTGTTCTTGTCTGTACTGCACTACTTACATCATTCTTTTTCAAAAGC
>NW_024582363.1:1241555-1289107 GCF_018398535.1 Haplochromis burtoni
TTGCTGTTTTTACTCATTTCCATTTATAACAGGACTGCATACATGTTATTGTTCTTGTCTGTACTGCACTACTTACATCATTCTTTTTCAAAAGCCTCAATTGTGGAGAAATTAAATAATGGAAATAATTAGTGTGGCTTAGCCTGTTACAGTAAATAATGCATCATCACAAATAGCCAGTAACCCAGTTTCACAATATAAAATACCACGAAAGGAGGGTGGAAGGGAAATACATACTCTAAAAGTATGTTAAGAAAAATATTATGCTTCTGTTATATTTTAACTGAAATATTTGGATAAAAACAGCAACTATGATAATTCGTTTGTGTACTTTACTGTTTCACAGAAAAAAGTGCATTCATTGCTCCACTTTCAGTTGTACAGCAGTTAGTTATTAGTTAGTTAAGTTAGTTAAGTTATGCCAGTAATGATTGTGAGATGTTTCATTTTTTGCATTTTCTTTGTTTGTAGTGCACAGAAGTGTAGTGGCTATGCAGTCTTTTTTTCTCAGGCTTTTCTTCAGTTGAAAATGGATTTAGTGGCTCTATAGGGCTTAGACATAAAGACCTGGAAAACTGACTAGGACAAAAAAAGACACCTCTTTGATAAGGAGGAATAACAGTCACTGGGAATGATAGCAGAGGAAATTGATCTATTTAGCACAGCATTGTGGACAATTTTATAGAAAACAAAACAAAACAAGTGAACACAGGGCAGGTCCCTCTACGGAGAAAAACTGCAGCTGATAACAGAAAAATCTGGAGAGCTGTAAAAAAAACAAACAACAACCCTTAACCATCACTGATATCACCAACAGTTTGAGAGTGGATAGCATCACAATCTGCAGTTCAAAGAAAACTTACTGTAGGGAATAACAGAGATTCATACCTCTTATGGCATACCACTAGATTGGAATTATGCATGTTTGGAGCAAATGTTTAATGAACTAATGAAACCAAAATTTCTCAAAGTGAAAGTGAAAGAAAGACTGAAGAATACATGTGATTCAAACCTCATCAAATATGAAAGAGCTAATAAAATGTTATTGGCATGTTCTGTGTGGCAGTAAAACAGGGATGGGCAATTGATTTTAACAAGCTGAACTCAGTTCTGCTTAGTATTAATTTGATCTCTTTATAAGCTTGTTGGTGAAGTCCTCCACGACAGTCCCAGTTTCTCCTGTGGACCCTTGGGAAAATTAATTGTCCATCCCTGCTATAATAGAATCATTTCAGAATTATACACAAACATTTAGTGTGTCTATGCATGAAGCAATTCCCCTGTCTCATTTAACAGGCCTTCCAAAAATACAGTGACATTAAGCACATTGCCTGTGCAGCCAAAGCTTTATCAGTGACAGCCAAGCCAGTCACCAGATTTAAAGCCTGTTGAGCCTTTTTTTTCTAATTGAAAAGAAGATTGAAGGAAGAAATCCCCAGTAACAAAGATCAGCTGAAATCTGCAGATTTGAAGCCCAAAGATGATAGTAAAGCTTTTGTCATGTCAGTGGTCTGCAGACTTCGTATTCTTCAAAGAGCTATGAACATTTATGACTGTTATTTCTGAAAGAAAAAAAGCATCCACATATGAAAAGCATGAAAAAAAGACTTAAATGCTAGTTTATACCCCACTCATATTTCGGCTTCAATTTCAATTTAAATAGCAAAATGTTTTTATTTTTGTTAATTAAAAAACAAAAATGAGTAAATGGAATAGTAAATGATAGTCTGATAAATTCCTGATAGTTGTGATGAAGAAATTTCAAAGCCATCGAAGGGGTAAAAACCCACTAATGTTAAAATGACCAGATAAACCAATCTTTGAAGTTGTCTAGGCCACATGATAACAGGATTTGGTGCACATAAACATAAACAAGTCACAAGTTTTTAGAATTGGAAAACATCGAGGGCAAATCAAGGCAAACATTTGTAACAGCAGAAACGTATACAATAACAGCAATAGGGAAGTAAGCTTTTTCACTCTTTGTGAGAATGAATGAATGAATGAAGTTTATCCTCAGGAAAGATTAGACTTGAGTGTTGAATTACCAGGCAGGAACCTTTAGTACCCGACCTCAACCCAGGCAACTCTGCATTATGTTGTCACATAAAACTTCAACATGACTTAATGTAGTTCACTCTTCAGAAGGTATGAAGAGTCCACAAAAAGGCTTTTTTTTTTCAATGAAAAGCATCAAAATGGAATTGTGAAGGTTATTCTTGTCTTCTTATCTTCACACCTGCTAAAGTCCTTTTTGTTCTTTCTCTCATTGCAGCTTATGTGGACTTGCTCTAAAAGCTCAGTTACTTAAATAGATGATAACTGATTGAGATCAGAGGTTTTCTATCACAGGTTCCGTTTTAATACAAACGTGAAATACTAGCAGGTACTAACAGTTGCTTTCTTTTTAATGAACAGCTCTTGCTCTTGGTGATTACTGTCAGCCTGCGGTGATTGTAATATGTGTTGCCACCTAATGAGTTGAAAAAATAGGGATTGTGCATTAAGTGTGTGCTATAAAGAGAAACAGATTGTGACTACATTATTCATATGTAATTAAAATTCATGCTCCTCCATCTCCTGGATACACCTGAAAATGTTAAATATTTTAGTGAGTGCATGTATAAATATAGCCAGGTCACAGGTTTGACCCATTCTGCTGCTTGACGTCAGTGTGGGATGACTTTTTTCCGCTTTAATATTCTCCTCCACTCTATAATATTCTCCTCCACTTTCCCCCCCATCATCGCATTTATATGAACATTTACAGAAGTGATTACTCTACATAATAGGATCACATAGGATATTTATTTGTTCTACCCTCCTGGTGTGCTGACCTTTGACCCTCCTCCTTCTTTGTGCCTACTGTTCAAGAATGGCCTGAGTGAGTCAATTTGGCTAATTGTGTTTGACAGCTGAAAACCATAAACCACAGACTATGCTAATTAGTACCATTTTCAAAGCAAGAGAAACGGTTGCTAAGGAAAATAATGACAGTGAGCTCATTGAATTACCCACACAGAGTTTTGTCATACTCAAGGCTGTCCTATATGTGGACCAATTTCATATTTGTCTTTTCAGATGTAAGGAGGGAGACTGGGTTTTTTTTTAATGGAAGCTGTCACTCAACTCAGGAAGATGAAAGGCAGGGTCCTTTAGATGTTGTATTGTACAACAAGCAGGACAAACACTTGACTGACACGAAGTCTTTGTAACAGATCTTACCAAATAGAGCAAAAATAATAACTCTGTTCCTCTTTTCTGACCTGCTGCTGATATCTGTCATAACTAATATCTCTTCTAAGAATCGTTTCTTCTTCTTATGTCTGTTCAGATCATTTTTCCTCATCAAGTCTAAGCTCATTGTGGCATATTTACTGGCTATCTTTGGTGAAAATAATATTGCACAATAGTATGCCACTAAAAAATGAAAGATCTTTGTCAAAGTAGTAATTCTCAGTTGCCATTATTCAAAAGAGAATGAAATTGTTATCCTTTTTTCTTATCCTCACACCTGGCAGTAATATTGAGTCTCATCAAGCTTTGGAAGGTTTGGAGATAATCATGTCAAAAATTGAGTTTAGAGTCTCTAGAAATCTTCTAAAGATTAAAAATCCCACTTCTACGAACACAGCGGTGTTTTGTGAAATCACATATAATCTCTTGCCTTTATGATTTTATTGGTTTGACGGCATCTTGTATCTCTAAGCTTAAAAACACTACCTATGAAAAATTTCACAAAAATCAGACAGGAGGTAGCAGGAGGAAAAGTATGCACACGAGCAACCTATAGAAGAAAATAGTTCAATTTATTTAATTGCCTAGTAGCGTCTGTGCTCGGTAGCATAGTGCTAAGCTGCAGTCACTGTATCATAAGCAGAAATACAGGAAATCATAAAAGATAAAATGTACAGCAACAGATAGAGCAGTTGACAAAGGAAATCCAAGAAATAAAAATATAGAGCACAAATGACAGAAAATCATCAGGACATACAGAACAGAGAAAAAGTTTATCACTCAAATGAATTGTAAATGCTACATCTGCATTTGATGAAATGTACCATTACCCGACTTCAGTCATTGGATATATGAAAAATAGTAGTTCTAGGCCCCTCAGTTATCAACATTTTAACAGAAAAGACTCTAAATGTTCTCCGAAGACTAAAATAAAGCCTACTTTTAAATTCAACAAAGGTCGTACTATACTCTCCTGCTCATGAACTTTGTTTGATTTAGTTTGATTTACAGAATGAAATGCCCCTATAAAGCAGTTAAATGGTAAAACTATTTTAACTGGTTCTGGAAATGTCAGGCACTGCTGGATACAATTAAACGTGTCGCAGAAGAGAAATTTCTGCTACAACAAAACAAAGCTTTAAGGGCAATTTCTTTCTGCAACACAAAGGAAAAAACTTGATCAAAAATAGCATTTAAAATTCTGGACTTTCTTTCTTTCTTTCTTTCTTTCTTTCATTTTTATAAAACTGAATTAAAACACAATTTGTTGAGTCAGTATTTCCTGGTGGTACATGTAAGAAGAGCCTTTTTTTAAACATGCAGCAGACAATTAAGACAGCTGTTGCAAAACATGTGCAAATTTGGCTTCTACCACGACACTCATTAGTATCTTTGAGCAAAACAAGCACGTTACCTGTACCAAAAAATCAAGAATAGCCGAGTTGCTAAAGCCAAAGGACAAACTGAATGGAGGATGTGTTGTTTGACAGGAAGTATCAAAAAACCTGAGGTATGAGCCTAGTTTATGCCTCACATGCACTGTTTCCTTGCACAGTAGCCCGAATGACGTGAGAGCTAGAGGTGCAGAAATGCATATTCACTAACAGCAAGAACCTCGTCACACCTCTGCCTGTGTGCTACTTGTGTAACAATTAAATTATGGCCATGTCACAGGTTTTTTATTGGTGTTTTGTATTTTGTCATGGCAAAAAAACATGCTTTGCATGCAGACAGTTTTTTTCGAAAGTGAGGAAGGCTGAAAAATCGAGCCAGATGGATAACATACAAAATGTCAAGTCACTGTGTTTGCAGTTCTCACATTATGACCTGTCCTTCACACTCACTTTGAGGAACAGTGTTTCAAGTAGGATATTAAACTGTTGTAACAAACATGCACGATCAGCAGGCTCATCAGCAGCCTAGTTCATAATAAACCATAGATAACCACCAACCTAAATCACACCCAATTATTTTTCTTTTTGTTGTTGGCAGCTGTCAATTGCAGTAATTAAAACGAGTTTGAAAAACGAGTAAATAAACAGACCTTTCTTGTAAACCATTATAATGCTTTGAAAACTGTATTCACATTCATGTCAGTTCACACAATCCCAAATTTAATTTAAAAAGGTTTGCATCCCGGATTTTTGTACATAAACAATGTTGATAATTGAGGGCACAGGACTCCTGTCAGTGTTGTTTTTATGCAAGTCGAGAATTAAAGGTTTTCTTGTCAAATGCTATGTTAGACTAGGTCAACACACAACACATAACAAATAAAGGTCACAAAAATGCATCACAGAAAAGTCGGTATAGGCTGCTGACAGACCATGCCATTGGCTCTGTTTCTCTTGACCAAGCTGGTATCTCTGTTGAAGAAGTACGTCTAACAAAAGCACAGCACATCACTGAAAACTGACTTATTTTGTCTCACTGGCCTTTTGTTTGCATGAAGGTGACTGACTGCTCAGCTTGTTATGCCTGTGCAGGAGAGGATATCATCTTTACCTGGAGGCCTGTACTCCCACAGGCTGACTCTTTCCTATCCTAGGACAACTGGTTTTCAGGATCCCATCACCCTCTGGAAGAGCAGTCACACATGCCTTGACAAAGGCACTGGCAGAATCCATAGACCAGGCAAACTGTCAGGCTTGATGGTACTAAGCTAACGCATACAATACCCAGAGTCACTCTCTGAATCACCAGCAAGTAGATTCCAAGAGGAAGTGAGCCAAAGTATAAGAAACCCAGAAGCCAGACCAGGATGCGTGGGACATGATTACAGAACTTGGACAAGGCATCCTGATCTGCTGGCCCATTAGAGCCTATAGATACTGAGTCCAGGCTTTGCTCAGCATAAACATCTGAGCTGCCATTTTGGCTTGGAGAGTGTTGTGAGTCCCTCTGCACCTCCATTATAGTGATTACCAGGCAGTTGGATGAGTCACGAGATGGACTGGAGGAGGAGAAACTCTTTGGAGTCAAGACCACCTCCCTGTTTTGGTCGGAATTCCAGGATTTGTCTCGCATCACCAAGTGGGACATGATGTTAACATCATCAGGCAGGGCTGAAATCTCCTGCTCAGTGATCTCAGTTTGGTGTCGGCAAAAGGGGCAGGAGATGCAGCCTGCACTGTCAGCAATATCCAGGATTTTAACGAGACAACGGGCACAGACCCGGTGAAGGCAGTCCAGGATTTTAGGCTTCCGGTGGTGGACATTGTAACGCTGATAACAGATTTTACACTCTAACTCCTCCGGAGGAGGACTTTCCTTCTCCTCAAACTCAGTCTGAGGACAGCTCATCTTCAAGTCATGTTCTAGGGAAACATATAGAGACAGGGTGAAATAAAAACAGAACATCACATGTGACTTTAACTAGTATGCAAAGGAAGTAATAAAAGAAGAAGGAAGAAGGAAGGAACAAAAAACCAGAGCATGTTTGTCATTACAGTGTCTTGCATCTCTCTGCCCAGCAGGAAAAGGTCAAAGCTCCTCTCTGACTGCTTTGACTTTGTGTACCTTCTGGTGATGAAAGATTTATGATTTGGGAGTTGAATCAGGGTATTATACTAGTGCCTTTTTGTGGCAAAGTAAGAGCCAGTAGTGCTATTGATAATCAGGGAGAGATGGTACAGGGAGCTGCTCCCTGAACATTTTTCATTGATTCATTAGTGTTGATGCAGTTCTTAAAATAAATGACCAGCCCTTGAACCAAAGGTTTGATTGTTACTTAAATTATTTTTTAATGTATTTATTCATTATCCATTGGATTATATAAAGTCCTTCTTGGCATTTAATTTATTCAGTTAGGGCATTGGATAGTAGAGCATTGTCATTCATTGAAAGACTCTCATTGTTCTCCCTGAACAAACTGATTTCTTTTATTGGGCATTAAATGTGTTTGCTGAGTTAGTCATCAGGGCATTCGTTTTCGTAACCGTTTATTGAGCGCAGGGTCATGGTGGGGATAATGCCTATCACAGCTGTCATAGGGAGGGGTATAGGGTACACCCAGGTCATCAGTTCATCACAGTGCTTCCAGAGAGAGACAGACAATCACACAATCACCCTCACATCCAGTTTAGAATCACCAAAGACACGTATGTTACCTAACATACATGTCTTTAGACTGTGGGAGAAAACTAGATCACGCAGAGGAAACCCACATGGAAAACAGGCAGAAAGGCCCAGCCAACCAAAAACCAGCAAGTTAATCATTACTTGAATTTATTAGTTTACTGAACATGATGGCCATTATTGGCTAGGATATGCTGAAATTTTTGACCAAATTTTTCTACCTATATGTCAGGATGTTTGCAGTTACCTAAAGGTGCTTCATTACTGTCATACTAGACAGAAGTTTTACTGTCTTACAATTTCCATCCCCACAAAAATTTAACAGCAACACCTAGCTATATTAGTCATAATTGTCATGTACCTACAAAAATTCCCTCTGAAGACATATGAGGAAGGCTTCAGACCCCACACTACATGGACTTTGCTCCAGACCTTCATGTAGGAGGACCCCTCTTTGTAGCTGCATACTCCATTGTTGCTGTTCCTGATCATGTTTCAAGATATTCCTGATTCATGGTTCATATTTGTAAACAATTTTAATTTTAAATTTAAATCTGTGTGTGTCCAACAAAATTGATAGCTCGTTTTTAACCATCCATCAATCCATACGGCCCTCCTTTCCGAAGAAAAAAAGGGTTGTAACATTGTGTAAAATGTAGGTAAAAAAATAATGCCCTGATTTGCAAATCAGTCAGACCCTGTATTTAATTCTTTATAATATTAAGATGACCAATACTGAAGCTTAGATTTAAAAAAAAAAAAAAAAAAAAAAAAAAAAAAAAAAAAATATATAAATATATAAATATAAAAATAAATAAGAATATAATATAATATAATATATTACACACTCATAATTTGGGAGCTTTTAATGATTTCCAGAACAGAGACTTTTGCTCTTGTTTACATTATACACACCATTCAAACCTTTTTTGGAAATGGGTTGTAAGCCCTGAAAACAATGCAAACATGACATGATAAGGAACTTACTGACAATTGCTCTGGTTGTTAATTCAGCATATACTGATGCAACTGGAAATGATACCGAAGGACTGTTGTAATCTAATTCCACAGACATTGAGCTGTGATACAAAAACTACTGAACATCAGCTCCAGTTGTTACTGTCACATTTGTTTTTGCATATTACAAAACACATTCGAGTCGTGATGAGGTTTCTGGTAACTCGTCTACAGCCTGAAACACTTCTTCTTTTTAGCAAAACTACCACACTGTGGATTTCTTTGAATGTCCCTGAGGGCTGAGAAATATGTGTGATCATACAAAAGAGACTAAATACTTAGCAGGAGGTCTGTCATTTCTGAAGCAAATAAATATCAAAATCATTTTATCCATACTGTGTATATGTTCTGTTTATTAAAACTGGATAAGGTAGGAAATTCTCAATATCACACATGGGATTTTTTTATAGGTTTCCCTTGCTTCTGCAGATTTAGAACAGCATTATTCTTTTATGCTCTGTTCTCTTGAAATTTAACCTTGAGTGTGTGTGCGTGTGTGCACAGAAGTCCACAGTTTAGGTTTGTTTCGCTGTCAGTTGTGCCAAGAGCAACTGACAGCAAAGGGGCAAATGAGCAGCTACTGTGTCTGCAGCCAAATCAACAGACCTAATACTTAATACTGTGCATAAACTCATGCACCCGTTGTGTTATGTCAAATAATATGTAAAGATGTTGTTCTTAGTTAGCTATAGGCTATGACACATAGTGCTCAGCTAGTAGATTTAAGGTTTTGGGAATATTTCTCTTGCCTCTAGCATACAAAAGTAAAGTGGTTCCGATGAGGCTACTTGTGTGGAAAACACATCCATTCTCTTACAAAATCAATGTTTTTTAGTCTTGAATTCTTGGCACTAGGATTTGCGCTACGGCCACGCAACTTAAATGGCATGTTGAGGCCAGACACAGTTGCTGTATAAGGTTTAGTAACACATTGACATTTTTCATCCTTTTTAGAAAAGTGCTTGAGATTGTCCTCTGGGACATTACTTCTGATAGGTATTTGTCCTTGAGGGCCCCTCCATTACAGGTAGTGCCCTCACCTGAAAATACCACAGATCACGCTGTACTTCCTGCGTATTGTGTTTTTTGCGCAGCATCTTCTTGGAGCCGACATTATGGCTACATTTCCCTAAAGATAGTTGGTTCATATGATGAATTTTAATACACTTTTTCTTCTTAGCCCATGAGCTATGGTGAGTGACATGTATAAACTGAAAGACAAGGTAAAGCTGGTTACTTAACATGCTGCCTCTTGCATGTACTGCAAGAATAACTGTGGAAAATACTCTAACCTCAATATCCTGCAAAAGTGCGTCTGTGAAAACTGATTAGATACCAACTAGTCAATGGGATATAATCAGTTTAATCAGTACTGTTTCACCATCATTCAAAATGAAAGATGTGTAGCTCTCTCTAAATGTGGCAGTTAGCATAGGAAACAGCAGTGTCTGGAGATGGTAGTCCAGTCTTTGTTCAGCTCTAAGTTTATTTTGTTCAATTCAAATTAAATCAGTGAGGTTTAGAAAGGTTACAAAAGGTTTAGTAAAACCTCAGAAATTGCTTTTGAGAGCCATGGCACAGTCCATTCCTCTTGATACTGCTTACTTTACTTCTGTATATGGACATTAACAAGTCCCCCTCCCATCATGAAAGTGTTATATAAAGAATGGCCAGTCTTTCACTCATTCATGACCATGAAATATAGATTGAATAGGTGGATTTTGCACTGGCAATTGCCCAATAGTACTCTCTGTGACTTACTGACTGTTAAATATTTAAGCCTGTCTGTTGAGTTAAAAAGCCTTCTGAAAGATGTCAGAAAGACGGAGATGTTCTTGCTAGATCAATCATGTAAGCAGAACTGCCTGATTTTCCACAAAAGGTTCCCCCCCCCCCCCCCCCCCAAAAAAAAAAAAAAAAAAAAAAAAGGAGGACAAGGTACATTTAGAAAGAGCCCAGTTTGCAAAAGGAATTTGAGAGTTGGGGTTATAATTTTTTTAAGTATCCCAGAGAGCTTACATTGTAAACAAACTTTCAATTGTTTTCCCCACAAAGCCTGTATTACTAAAACCTAACAGACCAATAACAGTCATTAACCTTTTGCAATGCTTGAAACATTAATGATATTATTCACATCAGTGTTTTCTTCTTTTGCAATCATTGTACTACCTTAGTACTTTTTTATCATTACTCCCTGTCATTATGCATAACTGGCCGTTTACTGCCAGAAATTTGTATCCACTTTGGAGATATACTTTATGCCACACTTTCAAATCTACCATATGAACTTACAGTCACCATAATATGTATATTAAACATTTCTGGGGGAAAAAAATGCTTTTGTTGGTCGAGCTGTGGTTTAATTGAAAGAATTTGCTGAGTGTGTTGTTGTCAGGTTCCTGGTCTGTAAGGAGAATATCCCTACTTTACGTGCTAAGCTATTAATCACCACAGCCTTCATCACCATCTTGCACTTTGCAATATTGCGTATCTCATCACTTTGCAGTCCAACCAGATGAATTGTCCAGAGCCATCCAGCGGTGCTGTCATCTGGAGCAACACACATTTGCATCGATCTATTCTGGTCCAAGACCTGCCAGGTTTTTTTCTTTCTGTACGTGCTGTCAGATTCTCTTTTTTTCAAGTGTATTGTTTTCAACTAATAGAAGACAGGGTATGCATGTGTTATTGCATTCAATTAAAGCTAAATTATGAGCTTAGCTGGTGATATTAGACTTGTCTCAGTTTTTACAGAAACAGGACATAGATTTTTTTGTAGTCCATGCAGAAAGCATGTCTTCTGATACATGCTGCAAATACAGAAACACTGCCGGCTAAAGTCAGCTTCACGTGTTGAAAATGCTACTGTGATCTCTCTCCTAATGAGAAACTGCTTCATAATGTGGATGCTGTTGCAAAGTTATTAAGCAGGTGACGTTATTAGTTGTTAATAGTCACTGTGAACAGAGTGATGGTAAAAAAATAATAATAATAAAAGGTACCCTTTGGATAAGATTAGTTACTTGAGGTTAGATAGCAGGACAAATTAGTGCCCATATTGAAGAGATTCCAAAAATAAAGAAAGAGTTTCTTTTTAGCCATAGTGTCACTCTAAAATAAATCAACCACTCTTGCCTACTGTTGTAGTTAAATTTCATGACTAAATATAGAAAAATCACACCTTAGTCATTGTGACTGAGTAGTTAATTCACTGGGATCTAATTGCACTTTACTGTGGAGAGTCACTCTCTTTATATCTGAATTTTGAGATACTGTAAATAGTCTTGTAATAATTAGGGAGGCTACTGTTTACCCAGAAACATGCTTTGATATGTCCCTGAGAAAGGTTGTTGTAGACCAGGTTACTAACCACTTCATAAACATATGTTATTTAATGTGTAGTTCAAGAGGAAGCGTAACATGTGAGAGAAAGTGGAAACATTAAATTCTAAGATACACATTGAATATAATCCCAGGTACTTTTGATATGTTTTTGCACATTATGACTGTCATTGAAAACCTTATATGTTGCCCAAAGTAAACAAATGTACTCATACAGGTTTCAAGCATTGATGGGGTTCCTTTTACTGTTATAGACTGTTGAATGTGTATGCCTGCCCTACAACCCTTAGAATTCATTTAACTAAAGAGAAAGCCTTTAATACACACTGGTTAAAAGATGCAATTGATAATAGAAACAAAAGGATAGTGAATGAGCAACAAAAGCATTATTCAAGTTAAGGGAACTATTAGTTAATAGTAGAAATGAAAATGACAGACTTTTATGCTACTAGCAAATAGTCTTTAGCCTTCACATGTACAGCAGCAGGCACTGGGTTTCTTAACACTGAAGTCGACTTCACATTTAAGCATCTGTTGGACTAGTTACTGTGTGTGAGCCAGTCTACCGTTCTGGCGCATTTTTACTGAATAATTAGGCCCTTATTGAGTCAGATGGTAATTTCACACTAGAAATTACAGCCATTTTGGTTTACCAAGAAAAATGCTAGAATCAGTCATTTCAGCATGAGACCCATAACAACACGCACACTATAGCCTCTTTTGTCTTTTTGTTTGTGCAGAGAAGAGATGTTTTTTTTTCAGTATTACACTGGGTTTTAAAACACTGGACCACTTTCTGTCTCCCATTTGCCGAACAAAGTGTTCTCATAACCTTGATAAACACGCCTGCCTTTGTATCCTGCATTCATGGTGTTTAGTGGCTCATCCTGGGATTTCAAGCCAGTAACAAGTCCATCTTTTTAATAGCAAAAAAAATGCTTTGAGGAACACGTTTCATGACATAATGGAAAAGACTTTAATCAGCAAGATAAAAGCAAAGTCTAAGCTGTGTTATCACAGCTACAGACATCTTTGAAACACTGAGCTCCAGACGCTTTGACCTGCGCCTTCACACCCAGAGTTATGCAGGTCAATACTTTGTATAGATCCTGACAAAACCAGATCAAACGCGGTTTACCTGCATTTATAGCACTAGTGTTCCAAAAAAAAAAAGTTGTAATTGTATATTAAACATACTGCAATTGTTTTGTAAATCTTGAAAAGCCATGTTATATTTAAAATAGAAAATAAAAAGCATATAAAAATTTTGAATATGACAACCATATTAAAAATGTAATTGTACTAAGAACACCATTTGCATTTGTTTTTCACTGGCAGGTACTTCTTGGTTACCAGTTCGGGTTTTAATTAATGTACAGTCTGACTTTGTCCAATGTCATTGAAGACATCAGATTTTACCTTAGGTTTCTTGCCATATTCCAAACATTCTGTAAAATACTTAGCAAGATTTTCATAGACAGACTTGCAGGATGTGTAAGATATCGTGCGAAAAAGACCTTAATGTATGTTGCTTTCCTAAAGTCTGCTGCTGGACACAGAAATGTTGTCCAGTGGCTTCTGATACTCCCTTAGTTTACAGCAAGTGGACCATTTGCCCTCACCTTCCTGTGTCATTATTTTCCTGTCCCCTACCTTCTTCATTTCACTGTGGATTGTTGATGATAGCTTTGACCTTTGTTGTCAGAATATCCGCTTGGTGACGCTTGTCTGAATTATGCCATTGATCCAAAGGATTATGGCCATGGTGCTGCCAGAGTTTTCATGCTTGTTTATAACAATTAGGTGTGAAAAACAAAGAAAGGCAAACTTTCTTTGATTTTTTTAAAAACTAGATTGTTTAAAAAACATTAAAAGCATTAACAGTTCTATGTGTGCCTGTGGTAATAAATTGTACCACAGCTTTATACATACAATATAGTCTAGTGATTCTAGTCAATTCTAATAAGGTACTTTTGAAGATTTTCTCTTCTTGGGATAAATTATCATTACTGCTTGTGTGCTTGGTGTCAATATTGGGCACATATTTAACTGCATGTTCATTTAGTCACATATGTTGTATTCCTATATGACACATTTGAAAATGCACAATATTTAGGCATTTGTTCAACCATTAAATCAGCAACCACCATATAAATACCTGATTGAGTCTAATGAATACAGAAACAATTATGCAACCTGACAAACATAGTAGCACTACTACAAACGATTTTACATAACGTTTTACAGCTATTTATTTAAAGTTATTTAAAGTTATTTAAACTGGCATTCAGGCATTTTCTTTTATATGCAGCTGAGGCAATGACAAAATTGTGTCTCTTAAATAAGACATCTGGCACAAACAGTATTCTGTTAGGAACAGTTGTCAAAGTGTATTTCATCATAAGCAGCAATTATGTATGGATGGGAATGTGGCTTAAGTCTCCAAGCTCACTGCCATCTTGTGCAGTTACACAGGAGAGTGTAACTGTAGAGAAGAACACCCACTTATGCTATAATCTGTACCTCAGATAGTACTAACAAAATGAGTAAACAGGGACTTAACAAAACACAGTGAAGCTGGTTACAATGTTTTCAAAAAACTGAAGTTACTAAACAAGTTGTATGCTGTATGTATGAAACTACAGGAAACTGCCTGGTGGCACATTTAAACATATCACACATGTGGCATCTCTCACAGTTACTGAAGAGAGAAAAACGGGATTTATGCTTCAGAATGAAGTCAAGCAACTGATTTGTAGAACAGCTCTGTAAGTAACCTGTGGATTATTGTATGAGCATTACCATTAGCATTTAGGTTTGAACAGTTTTATTCCTGATAACAGAACTGTCACAGTGAGTACTTTACTAGATAATATTAACAGACTTCTGGCCTCTGGTTCATGCTATTATACGATTTTTAAAAGGGAAAGTAAAAATAATTTAGCCGTCCAGGGAAGTTTAGCCCCAATAGCATTTTATCATAGCGCAGCATTTGGACACAACCTTTGTGACAACAAATACATTTCACTGGAAGAAGTCAGCACAGTGTCTGGTCCTCGGTCCTTGACCTACTTTTAATTCCCGTTTATTGTTTAATGTTCCATTTGGTTCTTAGTTTGTTTAGTGTTCATATTTGAGTTTCATCTTCCTTTATATCTTTTTTTCGTTGTTGTTTTTTTGTTTTTTTGCTTTAGTATCCTGGTTAGTATGACTCAATGTGTTCCTTTTCCTAGGCTTTACACCTGTGTCTTTCTTCATAGAGTTGTTAGGGTCTTATGTCTGTGTGTAGTTAGTCACGTTTCACGTCTGTAGTCAGTGTTGTTGTGTGTTCTTTCTGGGCTTTTTGAATTTTTTGAGATCCCCCCCCCCCTCTTTTTTTGCATTTAACCCTAAACCAAATAAACTTCTCACTCTGTTTTTGTTTTTGAACTTTGTCTCGGTATGCCTTGTATTTGGGTTGTAATCTGCTGCACATGACAACATTTTGACTCCTAGGGTTTGTCATTCTGTCCTGTAGTCCAGTTTCTGAGTCAGCCATAGTTGCCAAAAAGTAGAAACTATTCAATAATATTCATTTTAAGGTGATGGCCTAGGTTTTACCTGGGCAAGTTTACGTTTACATGTGGTGTTTGCGTATTCATCCTGTTTTCATGTAGGTTTGATGTGGCAATTGGCATTTACCATCAGAATTTTAAATCCACAAATGAAAAACAATCAGTGTAGTTGTAAAGAAATTTTAAAAACTATAAAGCTCCTAACAACTATATGTTTGTATATTTATATTTTTATATATTTATGTTTATATAGTTATTTATCCAGTGCTCTGTGGTTCACTGGAACTACTTCACACTTGGCAAAGTGGTTATCAATGGTAATCTGAGTTTCTGTGGAGGTTAAAGCAGTGCAAGGACATTGTGTAAGGTCACCCTTTATGGCTGGCATCCCAGGAATAAACCTTGCTCTGAATCTGATGAACATTGCAAAATGATTCTATGGTCAGATGAGACCAGCATAAATTTGCTTGGCTCAGATGGGGTCCAGCATGTTTGCTGTGATGGTGAATGTTATGTACCAAGGCAGCATAGTGCGATGATTTAGAGCTGCAATACCAAAGGTGTTGGGGCTTTTCACACCATGGAGGCCTGTAAATATAATTAAATGCTACCAGTCTACAGAAATCTGACTGAAGAGGGATAACAATCCAAAGCACTATTGCACAAGAATGTCTAAAGACAAATATAGTCTAGATGTTTCCCTACTAATCCAGTACAAAAATCCTTTGGGGTATTTTAAAGAGAAGGTTTTCTTGCATTACATAGAGCAGCACCATCCCTCCAGCAAAGAGCGACTGAAAAAAGTTCATACAATGAGGCCTGTACTGTCAATATAGTTCAGTCAAGACCACTATAGTCAAAGGAAAACTATTTCCATCAACGTTTATGTATATTAAAATATATTTGGCAGTATGGTTCTTTCCTGAGACCTTCCCACATTTCCCTGTGCACACATGGAAATATGGCAGCGCAGATACATGGTTGGCTTTGAGCAGGTGGTAAGACTAAAAGGATGAACTTTAGCTAGTTTTTAATGGGTACAAACAAAACAACTAGTGATGGGCATTCTAGAGAGAGTACATAGCCTTGGCTGCTCAAGCTGGAAGTTAATGTTTTCAAACTCACATGAAAAGTTGTTTAACCTGAGCTGAAAAGTATATTTAGTAATTTCAAGCATGATCGCTAAGCACACCATTTAACAGCAGCTTCTGTCCTCTTCTTACAGAAAGTAGAAGTAGTCTAGCTTGCAAACAAGGCTCAGAGTGATAGCAAATCGAATCTCGTTCTCTGCATTCTGCACAATGTGCTCCATGATCATTGTGCTATTCCTTCAACCCCTCTGTGACCATCTCCTGCGGGAAATGTCTGACTGTCCATTGGTCATGCTGATCAGCAGTATCCAGCTATATGGGATGCGCTCCTGACTCAGCAGCAAAATAGGTTATTTCAAAATGGAAGAACACCTGACCACATTGACCCGACAACATGTTATTAGACTGATTAAAGTGGACAGTCAGCGATCTGATCTTACACACCAGGTTACAATAACAGTTGATGTAATTCATATTCATGTTGGGGCTGTTTGTTGTAATTTAATGTGGAGTTAAAGTATTGTTATGCAAAAGTCCTTCTGCAGAGTAGAGCTCTTTATACCATGCTTTCAATTAATACATTCTTTTGAGATTTTCAGGAGTTAATCCATTTCTTTCTCAATGTCAAAATGGTAATAAAATAAATCATTTGCTAGCCCAAACCACCCTTACTCCAACTCTAATCTGTCTTAAATCATACTTATGTGAAGAAAATATACTGGATTTATTTTGTATTTTTGTTGTTACTGTGTGGAGAAGGTCAGCAGCCCCTGGGATACAGCTAGAATGGGGGCTATATTGGCTTTGTGTTGCTCAGCTCAGCTTGTTGTGAGGGCTAAATGTCACCAGTTCAGCTGGGCTGATGGCTGACTCCCTGGAGAGTTGGAGACATTTTGATTTGACAACATATAATACCGATTCCATTCATCACTGAGCTCAGCTGGGAATTAGCATGCCAGCTGGGCAGAGACAGAGGCCATATTCAAGGCTGAGACTCCTAAATGGTTAAGCGGCCAGCATGTGAGGAGGCAAGACAGGAGTCAGATAAGTTTCAGATTAATATTTAGATTCTGCTTGTCAGGTGGGGCTTTGGAGCCACCCTGCTGAGTGAAGGTCGGTGCCCTGCTGCTTTTGTGCTTTCAACATTTGTTAAATACATCTTGAATATTTCTGGCATGTTCTGCTTTTTATCAAACATGTTTGCATGTGTTTGACTTCTCTCTGAGTGTGCACTATTATACCCCGTGGACTCCACTCCTTTGTTTTTCTATTTTCTTTTATAAACTAAGACCAATACACGAATGCATTAAAAATGGTGTTATGTTATTTATTTTGGTTGTCTTAGGACATAATGACAGTTTTAGTCAATGCATCTTAAGTCAGCTCGTTTATTGGTTGTTTTTCATTGGGGTTTAATTAGGTTCTGTGTGGTTTTCAAGACATTAAGAGAAGAATCCTATTTTTTTTTTTTTTTTTTTTTTAAATTTGTCATTCCTGGTCCATGAGAAGTAAAGCAAAACAGGCTGTCCCTTTGTCAAAGCATTAAATACATCACACAACTACAGGGTGGTGGATGGTGACATATGCTACCCCCTAATAACCACATAGATGTTCTCCTCCAGAGAGCAGTCACCTTTGTTGGATTAAGTGGGAGATGTGGCCTATGGTTATATTACAGGTGAAGCCTGTGTAAAATTGAACAGACAGGCTACACATATGTAATAATCTTCATTTATTTTGTTTTAGCTACATTTAGATTGTTATTATTAATTATGCTTCATCTCTGTGGTTGTATATTCCATAGCACTGTTAGTCATTCTTACATTGTTCTTTTTCTTTCTCTTGCTATTACAAAAAACACAATCACAGCCACACACATAGACTGCACTTAAAACTCACTCTCTTTGCTTATAAGGTGTTAGTAAATAAAACTGGTCCTACGTTTAATTAGTCAGATACATTTCTTGCAGCATGTTCTCTGTCCTGCTATCACGTTATTTGCAATCTGTGGCCTCTTGTATACACACCTTTATAGAATCAGAGCAGCCTTTTCAGTGCATCTTGCAGATAACAAGGCTAACAGATACATTGAAGCTGTTTGAGTGAAAAACACCTGTGAATCTTTAGAGTTGCTCTGCAGATAATGCACTAAATATATGGATTCCTTAAAACTACCATTGTGTGCATGCCAAAGAGAAAAATGAACCCAAAAGTGCAAATATTTAATGTGCAAGAGTTGCTGTCATCTGAACATAACTGTCTCGCATTGAAACACCAAGGCTGGTATCCCACAATAAATGATTATTGTTGTCACAGTGTAATTATGGCTGACTTATCATAGTGAACCAATCTTAATAAGAAAACCAAAAATGATTTAGATTTGGTTTTATAACAACCCTGAATTGGAATCGCTGAAGAAAACGGCTGGCTGGCTGGATGGATTATAACATGTTTATCTCGGTAAGGCAAAAATGTCTTCAATTAAATAAGTCACGATTTGTCCTAAGATTCAAGTTTTAAATCAAAAGATATATATTTTGGTTCTACTAGCAGTATAGTATGACAGACTTCTGATGAGAATTGTGTCAACTGTATGATCAGAGAAAATATAAAAGCTTATATTTGGTTTAATGTTGCCAGTGTACATCCATAAAACTAAATAGAATGTCCATTTCTAGAAATGTGTATGCTGGATAATTAATCTTTTTTGTAAACATGAAAAATATATGTATATGTCATGTTAACTCTGATGCAGGGAATTATTTCAGTTCATGTTCAAGATAATGTTATATATGTATACATTTTTCTATACATATAATATGCTATTGAAGGTTTTCATTTTCTTGTATGTTGCTGGTATAAATGGTACAGAGCTATGGTGATGTTACTGTTGGCATGCAACTGCTATAATGGGCACTTTAGGAGTAGACAATATAGCCTTGAAATTATGTCCCAATATTATCGATGATAATATCATAAATAAATGAAAAAATAAATACTGAACAATGTTACATCGATGTGTGCAGCTCACAGGCAGCAGCGTTTCTTAGTGCAAACAAAACAAAGGGCTTTGTTTTCCGTAGTAGTAGTCTGTCACTAATGGCAGACTACTTAATTCAAAGTCTGAATTTATTTCCACCCGGAATTATAGTGAAATAGTGGCGGCATAATATTACACATTTGACATCTAACAGAGTGCAAGTCAAATGTAGGCACAAGGTAGCCTAGGTAGTGATTTGCTTTGAAAGAGCCTGCACCACTGTGTCATATAAAAAAAAAATGAAATTGAATCTTGAAATTGAATCCTATCTTGTGCTCACAATGCTGTATCTTGTTGGTTCAAGCATTTAACCAGCTGCTTAAAGCTCTACTTTCACACCGTGTAACCACATCAATAAACAGTGAAACATGTTTTTTATTTCCACTTTTAGAGAAAATAGTTTTCTTGCATATTTTGCAAAGTACTGTGCTTTGTTGGTGGTAACTGGAGGCTGACACGCTGCCCTCGTTCTCAGACATGTCTGGGCTTGAATCGTTGTTGTATATGCTAGCAAATGGAAATGCATAGCATCACTTTATCACTGATGTTGTGATATGACACTATATGCCAAATAAAAATCAATATTGGAATTATCACAGGCAGTATGATAAGGTATAGTACTAGTTCACATATGTGTTATAGGTACATAATTAACACGGCCAATAATCATGTCACAACAAGCTGTTGATTTCTGTTAATTTTATCTTAATTTCTTGTTTGTTTTGTCACAGATTTAAGCTCTGGTCATAATGTAGTATGAACTCATAATTGGTTAAAATAAATAGAGGGATTATTAGTCACATTTAATAAAAAAGAATCACATTGCTTCACCTATTTATCTGTCAGGACATTTTTTAGCTGGAGCAAAAAATCGTTTCTCATTTTAAATTTCTTGGAAATGATAAAACTGTATGCCACATGCATATAACATTATAGAAATTATTGTTTTGAGGTCACAGAGGAAGCAAAGCTGTCCATGTAATTCCAACACTTATTTAACAGGTGGTTCATTCATCCTTTTGCTGTGACAAGACCACAGTTAGCCTAAGGAAAAAGCATTTAACACCTGGTGTTGCTTCTCTGAAAATATTTGAAGAGAGGCTTTATTTGAAGGAGTTTTCACTTCTGCCTCAGTCTACAATAACCAGGAGCAGTTAGGGTCAAAACATGATTTGGGTGAATACCTCATGTTTGGATAATTATAACCCAACAGTCTTCTAATCGGGTATCGTAATTGCTAGATTTGAAAGGAAACGGTGTAAAGCTTAGGGACATAGCCTTGTGGATAGAAAAACGAGCATCAAATCCATCGTCAGTATTCAAACAGAATGAAGAATGTCGTATAATAAAATACAGGGAAGCCAGTTATTTAGTAAGCAATTAATCCTTAAAGTAAAAGAGTAAAAAAAAGCATGTTCGTTTTACTCTTTCCGAGGCAGACATTGTAATTTTCCCACTGCACACGCACACAAATACACAGGCTGAGAGATGGCTACTACCCCCACACACACACTATCTGTCCTTATTCAGACCTTGTTTTCCTCAGTTCTAAGTTGTCTCTGACTGCAGTGCCCAGAACAGCAGCATGTGTTATAGCTACTGTCATTGTGTCTTTTTGTGCATCTGTATTTTTCTCTGCCACACAGTTTTTCTTATAGTCTAGTTTTTGTAGATTGTTACTTGACTTTATCAGAAGTAAAGCAGGGCAAGGTAAAAAAAAAAAAAAAAACCTCACCTGTTTCCACTTGTAGAAGTGTGTGTGTGTGCTGCACTACGAGCAGTTGTTATGAACTGTCAGCAGCCTAACAGCTGCTCATCTGTAGACACAATGACTGAAGTATAACTTTATAACAAACTGCTATTTCCTGGACACAGACATACACAGACACAAAGACAAGTACACGCCCACCAGACAAATAAACACCACATGCAGAAGAAATACAGAGGGAGTCACACCATCCTTTCCACAAAATCTACTGATCTGTGTGTGTGCATGTTTGTGTTTGTGTGCTGTTGTTGTTGTTTCTCACCTTGTCCCAGTGTGTGAGACTCCCCCTCCTCCACTCCACTTGTCTCTGCTGCGCTGTCCTTCATGTAAATCCACCCCTCTCATAGCAACACTCCACATCTCATTCCTCCGTGTCTGTGTGCTGCTAATGTGTATGTGCAGGTGTACCGGAGCCAGGCGTCAACCAGACTGGCAGCGTTGGAGGAGGCGGTGGAGGGAAGGACAGTGTCTTACCAGACGGAGATCCTTCACCTGCAGACGCTGCTGAGAGAAAGACAGGAGGCAGAGGAGAAACTGCTGCAGTCCAAACGGTAGGAGGGGTGTGAGGAGAAGGGAGAGAGAGAGGGGGGGGGAGGAGAAATGTTAGAAGGCAAGAGGGCAGGAAAAGGGAGGAGGAAAGGGAGAGAAGGCATGAATGGGAGGAGAAGGAGGAGGACGAGGAGGAGGAAAAGATGATTTGTGTGTATCCGTGGTTTGGAAAAAAGAGTGAAGACAGGGAGAGGCATAAGTGTGTGTGCAGGTGCTCGTAGAGGCAGAAGGAGAAGATGTGTGTAGGCAAACAGATCACTTTTAAGTTTTTCAAGTATTCATGTAGCCTAGGCTATAAAAAAGAAGGAATTGCCATACAGAAATGTGAAATGTTTTCTTTGAGTTTATTTAGCAGTTACATCAACAGGTTTATTCCTCAACTGTGAAATTCTTTGTTCAATACATATTCCTCCTAACTCAGTCCTAAATTATTAAACTGAAGATGCCAAAAGTATTTAGAATATTTCTTTTTATATGTTGATAGAGTTGTCAGAGACCACTTCATTTTCTTTTTTGGTAAAGTTTCATGGTGTGTGTGCGTGTGTGTGTGTGTGTGTGTGTGTGTGGTGTGTGGTGTGCGTGTGTGTCTGTGCGCGTGTGTGTGTGTGTGCGTCGTGTGTGTGTGTGTGTGTGTGTGTGTGTGTGTGTGTCAGCCCTCCCGATCTGTGAAATGGCAGCAACACGAAGAGCAGAGGCGGTGACGGTGTGTGTGTGTGAGGTGGTGACGACGCCCATCGGGCCCTGTGTCCCTGTTATTAATCGAGTCAAAATCTGTATTCGCTCAGTCGTGCGAGATCAAACATCTTAATCATTTATTAGAAAGCACTGTATAACAACACAGACATACACAATATTCACATGAAAATTTGAAGAAAAGAAGCAATATCATTTCTTAAGTCGCAATAGGGCTTACCAGTACACTGAAAAAACACTGACATTGTGGAAATGGAGCAAGATGCAAACACTGTTTAGTGCAATACTGATTTATTGTATAGCTTTTTGTTCTGGGGGTGTGTACATAATGTTACAATGTGAATAGGTGACGCTGCATTGAACACCCAGTTATATTACTCAATTGTCTGTGCTTCTTCCACTCAAGACAATAAACGGTTGTAACCAGGCTTCATTCTGCTAGGTTCATTACCTCACTGTTGACTCTTCTGCTTCTATACTGTAGCCATAATTTTATGGGCCAGCCATGTCTCCTCATGCATGTTTGTGCAGACAGTAGGTCTGTCCACAATTAAAAGTATTCCATTCAAAAAAAAAAAAGAAGAAGTCATTACCCATAACTGAGACATTCCTTGTCCACAGATCCACATTGGGCAATTCCTACAGCCACATCTTGGGCGATCGTGGTTCAAGAGTTGGGAGTTTACCTTGTAATCGGAAAGTTGCCGGTTCGAGCCCCAGCTCGGACAGTCTCGGTCGTTGTGTCCTTGGGCAAGACACTTCGCCTACTGGTGTTGGCCATATTCTGGCCAACACCAGGCGCGATATGGCAGCCTCGCTTCTGTCAGTCTGTCCCAAGTCAGCTGTGGCTACAACTGTAGCTTGCCTCCACCAGTGTGTGAATGGGTGGATGACTGGGTGTGCAAAGCACTTTGGGGTCCCTAGGGGGGACTAGTAAAAGCGCTATACAAATACAGGCCATTTACCATTACTCTCTGGACCCCATATATCTTTAATTTTAGTTTGGTCTCAGTAGTTTAACAACATGTGGACCCGCGTTATGATGCCTGCTCAGTGCCACATGGCCCTCAGACACCATTATTAGCTCTCTTGCAAGTATAATGAAGCATTTAGAGCCAAAACTATTCCCCTCAGAAGATAAAGTAAGACAGTAAATGTTTACATTACAGTGATTTTGTTGATATGACCATTTAAAGCTGATACCTTTGCTGATGTTTGTATCTCTTTGCTAAGATAATTGCTCACGCTCCTACCCTACCTAGAGTAAATAGTATCAACTTCACAGCAAGCTGTAAACACAAGAAGCCAAAAAAGGTTTTAAATATCACTTTTTTAAAACATCTCGTCAGTGTCCTATGTCATTGTATATCTGTGTGTTCTGTCCAGTGTATGTATGTGTACAGTGCATTTTTCTCTTTCATCACTGGGTTCAGGACATACATGCTGACATTCTGTAAAGTGGTGGAAACAGCAGATCACACAGCTCTGTTCTAAAATCCTCCCTTCACATAAAATGAGTTAGCCTGATCCTGGGGAGGGAGTCCCCAGGATCAGCAATTTCTTCCAACGTTACCACCAACCCCACAGTTGTACACAGTGCTCACAGGGTGGAAAAACTGCACCTGATTCTTAACAGGATTCACATGAATACTGCCTGAAGCAATATAATTTCAGTAAATATGATATTATTTGATTGAGAACATGTCAGCACATACTTTACGTTATGTATTTAGTAAATATTTCGTGTATACAGTAGTTGATCGTATATTCTTGGTTCTTTTTAGACTGTTGTAGTATGACACCCAGTGAACACTGAGTCTTTGTACTCTGATGCTCCTGAAACAATCTACCGCTTCCCCTTTATTCCCCTGTTAGTCTGTTTTTAGCTCAGTCTCTGAGCCAGCTGCCTGCTGCTATCAAATGAAAGCAAGCTAATCAGATTGTTAGAAGATCCTGTCCTGGTCTGCCCTGAGGGCATCTTAATGACAAATTGTACACATTACCACAGACATTACTAACCTACTGGCTTTACCACACCACAAACCGCTGCACCACTGCCTTTGAGTAACTGCAGATACCCTTGAGTCAGCTTTACCCAGTCATCAGAGTGCATGTGAATGAATCTATGACTGACCTCCAAATGGTGGCACAGAATAAAATGTGTTATTGTGGCAATAGCTGATGGTGAGTAAAATCTTGGTGATTTAAAAAACCAGAAGTACCTTCTTCTCCATTTGAGCGTTACGAGACGATTTAAATGAGAATTGACTAGGGTGAAGACAAACTTCTCAGAACTGAACAGAAGAAAATCTATCTCTGCTTCATTCGTTTCTCTCTGATCCACTGCTTTGTATTCTGCCCATGATACAGCAGCAGAGATGCTGATAAGTTGTGATTACCGCCTGCATGCTGAGTTCTGCGTAGCCTCCAGGGAAGCTGCATTGCCTGAGACTTCCAGGAGCTCAGGAGGGGTTTGAGTCTTCAGATCACTTTTTTCCCCTCTAAATGCAGTCCTGTCTTCGCCATATCCAGCCACAAAAAAGCAGAACATAGAAGAGCAGTCCTTATAGAGCTAGCTTCCTCCCAACAAACATTTCAGCTTTTGTTTGATTTCTTTCTGCAGCCTTCTAGCTAAGACCTGAATGCATAATCTGCTCTCACTGTTTGGTGTTTGTTGATAAAACATATTTTTAGCATGTTTTTCAGGATTTTGAGTGGGTGGATTTGAGCTCAGTGATGAATAATTGTTTGGAAATGATGCAATAGATTAAGAACTGCCTGAGAATGGGTTTACACTGAGTTTGTTGTCATATGCTATGTTGTAAAATAGCCATAGATTCCGTTTTGAATTGAGTTTAAGCATCGTTTTAGCTTTAGGTTCAGGTGAACTACAACAGCTAATCTAAAGTCGGTTCGACTTTTTGTCTGATGCAGCATTAATCTGTCCTGTTTTCACTCGTGGGAAAATGAGAAGTGTAAATTGCTGACATTATTTTATGTTAATGTTGTGCACACTTGGAGACTCATGCATAATTAATGCCTATGTCCAAGAATGTGGATAAACATATTTTTTAGCAGTAGTTAATTATCAGGTTCACGAGTGGTTCTGAATCTGCTTTATCCAGCAGAGTAAAGGACCAGAGGGGATAATAGCTGGTTCTCTGTTCCTCTTGAGTTACATGGTTCTGGGCACAAAGGTGTGGTGTATTTCAGGAGGATCATGTAGTGACCAAGATGTTTATGCTTTTAGTGGCTCATTGAACATTATAGAGCAGGGGTCTCGAACTGCAGGCCTCGAGGGCCGGTGTCCTGCAGATTTTAGATCTCACCCTGGGTCAACACACCTGATTCAAATGATTAGTTCATTACCAGGCCTCTGGAGAACTTCAAGACATGTTGAGGAGGTAATTTAGCCATTTAAATCAGCTGTGTTGGATCAAGGACACATCTAAAACCTGCAGGACACCGGCCCTCGAGGCCTGGAGTTCGAGACCGCTGTTATAGAGGAACCTATGTTAAATCTAGTTTCTTTTCCTTGCAATTTGTTTTCCAGCCTAAAGCATGGAGTGAAAGAGGACTGTTACTGACACACAGCAGTGATACTTTTGTAGTCCAAAGTGTACATGTAGCTGACATAGAAAATCCATAACCTTTTGTAGACCTCAACCCAACCCAACTCAACACCAAGATGCCATTTCTTCAGGGGGTTTTTTGGTTTTCAGTTACAAAATAATGTAAATTTTAAATTGGTTTGCAGTGTTTGTTATAATAGGTTGATTTTATTTTTAATGATCAATGAAAAATTAAAACGTATATCTATCTGGATGAGTAAAATTTTGTAAATATGTATTTGTATTGCTGTGACTAACTTCTCTTTAGTTAAGGACAAAATACTTGCTTAAAGTCATAATTAAGGAGAGATGCTAGTGTTTTTCCCTGTAGCTGTCTTTCTGCCTTATTTGCCTTATGATCCCCAACAGCTCAGAATAACTCAGAATGATGTTAGTGTCTTCGCTGACTGAGACAGGATGGGGGAGGTAAGGAGTGAGACGTTCTGCTGCAGAGCAACAGACCAAATCCTGATATGGCGACAGCTTACTGAAGCTATTATTGTAATGGAGGTTTTCTGGGATGGCAGAGCTACTGCTAAGCCTTGCTAAATACAATAGGTCAGACTGCATCTGTGTGGCTTTTGGCTCCTGAAGCTATGCCACCAAACATACACACTCCTATTGAATTTTCCATCTGTTGTAGCACCAAGATTAATCTTTGTATTCTGTGTGAGTAGTGAGTAGCCTCATAGGAAGCAGCGGTGAGAGCTGTTGCCCCAGGTAACTGTTTGGATTGGAGGTAATTAGCAGACGTGTGAGTCTTTACTCACCGAAGGCAAAGGACAAAGTGTTTTTTAGCAAAAGTCATTCACTCCGAGGAACATTGTTAATTAGGAATGAGATCATTTTTTTCCTTCACAGTCAAGTTAATGTTCTCAAGATAAATTTACAGTCGGGAGGGTTTTTTTTTTCCTGCCTTTAAAATTGCAGGGAAAATTGGTCATTATAAAAATTTTATGTGTGCCTTTTATAATATATAGGCTTTTGATGAACCGCCAGGATCATAGATTTGTCCAGAACTGTAGTCAACTAGAAGTAAGAAGTCACCAATCAGTAGGAAACTCACACAGCTGGGAATTTAGAAAAAAAAGCCTGAAACAAGATTTAAAGGGACCTATTGCACTTTCTTTTCTTTCTTTCTTTCTTTCTTTCTTTCTTTCTTTCTTTCTTTCTTTCTTTCTTTCTTTCTTTCTTTCTTTCTTTCTTTCTTTCTTTCTTTTTAATTTTCCATCACTCACAATCAGACAGGCAGATAACTTTATAACTGTTGTGCTGTTTCAGCAGTTTTTGTCTACTCTTGTCTGTCAGTGAAAGAGATATCCATGTCCCAGAAACACAGAAACCCCACCCACTTACAGTTCAAACCTTATTTTTGGTCAGGAGCAGCCTATCAGAAAAAAGCAGGCTTAAAGGGAGGGTGGCCTTCAAGGGAGAATAGCTAAATGAGCTTGTTTCAGGCAAAAGAAAATTGATTGAGTTGCTAATCAAAGGCCTAATATGAGACCAGATATAAGATAAGATCCTTGAGGTGTTAATCATGCAAAGACACTCTAGTGAGAGCTGGAACGGAAACTATATGATAAAACAGTTATGTCTGTGAAGGTTGTCAGTCATCCAGGTCATCGTAGTCTAAGGAGCTTGTAAAGAAAAGCATCTGGACTTCTTAGAATAGAAGTCCAAACACTTTTCTCTACAAGCTCCTTAGATAAAACAGTTACAATGACAAAAGATTGATCTGTCTTTTACAGGTAAACATAAGGCAACCACTTCAGTGGTGGACTTCAGAGAGATGTTCTGATGTACACTTGGAGCTAACCCAGAGTACCAGTAGTAACTTCTACTTAGGCTTATTTCTGAAGCTTTGCTGCACCTTATATGGTCCTCACAAGCAAATTAAGGTTGTCAGACTGTCATCATGTGCACAGTATAGTCAGACACAGCATCAACTGGAAAAGTGTCAGAGTGCAAAAGATACAAACAACGTGAGACCATACACACCTGCTTTACGACTTTTAACCAGACACACTGACTCATTTGCTGATGCAGACCTTGAGTTGCTTTGTATTAGTTTGACTTTTTTTTCCCCGTTGAGATTGTTAGAAATTATGATCATTTGCTAAGGTTAAAGTGCTTCACCACAGTCCTGCCTAAAGGTCAAACAGAGATCTAAACATAATACAGCTAATGCACAAAGGAGTCTAATCGGTGCATCTAAAGTGCATATTTTCAACAATATCGCATAACATGAACAAAATCTAAAGAAAGTAAAGGTTCATAAAGACAGTATTTATTTTCTTTAATAAATGTTGTATCAAATCTGGACACATACACACACACGCACACAGACATATATATATACACATGCAGATGTACACTCATCCCCCCTCCAAACACCTTCAACGCTTATTCCCCTCCAATGCTGCAGGCCCAGATGTACTGTCCACATTGGCTGTCTCTCACCCTTTACCCATCCCTGTTGCTTGTCATGTGTTTCTTTGGTGTATTAAGAGTTTTTTCATGTGCTATGTGCAGAGGTGTTTTTTTTCTGTTCTCAAACTGATCTCCCTATTGAAGCTCAGTCTGGGGGGAGTTATTTTTTTTTTCTCCTTATCTTTCCTCATGTGGTGCATTTTGCATTGTTAGACCTCTCTGACCTGTCTTCCCCATGTGATGTTTTTGTGTAATGTATGTATGGTCGGAGGATAAGATGGCGCCGCCATTGCGTGCAATAGGTCGGCAGCATTAACATGAAATTTCCCCTTGTGGGATCTTATCTTAAATCAATCAAATCATAAACAGCTGTCCTGCTTGGTAGAGCAAACCAACAGCTAAAGAAATATTGAGGTTATTTATTTTTGTTGTTCACATCATGGTTAGGCAGAACAATTTAGAGTAGGTTCTTCTAAGAAGCCTGACAGCTACATATTAAAAGGCTGAAGCGAGTAACTTCCCTGGGCACAGAAAACAAACTCAGTTAGTGGGAAATGAACTCAGATGTTTTTTTCCTCACTACAGGCAGACCACATCTACATTTTTGGACTGGCACTGCTCATTTTGTACCCGTGCTGTGACCAAACTCAAATGTCACCACATCTCACACTGAGCTAAGGAGGCAAACAAGTCATCTTCACTTTGAGTGTTTAAAAGTTGGAAAAATACTTCAGAAAAGTCAAATTTTATGGTTTTGTTTCGGTGTTGAATGCGTGAATGTTGCCACATCTGAGCCGTCAACAATCATCTCCCTCTGACAGTTATTCCCATATCATCTAAATGCAATATAACACCCTGGCCGAGCAGAGTGATTGCTGCTTTATTTAGAAACACTCCACTTTTTCCTGCATTTTGCCTGGTGAGTTAATTTCATGAGGAAGTGCTTGTCTGCTCCAACTAAAAAAAAAAATAAAAATCCCTACTGACATGGAGGTAAGTGTTGTGGTCAATGCGATTTAAAGCCTTCAGGGAGACTGATTTTAAAAGCTTTATATTTTATTTATAATCTCTAATTGAGGAAGGTAGCTCTCTGTGTGCTTGTGAGATTTGTGATGTCTAATCCAAGTCCGGCCAGATGCCACCGAAAGTGATGAAGTTTATAACACTCGTGCTTGTTTGTCGAAAGCCCCTGATTATCAGCACAGTCTAATTAACTGACTGTTCAACCAGAGGCTGTTTATTAAACACATCATAGATCAATCTGGTTATAAACTTTTGCTACTGAATCGCAGAAGGAAGAGAGTTATAGTGCCGTAAAGCCTGATGCTCAGTCACTGCAGTATTGAGCCTTTAAAAAGTGTTTGCTCTAGTTAATGTATATTTGTATAGCCACAGAAAAATGCATCTGGTCAGCAACTAGTATTTTTTTGTTTTTATGGGTTTTAAAAAAAATATCTGTTACATGTTCAGAAAATTTGACTCACATCTTGTTATCTTTTAACTTAGGTTTTCTTTTCCTGCTATAAGTTCTTTCCATTAGAAAAGATCCAGGATCACTCTCAATATACCAAATACATCACCTGTTGTTTGTGTAACATTTCTAATTTGACTGCTGGCTTGTTGCTGACATTAAGAATGCACATCAGATGGCAGGCTAGACTCACATGAATAAATATTTGGGCATTCGTGTGTAGAATATATATTTTTTAAAAAGGATCAAAGTCTTATTTAAACTGTCAGTACAATCGATTGCAGTTGCTGTCATTAATGGATCAGGAAGACATTTAGTCCTCAGATTATACCCATGTTTGCTTGGATTGTAAGCAGTTAATGTTGTGATCAGCTGAATGTTAAACCCTTGCTGATATGACTGCTGGCATTAACCTTCAGGCTTATACATTCACACACACATGCATAAACACACGACTGATGGATTTTTTCAATTAGTTCTTGACTAACAGCCCCACAGTGAATCTTGTGTTTATAAAGATTGTAATGTTTCATTTTCTATCTAATATGGAGAGGTGTCCATTTAACTTAATGAGCTTTTCAGTAGCTGCAGTTTGTATTGCTTTATGTTTATTTATAACAATACCTTTTTAGCTAGCCTTTCTATTACAAAGCACTGATTTTCCACACATTCTCAATCTATCTTAATGCATACTCCTATTTGCACAGTATACTCTTCATTTTGGAGTGCCTGCACTGTGAAATTCACTCAAACCAACAACTACATTTCTGTTCTATTACATTCTGATGGGGTGCTATGTGTGCTTCTCTTTTTCAATCATAATATACAATGCCTCTGGCGCTACTTTAGATATAATTGAGAAAGAAGATGAAGCATGCACTTCCCAGCAACCCAGAGTGATGTAAGGACAGCAGAGGACTGTTGCCGCAGCCATTGCATCCCCATTATCTGCGATGGTGATGACAGGTTTACGGTAGAAACCTACAGTCTGTTTTGGATAGTGTTTTCGAAAAGAAAAGCCCCTTCCTCGCTTATTATTATATACAAACGTGCCATTATTCACTGTATTTAAACGTTTTCCTTCATTCTTCAGTTTCTTGCTTTAATACCAACTCCACTTCACTTGATTAGTCATTATTTTATTGAAAACTGATGCTGCAAAACTGAAAAACTGTTTGACATTCTTTCTGTTTTTTATGCTTTTTGACTTTATTTTGTGCTGATCTCACAGAGATTCAAAGTTCTTTCTGAATCTGGTTGTTGTTTTTTTAAGCTGAATGACTCCAGAACTGAAATAATCATAATTACACCTTCCTCCAACAGAAATAGTATTGAACTCTCTTCTAGTCTGAGCTTTGTGTTTGCAAAGAGGCTCAAAACCTAAAAGACTCTGAGCTCTTGTTTAATATACAGACGTCTAATATCATGCAATTCTGTTTAATTCTTCTTAGACACATGTAAAAAATTCAGCCATTCCTGTCACAGTCCGATTTAGAATAGGTCATCCATCCTCTTATTTGTTTCAGACTTGATTACCATAGTGGACTTTATTCAGGCTTCAGCATACACAGAATGCATGTCATTCAAAATGTCGCTACCAGAGTTTTAACACAAAGAAAAAAGAGTGACCATCAATGGCCTTCAATGACCACAAAAATTTCAGCACTTGTTGCGAAATTTCATCTTGAAAATTGAGACAATGTCATAAATTGCAGGGACAAGGTAAAAAAACTTGGGCGTGTGGTTTGACGTGGTGCTCTCCTTCAAGTCTCATGTAAAAGAGATAACAAAGACCACCTTTTATGATTTGAGGAACATAGCCAAAATCAGACAGGTTTTGTCAAGTGACACTGCAGAGGTTCTTGTCCATGAATGCTCTTCTTTCTGGGCTACCAAAGAAAATTTTAGAGGTCTACAGATGGTGCAAAATGCAGCTGCTCGCATTATAACAAGAACTGGGAAATACATTAGCCCTGTACTGAGATCTCTTCATTGGCTACCTTGTCAGGTTTGAGCAGATTTTAAGGTCCTGCTGCTCACCTACAAGGCTTTAAATGGATTGGCACCTTCATACCTCTCCGACCTTTTACACCTTTGCGTTCCATCCTGTGCTCTACGATCTCAGCACTCTGGCCTTCTAAAGGTTCCTAGAGACAGAAAAAAGACAATTGGAGAGCGTGCTTTTTCTTTTCGTGCCCCGTTTCTGTGGAACAGCCTCCCTCAAGATATTAGGCAGGCATGCTCTGTAGAGGTTTTTTAAACTAAGTTGAAGACACATTTGTTCACCCTATCTTACATGTCTTAACTCTATGCCTTCTAGTTTTTAAATTCTTACTGTTTTTAATGTGTATTGTGTTTTTACTTGTATCACTTTTATTTATTTATCTTTTTAGTTTCAAATAGCTGTACAGTACTTTGTAATAAATAAAGTTATTATTATTATGATTAACTGTTAGTTTTAGAATTGATTTTAAGATTTTATTGCTGGTTTCTAAAGCCCTACACACTCTGGTGCCTGCCTAGATCAATAAGATGCTGACTCCATATGACATTATTGCTGCTTGAGGTCTTTTGGCATGGCTTTGTTTCTGGGGTTTTTAGTCACTAAAGCTGAGCCTTTGTAGTCAAGACTACTGAATTCCATAGCTGAGGACTTTAGGCGTAGAAATTCTTTAACCTCTTTTAAAATATTTTTTTAAAACACATTTTTGTCATGCTGCACCGTTTGCACTCATGACATGGGATTAACTCTAGGATCTTCAGAGAGCAGATTTCAAGTTACTTAAAGTTACGGAAAGTCATAGCAAAAGGAGCAAAGCAGCCCAACATTCAAAATCAGAATATTTTATTAATCCCGGAGGACATTATGTTGTCACAGTCGCTCCATGACACTAAGAACAGTACCTAACTAAGTTAAATAAAATAATACAAAATATAGCAAAAAAGCTCTAATTACAAATCTCCCAGTATATTACACTACTATACTATTATATGCTATTATACTAAAATTAAATGTATACAGTTGACACTGAGGTGCCCCTCTTATCATTTTGACTTTTTATTATTGCTGTAGAGGATGCGATATTAATGGTGTGCAACGATTGCAGTGTGTACTTGGGCTTTAGATAGAGGAACTGTACAGAGAGATGACCTCAGGCAGGAATGATTTCCTGTGTCATTCAGTGGTGCATTTGACTAATCTCAGTCTCTCACTGACTGTGCTCCTGTGACTGGCCAGTACGTCATGGAGTGGGTTGGAGGTATTGTCCAGCATTGTCCATTTCAAGGACAACATCCGCTTCTCTGACGCCAGCTCCACCCCCACAGTGTTACTGGCCAGTAACTGATCGGTTTATTGAGTCTGTTGGCATCTGCCATCCTCAACCTGCTGCCCCAGCATGAAACAGCATAAAGTACGGCACTCGCCACAACACGACTCATAGAAAATCCTGACCATTGTCATCCAAACAGTTCAACTATGAAAATCTGAAGATCATCTAGGTGTGTTCTGACAAAATTCAAATTCCTCCTGCTCCTGACAAATGTATACCAAATCCATGTTTCTAAAAATGGTGATGATTTGATTGAGCAGGGGTGGGAGTGATCAGACCTGTGTGCCCACTTTAGCTGCCAAGGGGTGTAAATTCAGTTTACACAGGTCCAGTTGGTATTGTGTAACTTTATTGCTATTTCACAATACTGTAACTTATCAAATATGTAGAATGATGGACAAATGGATCGTCTGACTCATTTTCTTGTCTCCTCTCTTCGCACCTGCAGGGAGATAGAGGAAGAGCTGGAGGTGGTGTGGGAGGCAGCAACAAGGGAGAACCAACAGATGAGGGAGACTCTTTTGGATTCCAAACTCACTGGGGACCTCCACAGTTGGCCTGCTCATGCTCCAGATGAGATCACTACATCCTCCCAGCAGCAGCAGCACAAGCATGGGCTGGATTTCTATTGCTGAAATACCTAGAGCAATAACCTGCAGGTGTGCCTGTCTGCTCAAAATAGACTGTTCAGATAACTGTCAACTTGTTATAGTCATCATGTCAGCCTGCAGACATCCAGCAGCTTGCCTTTGTGTCAGTTTGTTGTGCTATCTGAGTGATACCTGAAATCTGTCTGGTGGATGGAAATATTTGCAATACATGGACAGAAACAGTATTCACTTAACACAGTCAAGCTGGTGAGGAAGACTTGGCTTGGGCACTAGTGATGGAAAGAAAAGCATCTTGGATAACTTTTATTTCTAGAAGTGAATGACTTTTGTATATTTTTGCATATATTTGTATTTTTTAAATTATTATTCTCAGGGTTTTATAAAACATGCAAAGTATAGTGCCATACAGGATAGTGAAGAGTTGCAAGTGGCACTCTGTGGTTATTACTTTTTTTGTTGCTAAGCGAAGGTTGCCATCTGCTGGACAAATGTAGTAACAGCATTTTTTACTGTCATGTATTTGCGGGTCTACATTTTATACAATGAATGAGAAATGCTTTCCTGACACTGTTTGAATCCCACAAAATTAAAACGACAAAAGGGCACAATTTTATTTTCATGTATAATTGTGCATATATACGCGGTTATTTACAGACTTTTTACAGACCTTGTTTTGGACTTGCAGTTGTATTTTCATTACACAAACAGCAATGTACTGACCCTTCAGATACCATGTTAATAATAAAGAAGTTATTTCTTTTCTTTATGGCTGGACTTGAGTCATGGTAAGTCGCACTTGTCGTCTCACATCTATGTTTCATTTGATGGCATCCATCCGTGAGCAGTCCTCAGGGATTATTCTATCCTGATCAGTCAATCCAAACTTAGAATAATCCTTTTTCCTTACTAGTTACTATGTTTTAAAAATCTGACTATTCTCCTGCCTAATATCAACAAAACTGGCAAATATAACAAGCTGATGATACATCCCTCCCAAAGTCACTTGTCTGTTGCAAAAGACTACATAGCTTTAAAGACCACGTAGCTCATAGATAAGGTAGCCTTATTACCAAACCTCCTCTGCAGATCGATCGATTAGTATAAAAGCGCCGCCTACAGACCAATCACCTCTCACGGAAGATGGCGTCGGCACGTGTGGAGCATCCTGCGGACTTGGTTGTGTGGGGGGTAAGAGGTCTTGAGAGACCGTGTTATCCCTTTGATTTTTGCACGAGCATGACCCTAAAAGCGCACTGAAGTCTTGTAGACAACCTGTTGTTTACAACAGAAAGGCCGCAGTTTGAAGAATTTCTTTGTTGGAATATTGAAACTAAACATCCATTGCATAAGGAAAAATTGCAAGAATAAATATAAATAATGGAGTTGTTCCTGTAATTACACTTACTAGTGCTTTATTGCCAGGACAGCGGCTTCGAGAAGCTCCTTAATGGTATTTAAAATCGCTGGGAATGTGCATGATCGGGGTGTACTCTGATTTATTTCTTATGTGACTATGTCGAAATAGTTTTTTTTTTTTTTTTTGCAGCGACTAGTGCTTTTAATCTGCGGGCCTGCAATTCTAATTTTCTGAAAGTTCTCTGATCCTGTCCCTGTTCGTGATTGGTTATATCCTGGCAGCAGCGACCCCCCCCCCCCTTTGTGTGAACGTGCTCGTGGCTAAATTGGGAAAACCTGCGTTGATTTGCTGAGTCGTGAACCAGCTTCCTGAAAGTTGGTGGTTTTAGTGAAGCCGCGTAATGACAAGACGTTTTGGGAGCGCTGGACTTTGTTTTTAGAACAGGCTCGGTGTTTTGGCACAACACCGAGCTGAGCGATGTAGATGGGGCCATACTCACACAAACCAAAAACTAAACACCAGCAATGTTCCCTCTGAGCTGCGCAATTGCGCACTGCTGGCACGGTCTCTGCGCACAGAAAATCTGCGTTGCGCGCAAAAAAAATCTAACCTGAATTGAAATTAAAATTAATACTTTAACAATTCTGTTGTGCAGTGTTACTCAGTAAGTGGCTGCTCCCGTATGGGATACGTGTCATTGACCTGAGCAGCACAGTTCTCTGGGTTTTGCTTACGTCGCCGGGGAAGGGCTGCTTGCATTTAAATAAATAAAGAAATGAATAAATAAATAAATAAAGGGACAAAAATTAAATCAAAGAAAAGGAGAGCATGGCGTAATAACACGATGAAGAGCTGTTTGATTTGCATGTAGTATAAATAAAAATAGGTATTCACTTTTTTCTCTGCTTGGAAAATGTTTAAATAATTTCACTTGTGTCAGTTTGATTAATTTTGATTGTTTAGGACATGACGAGGTAGTTAGTTTTATGTTTTCTGATCATGTTTCCATATCTACTAAAATTGTAATTAGGAAGTACAATTAATTGTTAGTTAGTTTAGATGTCTTTTTTTTTTCATTTTGTTTCCAGATTTGTTACTTGGACTGAGCTTATACACCTTTCCATCTGTCTTTGTTTTTCTGCCTCTTTAGGGAGAAGAATTGGGACCTGTGTCTCTTGCCTCAGAAGATACAGATAATGACAACAGGGAAATACCCCGTCCTTGCCCATTTGGAAAATACCGATGGAGCTTGGAGACCCTTATACCCTTCCGCTGTTCCTCACTAGAGTCAGTTTCATTGATGAAAGAGAAATTGCTAAATGTAACCTGTCTGCCAAATAAGTTACTTTCTTTGATATAGAATGTCTTCCTTGTACAGTACTGATTTGCTTTTGCTTTTTTTTGTCTTGTCCAGGTCCCACGCTGTAGATAATGCAGGTTTAATATCATCTTCAGTCTTTCTGTGGATGATCCCCAAAATGTGGGCCATGTTCAAGAATGGGCTGGATACATCCGACCTACACCTGTCTCCTTTTGATGTAGCAGACATTAGCGCAAAAAGGTCTCTCTTTGCAGATTCACATTTTTCGGTTGTTGTTTAAGGCATTCGCAGAATCTAACATTTCAATGGATGATGCATTTTGTTTACAAAGGGGGTAAACAAGCATGTGGGAAAGAAACCACAACGCGGAACAAAGAAAGGGCTTTATTAGAAATATTAAGAGGAATAGACAGAAACCCAAAGTAGGTCTGCTTGGGACATGACGCACCATTAATGTAGCTGCTGAAATTTGCACCTTGAAGATAAGTCAAAGGAATGAGGCTGACTTGTCAAAATTAAATGCTAGACAATTTTTAGTGTACATGATTTGATTGTGAGTGTTTTGCAGGCTCCAGAGGCTATGGAATGAAGAAGTGGCAAGGAGAGGCTTGGAGAATGCCTCACTGATTCGGGTAACTCTTCGTTTTCAAAGAACTAGACTGATTCTGTCCGCCCTCGTTTCCATTCTTGCCATGGTGGCGGCCTTTTTGGGGCCGGTGAGTTGTCGTCAGCTGTATTTTCAGACTTTGTGACGTTCTGATGTTTGCCTAAATGTTTTATTTATAAATCAAATTTAACTTCAAGAAATAGTGGTTCATACTCTGTAAACAGTTTCTAATTGCATTTTTAGAATTTCTACTCTCTGAAGTGTATCAAGCATTTTGTCTGTCCCTTCAGGCGGTCGTCGTTTATAAGATCTTAGACTACGTTTGCGACCCAGGAGAAACCAGTGGTGTTGGTTTGGCCTTTGCTTTGTTCACCACAGAGTTTCTCAAAACTTCCATGATATCCTTGCAGTGGGCATTAACACTGCGTACGGCCATCAGACTGAAAGGTGCCTTATGCTCTTTGGGCTTCCAGAAAGTCACATCTCTGCGAGTACTTGGCGACGTGTCAAACGGAGAGGTAAAGACTGGTTTACACACACAGAGAATTCACTTTACCTGCACTGCTGTGAAAAGTGGCCTAGTCAAAGTCTAGACTTGAATCTAACTGAGATGCGTTGGCATCAATAAGTCTTTCATGCTTGAAAATCCTCCAATGTGGCTGAATTACAACAATTCTGTTGAGAAGAGTGGGTAATTTGGTAATTTTTGTCTAATATTAAGATTTGTTTGATCCAAAAGAAATGCGTGAGACAATAAGATACTTTTTCAGTAAATCTTCTCACATTTGGTGTATTATGAAAAACGGGTGAAATATAAGCTTTCATTTTCTCATTTTTCTTTCATCTAGATTCTTAATATTTTGACAAATGTTGGACACAATGTTTTTGAGGCAGTTGTGAATGGGAGCTTTGTGATGTCCACCCCTGTACTCTTTGTTACGGGCATTTGTTATGCCTGGAACATTCTGGGCTACACCGCAATTATTGGAGTCCTCATCTACGTCATCTGTATTCCTATTGAAGTATGTACATGAAGTTAATAAAGTGAGATAGATAAATACAAAAAGGGCTCTGATTGAGGTAAGCATTACAGTCAATGTTGTAATGTAAAAAAGTTGTAATGTAGATAAACTATGAAAGAATTTGCCCAAACGTAATATTGGGCATGTAGTTTAATATGCTGAAACCTGTGCTGTGAGGTCTAAGTCATCATTGAGGAATACCCTTACCTTCTACTTTTGAAATCTTGGCAATCAGGGGACTAATCCTTTTTTTTTTCTTCTTCTTTTCTAGTATCTCTTGGCATATCTCACAAATGTATTCAAGACAAAAGCAATGGTAATAAAAGACAAACGTGTTCATACAATGACTGAGATTCTCAACAGCATTAAGCTAATCAAGATGTACGCCTGGGAAGAATCTTTTGAGATGAAAATTGCAGGCAAGTCGAGCAGCTGTTTCCCATTTGGCAGCACTTTCCATTTATCTAGTAATATCGCATATCACACGCATTATTTATAGACTCCCATTTGTTTAGATACAAAATCAGGCATGTAATCTTGTTACTAGATGCAAAAGAGGTGATGTGAAATGGATGTGTGTTAGGGTGCGTCTACAAAGAATGATGAAAGTAACAGACAAGGCAAACAAACTTTCTTTCTTACAGAGTTGAGGAAACTTGAAAAGAAACTAGTACAGAAGATCCTTGAAATCCAGATTATTAATGGCAGCTTGACCATGGCCATCAGCACCATTGCCACTGTTTTCACCTTTCTCATCCACACTTTGTTGGGGTTACCACTGAAAACATCTGATGTAAGTAGCACAGCTCTGTAACAATATTATGCAGTAACACAGCCTCTGTTAGCATTTCCACTCGGTGATTTGGAGAAGTTGTTAGTAGAGATGAACTGAGAAGAAAACTGCGAGAATTTTGTAAGAAGGCTTGGTCTACTGACAGAAAAGGTCTAACATATAAATTGAGGGTTGTTGTGTTGTGAGATTATAGTGCAATATTTTCTTCCCAGGCTTTTACTGTTGTTGCCATCTTCACCTCCATGAGGTTCACCTTTGCTCTCATGCCGATTGCTGTGAAGGCCCTCACTGATGCTTTTGTGTCACTAAAACAACTTAGGGTAAGTTCTTCTTTTTGGTTCCCCAAGGTCCAGCAGTAGTAGTAGTAGCAGCAGCAGCAACGTTTCCACTTGTTATGGTCTTTCTGTTCATTATTAAGTTTTCTTTAATACACTTTTATCAATGTCTAAGGAGCTTGGAAAGAAAAGTGTCTGTGACTTCTTTAAGTTGCTTGAAACACTTTCACCTCTCATCGAGAAGCTTCTTCAGTTCTAGGGTCAAAAGTGGAGAGTCCCAGATTTAAGACTGTGGGAGTGTCCCCCCCCCAAGAGGGACAAGAACTCCCAATGGATCAATGGTCATGAGAATTTGCATAATTAAGATTAAGGAACTGACCTCCCAGCCCATTGTTCTTCAGTGGGCTGGTTTCAGTCATTATGCAAATGTACTGTTTATAACTTGGGGAAACCTGCAGTCAGCGAGACTGAAGAAGTCACTTGGATGAGTGACGAAACGTTTCTACCACTTAAAGAACTTAAAGAAGTCCAGACTCTCTTCTTTGCAAGCTCCTTTGACTACGATGACCTGGATGACTGAACCTTCACAGACATGTTTCTACCACTAAACGCTACGTCCAGATGAACAGAATCAACTTTTGGAGACCTCCTAATGATCCTCTACCTAATCACACGAACCAAGGTGTGAAAGCGGGTGTGGGTCACAATCAGCCAAGGTTTTGGGTGAGCTCATTGTGAAACCTAGCCCCACCCTATCATGTGATTTCCTGAGGTCAAATAGCCCAGGATGTGAGTGGGCACAGTGGACATAGATGGCTTCTTTCACTCCTCTTTCAAACCATCTGTCCTCTATTTCCAAAATGTGAACATTGGCATCCTTGAAAGAGTGACCTTTGTCCTTTACATCCTGGCCCAGAAGCTTCTCGGATGAGAGGTGAAACGTGTTCAAGCAACTTAAAGAAGTCCAGACACTTTTCTTTCCAAGCTCCTTAGACTACGATGACTGAGAACCTTCAGACACACTTTTATCACTATTGTAATATAAGTACAATTTAAGCATTGCTTACTTGTGAAGTATTTCTATGGAAAATAATTGGTTTTGCAAGGCAGCAACTCATTTAGACATGTAGACACAGTCAAGATGACCTGATGGAGCTCATCCAGTCAGATCAGGGGATGGTACAATACCACTAAACATCAAAATGTTGCTTACCATTGTAAAATAGAGTAGAATGCCTGCCTATAGGATAAGATAACTGCTGACCTAGCTAAGTTTGCCCTGCAGACCTACCCTGTGGCCACACTTTGACTTGTTTCCCTACCATACCTGTGCCACAGACTTTAGGTAGAGTCATAGTTATGTGTCTGGAATTTCATTATTCCTATTGCATTGATGCCAGACAAAATGTAAAGGAGTAGTCTCACACTCACCACACACTCATGTGCACCTCTCCAAATCTTGTCCTCTACAAACCAGTGAAAAAGGCCATGCTGCTAATCACAAGCTGGATTTGTATTAATCATGATGCTTTTAGGACTTGCAGTACAGTATTTTAATTCATAATCGTTTTTTAGTTTTGTTAAAGTTGTTACTGCCATGGATCTTAGAAATCTGAAAAGCAAAATTGGTAAAAACCTGAATGATGTAAATGCACTGACTGTTTCAGAAAATCTTACTCATCCAGAATCCTGAGCCTTACCTGACGCAGATAGCAGGCAGTAATTCTGCTGTAGTGATGAGAAATGCTACACTTTCATGGACCAAACGCAGCCAGTCAGAGTCACCGCCCAGAGCAGCTAATGAGGTGACGGAACACAATATGGACGTGCCTTCTCCGAATGAAAATGTTGAGACCTTACCAACCCTCAGAAACATCTCTTTTACACTACCCAAGGTGTGATCAAATAATAACTGAAGTTATTAAGACTCTGTTGGATATGAAATGATGATCTTTGTGGTATTTCCTGAAGGGAAAACTGCTTGGTGTTTGCGGGAATGTGGGTAGCGGAAAGACGTCACTGATTTGCATCATTTTGGAGCAGGTTTGTTTCTTTTGTATGTTCTATTGTTTTGTATCTGTCTGCATTTATTCACATTATGTTTTTACTATTTCTAACTTTACATTACAGTGACATTCGTTTTTTGGCCTGCTCACTTTCCTTTTAGATGTACCTTCTTCAGGGCTCCATCACAGCTGATGGGACATTTGCGTACGTTTGCCAGCAGGCCTGGATTTTTCATGGAACTGTTCGAGAAAATATTCTTATGGGGGAACCTTTCGATCAGGCCAGGTAAGTTAAATCCATCTTCTTGCATTTATGGCTGCCATCTCCTCCTTGTCAACCACCACTTTGTCTGTATAGTTAATCGTGGCCCTTTCGAACTGCATGTCCCCAATCTGCCCTGGGAGGCACAAAAAATCAAGTTGGATACCTTCCATGGAACTTCTAACGGTTTTTATTTTGACATTCTGAAATGTTGGTGGAAGGTTCATAGTCAACCAAAATGAGGTCCTCTTGGTTTTCTGACAGTATCACCTCTACTGCCAGAGATGGTAAACAGCTTGGCTAGGAACCAGTGTTTGCTGTAAACTTGATCAGTTCACTTTGTTTCAAAATCAGATTTCCATAAACTGCTGCTGAGGGGAAAACGGTTTAGGAATAAATTAATAGCAGTCCTTTAAAATATGTCAAAATAGCATAACTGAATTGATACATTTAATGCAACATTTTGCATGAAATCATTTTTCTTGTTAAATGATTTTGGTCATGCTTTACTGTCAGCAATTGGTAAATTGGACTGGAACTTCTGTAACACCTTTCTATTCAGGTGAGCACACAAAGCATTTTGTTCTTGCACACATCCAATCACATACACATTTATACAGTGTTTAACATTCTTCATTTATAACATTCTTAGACACTCACACTTGCGTCTTGATCTTTAGAGAAGTGGCACCACTGGCAGTCACCAGTATTTAGAAGTCGGCCCGTTGGAGTTGTGTCAAAGAAACTCATTGGACTATCAATAATCTGCAATAGGAAAACAAACAGTTCATCTGTAGCTAGTAAACGTTCCCAGTTTTGGATTCAATACATTTGTGATAAGTAAACCCTTATCCATATTTAAAATGACCATGTGTAATGGTGAGTAGCAGAGATTTCTATGGTTCTGAGAATTCACAGTACCTTTTTGAACAGCATGTCATGGAATTTGCAGGAGGCCTTCAAGGTGAAATAAGTGTAGATTATGGATTTCACAATGGAAAGTACAACAATGACAACCACTGTTGCAGCATAAATAACCTGGTAGAAGTGAAGGTGTGGATTTTGAGAGATTTCTCCCTGGACTGCAGTTGTGTTACTGGATGACTTGGAAATAAAAACATAAATTAAAAAAAAAAAAAAAAAAAAAAGTTAGTGAAGTCAGACAAAGTCATTGTATACATAAACGAATGATTAAATATCATTTCCTAAAACTAGAAATAAGCAGAATTTGAGGAGTCAGAAACAGTTTTTCGCTTGCTACATCTGCCAGGCTTGGTCTATAATGTGTGGCTCTCTGGATTTTAAAATCACGATACTTCTCACTCAAGTTCTTGACACTCAGACATACAAAGTTACCACAGGATTTCATCTCCTGCTTTGTGAGCATCAAATACTTTTCCTCAAGATTTCCTCAAACTGATTTCTTATGTTTCAGGGATGACGCTTACTCAAGTGACAGCTAAAACCCTTGCTGAAATTTTTATACTGTCTTCAAGCTGAAAGATGACCCTCAGGCATTCCAAGTATTTTAAGGGGCAAGTGCATGGAAACTAGAGTGAGTGTGTAGTGACCAAAACTAAGTGACAAAACCAACAGAAGATCAAAACATCAAGTTGTTTCAAGGAGAAATGCTTGGACTAGGCCAAAATAAACAGTTTCAAAAATAACTGGCAATTAAAAAGAGACTTGATTGCTGATGAATCCAACCTTGAGATATTGGCAGTAGGAGGAGCGTGTAAGTGTGTGGACCAGCAGGAGAGCTAGAAGACCAATGAGTGATGATGTAACATCAACTCAGCTTTACGTAGCAAAATGTAAATACAGAAAGAGTTTATCTTGCACAACAGCCACAAAAAAGGCATGACTTCTTACCCTCTTGTGAGTTGAAGGCTCACAGAGAACTATTTCAACGTGTGTGACAGTGATAAGGAATGCAATAATTCTCACCCCATCACCACTTGCCATCCAGAAGCTAAACCACCAATTGCTGAAGACTGTGGATCCTGCCAACAGGAACATATTCAGGAGGATAATGAAGGAAACTGTGTAGCCTGTAACAACAATGAGCAGTTTATGCATCACGAGTTTGGCTGTGTATTATTGCTCATAATAATGTATCCACAAGCATATGCAGCATTGGGAAACAGGAGTTAGGGGAAGAATTTACAGTGTACTCAGTGGTAGTTTGGGGGGGGGGGGCCCCCCAACGACAAATGAAAGCTACTGATCAATATGTTATGTTGACTTGAATTGTAATATCTGACAGATTCTCTTGTTTGCTCTAAACAACCAAAGTCTGGAGTAGTTCTTGGTCTTACAAATCCATTCTTGTGAAGCGTTGTAGTGGTTTATCTTCTTTGAGACTACAATTCTTGACTTTGCCAAGTTGCTAACAAGTGTCTTGGCAGTTGTGAGGGGATGTTTAGAACCCAGTATATATAGCCAAGCTTGTAAAATGGCTAATATCGAATCCTTTATTTTAAACTTAAAAATAAATTAAAAACTGACATGCAATAACTTTCTGTGCATTGATAAAACAATTTATAAAAAAAAAAAAACCATTTAAAATGAAAATATGCAATTTAATTTCATACATAACCCCAACATTCCATATGTGAATAACAAACCTCCAAGTGCCTGGGAGTATGTGCGGTATGTTCTCCAGGAGATGGCACCTTTTGTAGAGGACTCCTGACTCACTAGCTGATTACCAGCTGGGACAGCAGCTTAAAAACAAAACAAATGTATCATTATAGAATGAAAAAGAAAAATACATTTTTATTAGCTGACATCTAATATCTGAATTTTTTTTTTTTTTTTTAACTTCTCTCAGGGAAATAGTCAGTTAAATCAAATGTTTTTCTTCCATGTTTCACACCAGGATTCTCAGTGCCAGTGCTTGCACAATGTCTGAGGTCAATCTCTTCCAACTGGCCATCAATAAATGATGCTAGTGCCATGTCCCCAGCTTTCTTTTTCTTGGCCTGACAGAAGAAAAATAAAAATAAATAAATATCTATCAAGGACAGTCTTACAGCTCAGTCTGGATAAGCTTAAAACATTGACACTTATGGAACGCACACTTTGTTTTACAGTCAATTTTGTTTCAATAATAAGGACAGTAATAGAACCATGATACATGACACCCTTACTTTGGACTCTTCCATCTGGTAGGTACTGATGAGCTGAGTATAGCGTCCATCAGCTCTCATCAGATCCCTGTGGTTTCCAGACTCCCATACTGTTCCATTGTCCAGAACCAGGATCTCATCACAGAACTGCAAATACTAAAAGCCACAAGGAAGAACAAATTATCAAAACCAGCTCAACTCTGGTTAGAGCTCTAAACAGTTGTGTGCGTTACTGGCATGTGACAAATCCTTATTCTTTGGAAAAATTGCACCTTACAACTCATGAGCAAAATATGTAGGTTTTATACACTCAGGTCCATCCATCCATCCATCCATTCGCTTCCGCTTATCCTTTTCAGGGTCGCGGGGGGCGCTGGAGCCTATCCCAGCTGTCATAGGGCGAGAGGCGGGGTACACCCTGGACAGGTCGCCAGTCTGTCGCAAGGCTAACACACAGGGACAAACAACCATTCGCACTCACATTCATACCTAGTGACAATTTGGGTTATCCAATTAACCTATCCCCACAAGCTGCATGTCTTTGGACGGTGGGAGGAAGCCGGAGTACCCGGAGGGAACCCACGCAGACACGGGGAGAACATGCAAACTCCACACAGAAAGACCCCGGCCTGATGTTGGAATTGAACTCAGGACCTTCTTGCTGTGCGGCAACAGTGCTAACCACCGTGCCACCGTGTGTACATTTTCTAAAAAGCAATCACGTAAAAGCGTTGAAAAGAAAAAAACTTGGACACTGCTAGCATAATGGAACAGGTTTTTGACGGGGCACCACAAACGCAAAGCAGGAGATGAAGCATCGCTGAATATGTTTCCAAACCAACTTCATTCTAAGCCAAAGACTAGAAAATATGGTGAAGCATATCTGCCCTTTGGTTTCACCTGCACAAGTGCCGAGGTAGGTCTCCCCTGCAGAATTGGTTTTCCCTGCGTCGGGAGCACGCGCTGGGCTCTCCAAATCACGGACAAACAGTATCCCACATTCTTGATTTTTAGTTCACAAACACTTGTAATGACTAACTACTCCTGACATTTTGGAGATGTTAGCTCTTTATACAGTAAAGTTACAGCGGGATACAAATAATATCAGGTCGTTCCTGCCACGATTTGTTCTCTCTGTTCAAATCACAGACAAGCAGTATCCCACAGTTGTTTATGTTTTTGAACCCATTTTGCACAAAGAGGCATCTTTTGAAAAATGTATTGATAGCAATGTTGAATATTATTACACAGGAAGAAACAACTAAAATAAATAATCACAAGAACAAACAAGGAAACAGAAAACAAAATAAAAAATAAAATAAAAAACAACACACAGATAAGACGACAACTACTGACAACTTTAATAAAAAAAAAAAAAAAAGAGAAACAAAAATAAAACAATAACAAGAAACATGAGAAACAGAAAAAAATAAGAAAGAAAAAAATAATAAAAGAAAAAAAATATGTAAGCGTAGTAACCTGCAGATAGTCAGATTAAAGTCTATCTGCCATTCTGCAGTTCATCTCATGTAAACAATAACGTGGCCACAGCGTGACGTGAAAAAAGGCTCATACCTTTGATGTTGTGTGACGAACTCTGTATTCCTCGTCCACACGTAAACGCAAAAAAGGAGTTTAAAAAAATCTCAGTTTTCGATTCGAAACCCCGTTTACGTGTGGACAAAAAGGCCCAAACGTCCAGAAACAGCTGTGTTTTCAAAAATACCCATGTAGGTGTGGACGTAGCGTACAAGAGTTCGTAGTTTATTTCACCGCAATGAGTTTGGAAACAAAATATGGGTGTGTGTGGTTGAAGGATGTTTTTGTGCGGGGGGGAGCAACAGTTTTCTTGTAAAACAAAGGGGGGCCAGTAAAAAAAAGTTTGGGAACCACCGCTTTAAACGATAGCCCGTTTTCCCATTAGTACCTACTCTGATTGACTTGCAGTTTTCAGTTAGGCTACAGTACTTGCTTGCCTGGGGTTAATCCGAGCAGGTACTAAAATGTGACGTTGTAACACTGCATGGGACCGATTGGCTGGCAGCAGCAGGTATATTTCTTGCCTTGACATCCATCTTTTTTGTAGCATTCGTGTTGTATATTAATTACGTCACCGGACACTTAGACGCTTTGGTATGACGACAGCCAAGCATGTAGTACCAGATTACAATGGAAAACCAGTCGATCCGAGGTGAGTCAATCAGAGTAGGTACTAAAGGAAAAGGTGCTTTTGAGCCCAGACAGCCCAGTCTCCACTACATAATAATTGAATACGTTTTCCTACCTGGAGCTCATGTGTAACCAGTATGATGGATTTTCCTCTCAGCTCTTTCTTTATACATTCTTCAAAAATGTGTTTCCCCACATAAGCATCAACAGCAGATAGTGGGTCATCAAGGAGGAAAATGTCCCTGTTGGAATAGACCGCTCTTGCCAGGCTGATTCTCTGCTTCTGTCCCCCTGATAGATTTAGACCCCGCTCTCCAATATGCCCACAAAAAGGATATTTATAATATTGTGAACTTTTGATTAATACCAAATTACAATTTAATCCTTCCACTTTATTGTAGCATCAATTTGCAAGCTTGAGTTACATCTTAAGTGAGTGGGGTAAATAAATACACTTAAAAACCCTTGTGTCGGTGTGTGACACTCCCCTGTTGGTCTGGAAAGCACTCACTTCAGCTTGGTCACCATATTGCAGGATGCTTAGGTCAGCTCTGAGGCTACAGACATCCACAACGCTGTCATATCTGTTGGGGAGCAGTACAAGGCAACAAACTGGTTAATACTATAGCGAAGTATATTTTAATAGGATGGGAGCTAGTCATTTATTCAGCCAATTATAACTTGTGGGTGACTGCGGCTCAGTTAGCAGAACAAGAGGTCACTGAATTTAACCAGAGTTCCTCGACATACTGAACCCCCAGTTGCCCTTGATGCATCCATCAAAGG
>NW_024582363.1:1289132-1301146 GCF_018398535.1 Haplochromis burtoni
TGTATAAAGAAAGAGCTGAGAGGAAAATCCATCATACTGGTTACACATGAGCTCCAGGTAGGAAAACGTATTCAATTATTATGTAGTGGAGACTGAGCTGTCTGGGCTCAAAAGCACCTTTTCCTTTAGTACCTACTCTGACTCGCCTCGGATCGACTGGTTTTCCATTGTAATCTGGTACTACATGCGTGGTTGTCGTCATACCAAAGTGTCCGGCGACGTAATTAATATGCAACATGAATGCTACAAAAAAGATGGATGTTGAGGCAAGAAATATACCTGCTGCTGCCAGCCAATCGGTCCCATGCAGTGTTACAACGTCACATTTTAGTACCTGCTCGGATTAACCCCAGGCAAACAGGTACTGTGGCCTAACTGAAAACCGCGCAAGTCGATCAGAGTAGGTACTAATGGGGAAAACAGGCTATCGTTTAAAGTGGTGGTTCCCAAACTTTTTTACTGGGCCCCCCTTTGTTTTACAAGAAAACTGTTGCTCCCCCCCGCACAAAAACATCCTCCAACCACACACACACTCATATTTTGTTTCCAAACTCATTTCGGTTTATTTCACACCTCAAAAATTTAGTAAACGATTAAGCAAATGCAAGTAATCTGCAATAAATTACAGGTAGCAATGAAATAAACTACTAGCTCTTGTACACTACGTCCACACCTACATGGGTATTTTTGAAAACACAGCTGTTTCTGGGCATTTGGGCCTTTTGGCCACATGTAACCGGTATTTCGAATCACCGAAAACTGAGTTGTTGGTTTTTTTTGTTTTGTTTTGTTTTTTTAAAAACTCGTTTTTTGCGTTTACATGTGAACGAGGAATACGGAGTTTGTCACACAGCGTCAAAGGTATGTGCTTTTTTTCACGTCACGCTGTGCGCACGTTATTGTTTACATGAGATGAATTGCAGAATGGAAGATGGAGACAAAATACGCTTAATCTGACTATCTGCAGGTTTTACATGCAGTTACATGTCCCTCCATTTAGAAAGGCAGAGGCGTCACGGTGTGATTATTTTACTTGTTTCCTGTGTAATAATATTCAACATTGCTATCAATACATTTTTCAAAAAATACCTCTCTGTGCAAAATGGGTTCAAAAACATAAACAACTGTGGGACACTGTTTGTCTGTGATTTGAACCGAGCGAACAAATCGTGGCAGGAACGACCTGATGTTATCCCGCTGTAACTTTACTGTATAAAGAGCTAACATCTCCAAAATGTCAGGAGTAGTTAGTCATTATAAAAAGTGTTTGTGAACTAAAAATCAAGAATGTGGGATACTGTTTGTCCGTGATTTGGAGAGCCCAGCGCGCAAATACTAAAAGCCACAAGGAAGAACAAATTATCAAAACCAGCTCAACTCTGGTTAGAGCTCTAAACAGTTGTGTGCGTTACTGGCATGTGACAAATCCTTATTCTTTGGAAAAATTGCACCTTACAACTCATGAGCAAAATATGTAGGTTTTATACACTCAGGTCCATCCATCCATCCATCCATTCGCTTCCGCTTATCCTTTTCAGGGTCGCGGGGGGCGCTGGAGCCTATCCCAGCTGTCATAGGGCGAGAGGCGGGGTACACCCTGGACAGGTCGCCAGTCTGTCGCAAGGCTAACACACAGGGACAAACAACCATTCGCACTCACATTCATACCTAGTGACAATTTGGGTTATCCAATTAACCTATCCCCACAAGCTGCATGTCTTTGGACGGTGGGAGGAAGCCGGAGTACCCGGAGGGAACCCACGCAGACACGGGGAGAACATGCAAACTCCACACAGAAAGACCCCGGCCTGATGTTGGAATTGAACTCAGGACCTTCTTGCTGTGCGGCAACAGTGCTAACCACCGTGCCACCGTGTGTACATTTTCTAAAAAGCAATCACGTAAAAGCGTTGAAAAGAAAAAAACTTGGACACTGCTAGCATAATGGAACAGGTTTTTGACGGGGCACCACAAACGCAAAGCAGGAGATGAAGCATCGCTGAATATGTTTCCAAACCAACTTCATTCTAAGCCAAAGACTAGAAAATATGGTGAAGCATATCTGCCCTTTGGTTTCACCTGCACAAGTGCCGAGGTAGGTCTCCCCTGCAGAATTGGTTTTCCCTGCGTCGGGAGCACGCGCTGGGCTCTCCAAATCACGGACAAACAGTATCCCACATTCTTGATTTTTAGTTCACAAACACTTGTAATGACTAACTACTCCTGACATTTTGGAGATGTTAGCTCTTTATACAGTAAAGTTACAGCGGGATACAAATAATATCAGGTCGTTCCTGCCACGATTTGTTCTCTCTGTTCAAATCACAGACAAGCAGTATCCCACAGTTGTTTATGTTTTTGAACCCATTTTGCACAAAGAGGCATCTTTTGAAAAATGTATTGATAGCAATGTTGAATATTATTACACAGGAAGAAACAACTAAAATAAATAATCACAAGAACAAACAAGGAAACAGAAAACAAAATAAAAAATAAAATAAAAAACAACACACAGATAAGACGACAACTACTGACAACTTTAATAAAAAAAAAAAAAAAAGAGAAACAAAAATAAAACAATAACAAGAAACATGAGAAACAGAAAAAAATAAGAAAGAAAAAAATAATAAAAGAAAAAAAATATGTAAGCGTAGTAACCTGCAGATAGTCAGATTAAAGTCTATCTGCCATTCTGCAGTTCATCTCATGTAAACAATAACGTGGCCACAGCGTGACGTGAAAAAAGGCTCATACCTTTGATGTTGTGTGACGAACTCTGTATTCCTCGTCCACACGTAAACGCAAAAAAGGAGTTTAAAAAAATCTCAGTTTTCGATTCGAAACCCCGTTTACGTGTGGACAAAAAGGCCCAAACGTCCAGAAACAGCTGTGTTTTCAAAAATACCCATGTAGGTGTGGACGTAGCGTACAAGAGTTCGTAGTTTATTTCACCGCAATGAGTTTGGAAACAAAATATGGGTGTGTGTGGTTGAAGGATGTTTTTGTGCGGGGGGGAGCAACAGTTTTCTTGTAAAACAAAGGGGGGCCAGTAAAAAAAAGTTTGGGAACCACCGCTTTAAACGATAGCCCGTTTTCCCATTAGTACCTACTCTGATTGACTTGCAGTTTTCAGTTAGGCTACAGTACTTGCTTGCCTGGGGTTAATCCGAGCAGGTACTAAAATGTGACGTTGTAACACTGCATGGGACCGATTGGCTGGCAGCAGCAGGTATATTTCTTGCCTTGACATCCATCTTTTTTGTAGCATTCGTGTTGTATATTAATTACGTCACCGGACACTTAGACGCTTTGGTATGACGACAGCCAAGCATGTAGTACCAGATTACAATGGAAAACCAGTCGATCCGAGGTGAGTCAATCAGAGTAGGTACTAAAGGAAAAGGTGCTTTTGAGCCCAGACAGCCCAGTCTCCACTACATAATAATTGAATACGTTTTCCTACCTGGAGCTCATGTGTAACCAGTATGATGGATTTTCCTCTCAGCTCTTTCTTTATACATTCTTCAAAAATGTGTTTCCCCACATAAGCATCAACAGCAGATAGTGGGTCATCAAGGAGGAAAATGTCCCTGTTGGAATAGACCGCTCTTGCCAGGCTGATTCTCTGCTTCTGTCCCCCTGATAGATTTAGACCCCGCTCTCCAATATGCCCACAAAAAGGATATTTATAATATTGTGAACTTTTGATTAATACCAAATTACAATTTAATCCTTCCACTTTATTGTAGCATCAATTTGCAAGCTTGAGTTACATCTTAAGTGAGTGGGGTAAATAAATACACTTAAAAACCCTTGTGTCGGTGTGTGACACTCCCCTGTTGGTCTGGAAAGCACTCACTTCAGCTTGGTCACCATATTGCAGGATGCTTAGGTCAGCTCTGAGGCTACAGACATCCACAACGCTGTCATATCTGTTGGGGAGCAGTACAAGGCAACAAACTGGTTAATACTATAGCGAAGTATATTTTAATAGGATGGGAGCTAGTCATTTATTCAGCCAATTATAACTTGTGGGTGACTGCGGCTCAGTTAGCAGAACAAGAGGTCACTGAATTTAACCAGAGTTCCTCGACATACTGAACCCCCAGTTGCCCTTGATGCATCCATCAAAGGGTGAGTGTCTAAGAATGTTATAAATGAAGAATGTTAAACACTGTATAAATGTGTATGTGATTGGATGTGTGCAAGAACAAAATGCTTTGTGTGCTCACCTGAATAGAAAGGTGTTACAGAAGTTCCAGTCCAATTTACCAATTGCTGACAGTAAAGCATGACCAAAATCATTTAACAAGAAAAATGATTTCATGCAAAATGTTGCATTAAATGTATCAATTCAGTTATGCTATTTTGACATATTTTAAAGGACTGCTATTAATTTATTCCTAAACCGTTTTCCCCTCAGCAGCAGTTTATGGAAATCTGATTTTGAAACAAAGTGAACTGATCAAGTTTACAGCAAACACTAGTTCCTAGCCAAGCTGTTTACCATCTCTGGCAGTAGAGGTGATACTGTCAGAAAACCAAGAGGACCTCATTTTGGTTTACTATGAACCTTCCACCAACATTTCAGAATGTCAAAATAAAAACCGTTAGAAGTTCCATGGAAGGTATCCAACTTGATTTTTTGTGCCTCCCAGGGCAGATTGGGGACATGCAGTTCGAAAGGGCCACGATTAACTATACAGACAAAGTGGTGGTTGACAAGGAGGAGATGGCAGCCATAAATGCAAGAAGATGGATTTAACTTACCTGGCCTGATCAAAAGGTTCCCCCATGAGAATATTTTCTCGAACAGTTCCATGAAAAATCCAGGCCTGCTGGCAAACGTACGCAAATGTTCCATCAGCTGTGATGGAGCCCTGAAGAAGGTACATCTAAAAGGAAAGTGAGCAGGCCAAAGAACTAATGTCACTGTAATGTAAAGTTAGAAATAGTAAAAACATAATGTGAATAAATGCAGACAGATACAAAACAATAGAACATACAAAAGAAACAAACCTGCTCCAAAATGCTGCAAATCAGTGACGTCTTTCCGCTACCCACATTCCCGCAAACACCAAGCAGTTTTCCCTTCAGGAAATATCACAAAGATCATCATTTCATATCCAACAGAGTCTTAATAACTTCAGTTATTATTTGATCACACCTTGGGTAGTGTAAAAGAGATGTTTCTGAGGGTTGGTAAGGTCTCAACATTTTCATTCGGAGAAGTCACGTCCATATTGTGTTCCGTCACCTCATTAGCTGCTCTGGGCGGTGACTCTGACTGGCTGCGTTTGGTCCATGAAAGTGTAGCATTTCTCATCACTACAGCAGAATTACTGCCTGCTATCTGCGTCAGGTAAGGCTCAGGATTCTGGATGAGTAAGATTTTCTGAAACAGTCAGTGCATTTACATCATTCAGGTTTTTACCAATTTTGCTTTTCAGATTTCTAAGATCCATGGCAGTAACAACTTTAACAAAACTAAAAAACGATTATGAATTAAAATACTGTACTGCAAGTCCTAAAAGCATCATGATTAATACAAATCCAGCTTGTGATTAGCAGCATGGCCTTTTTCACTGGTTTGTAGAGGACAAGATTTGGAGAGGTGCACATGAGTGTGTGGTGAGTGTGAGACTACTCCTTTACATTTTGTCTGGCATCAATGCAATAGGAATAATGAAATTCCAGACACATAACTATGACTCTACCTAAAGTCTGTGGCACAGGTATGGTAGGGAAACAAGTCAAAGTGTGGCCACAGGGTAGGTCTGCAGGGCAAACTTAGCTAGGTCAGCAGTTATCTTATCCTATAGGCAGGCATTCTACTCTATTTTACAATGGTAAGCAACATTTTGATGTTTAGTGGTATTGTACCATCCCCTGATCTGACTGGATGAGCTCCATCAGGTCATCTTGACTGTGTCTACATGTCTAAATGAGTTGCTGCCTTGCAAAACCAATTATTTTCCATAGAAATACTTCACAAGTAAGCAATGCTTAAATTGTACTTATATTACAATAGTGATAAAAGTGTGTCTGAAGGTTCTCAGTCATCGTAGTCTAAGGAGCTTGGAAAGAAAAGTGTCTGGACTTCTTTAAGTTGCTTGAACACGTTTCACCTCTCATCCGAGAAGCTTCTGGGCCAGGATGTAAAGGACAAAGGTCACTCTTTCAAGGATGCCAATGTTCACATTTTGGAAATAGAGGACAGATGGTTTGAAAGAGGAGTGAAAGAAGCCATCTATGTCCACTGTGCCCACTCACATCCTGGGCTATTTGACCTCAGGAAATCACATGATAGGGTGGGGCTAGGTTTCACAATGAGCTCACCCAAAACCTTGGCTGATTGTGACCCACACCCGCTTTCACACCTTGGTTCGTGTGATTAGGTAGAGGATCATTAGGAGGTCTCCAAAAGTTGATTCTGTTCATCTGGACGTAGCGTTTAGTGGTAGAAACATGTCTGTGAAGGTTCAGTCATCCAGGTCATCGTAGTCAAAGGAGCTTGCAAAGAAGAGAGTCTGGACTTCTTTAAGTTCTTTAAGTGGTAGAAACGTTTCGTCACTCATCCAAGTGACTTCTTCAGTCTCAGCTGACTGCAGGTTTCCCCAATTATAAACAGTACATTTGCATAATGACTGAAACCAGCCCACTGAAGGAACAATGGGCTGGGAGGTCAGTTCCTTAATCTTAATTATGCAAATTCTCATGACCATTGATCATTTGGGAGTTTCATTGTCCCTCTTGGGGGGGGGACACTCCCACAGGGCTTAAATCTGGGACTCTCCACTTTTGACCCTAGAACTGAAGAAGCTTCTCGGATGAGAGGTGAAACGTTTTCAAGCAACTTAAAGAAGTACAGACACTTTTCTTTCCAAGCTCCTTAGACATTGATAAAAGTGTATTAAAGAAAACTTAATAATGAACAGAAAGACCATAACAAGTGGAAACGTTGCTGCTGCTGCTACTACTACTACTGCTGGACCTTGGGGAACCAAAAAGAAGAACTTACCCTAAGTTGTTTTAGTGACACAAAAGCATCAGTGAGGGCCTTCACAGCAATCGGCATGAGAGCAAAGGTGAACCTCATGGAGGTGAAGATGGCAACAACAGTAAAAGCCTGGGAAGAAAATATTGCACTATAATCTCACAACACAACAACCCTCAATTTATATGTTAGACCTTTTCTGTCAGTAGACCAAGCCTTCTTACAAAATTCTCGCAGTTTTCTTCTCAGTTCATCTCTACTAACAACTTCTCCAAATCACCGAGTGGAAATGCTAACAGAGGCTGTGTTACTGCATAATATTGTTACAGAGCTGTGCTACTTACATCAGATGTTTTCAGTGGTAACCCCAACAAAGTGTGGATGAGAAAGGTGAAAACAGTGGCAATGGTGCTGATGGCCATGGTCAAGCTGCCATTAATAATCTGGATTTCAAGGATCTTCTGTACTAGTTTCTTTTCAAGTTTCCTCAACTCTGTAAGAAAGAAAGTTTGTTTGCCTTGTCTGTTACTTTCATCATTCTTTGTAGACGCACCCTAACACACATCCATTTCACATCACCTCTTTTGCATCTAGTAACAAGATTACATGCCTGATTTTGTATCTAAACAAATGGGAGTCTATAAATAATGCGTGTGATATGCGATATTACTAGATAAATGGAAAGTGCTGCCAAATGGGAAACAGCTGCTCGACTTACCTGCAATTTTCATCTCAAAAGATTCTTCCCAGGCGTACATCTTGATTAGCTTAATGCTGTTGAGAATCTCAGTCATTGTATGAACACGTTTGTCTTTTATTACCATTGCTTTTGTCTTGAATACATTTGTGAGATATGCCAAGAGATACTAGAAAAGAAGAAGAAAAAAAAAAGGATTAGTCCCCTGATTGCCAAGATTTCAAAAGTAGAAGGTAAGGGTATTCCTCAATGATGACTTAGACCTCATAGCACAGGTTTCAGCATATTAAACTACATGCCCAATATTACGTTTGGGCAAATTCTTTCATAGTTTATCTACATTACAACTTTTTTACATTACAACATTGACTGTAATGCTTACCTCAATCAGAGCCCTTTTTGTATTTATCTATCTCACTTTATTAACTTCATGTACATACTTCAATAGGAATACAGATGACGTAGATGAGGACTCCAATAATTGCGGTGTAGCCCAGAATGTTCCAGGCATAACAAATGCCCGTAACAAAGAGTACAGGGGTGGACATCACAAAGCTCCCATTCACAACTGCCTCAAAAACATTGTGTCCAACATTTGTCAAAATATTAAGAATCTAGATGAAAGAAAAATGAGAAAATGAAAGCTTATATTTCACCCGTTTTTCATAATACACCAAATGTGAGAAGATTTACTGAAAAAGTATCTTATTGTCTCACGCATTTCTTTTGGATCAAACAAATCTTAATATTAGACAAAAATTACCAAATTACCCACTCTTCTCAACAGAATTGTTGTAATTCAGCCACATTGGAGGATTTTCAAGCATGAAAGACTTATTGATGCCAACGCATCTCAGTTAGATTCAAGTCTAGACTTTGACTAGGCCACTTTTCACAGCAGTGCAGGTAAAGTGAATTCTCTGTGTGTGTAAACCAGTCTTTACCTCTCCGTTTGACACGTCGCCAAGTACTCGCAGAGATGTGACTTTCTGGAAGCCCAAAGAGCATAAGGCACCTTTCAGTCTGATGGCCGTACGCAGTGTTAATGCCCACTGCAAGGATATCATGGAAGTTTTGAGAAACTCTGTGGTGAACAAAGCAAAGGCCAAACCAACACCACTGGTTTCTCCTGGGTCGCAAACGTAGTCTAAGATCTTATAAACGACGACCGCCTGAAGGGACAGACAAAATGCTTGATACACTTCAGAGAGTAGAAATTCTAAAAATGCAATTAGAAACTGTTTACAGAGTATGAACCACTATTTCTTGAAGTTAAATTTGATTTATAAATAAAACATTTAGGCAAACATCAGAACGTCACAAAGTCTGAAAATACAGCTGACGACAACTCACCGGCCCCAAAAAGGCCGCCACCATGGCAAGAATGGAAACGAGGGCGGACAGAATCAGTCTAGTTCTTTGAAAACGAAGAGTTACCCGAATCAGTGAGGCATTCTCCAAGCCTCTCCTTGCCACTTCTTCATTCCATAGCCTCTGGAGCCTGCAAAACACTCACAATCAAATCATGTACACTAAAAATTGTCTAGCATTTAATTTTGACAAGTCAGCCTCATTCCTTTGACTTATCTTCAAGGTGCAAATTTCAGCAGCTACATTAATGGTGCGTCATGTCCCAAGCAGACCTACTTTGGGTTTCTGTCTATTCCTCTTAATATTTCTAATAAAGCCCTTTCTTTGTTCCGCGTTGTGGTTTCTTTCCCACATGCTTGTTTACCCCCTTTGTAAACAAAATGCATCATCCATTGAAATGTTAGATTCTGCGAATGCCTTAAACAACAACCGAAAAATGTGAATCTGCAAAGAGAGACCTTTTTGCGCTAATGTCTGCTACATCAAAAGGAGACAGGTGTAGGTCGGATGTATCCAGCCCATTCTTGAACATGGCCCACATTTTGGGGATCATCCACAGAAAGACTGAAGATGATATTAAACCTGCATTATCTACAGCGTGGGACCTGGACAAGACAAAAAAAGCAAAAGCAAATCAGTACTGTACAAGGAAGACATTCTATATCAAAGAAAGTAACTTATTTGGCAGACAGGTTACATTTAGCAATTTCTCTTTCATCAATGAAACTGACTCTAGTGAGGAACAGCGGAAGGGTATAAGGGTCTCCAAGCTCCATCGGTATTTTCCAAATGGGCAAGGACAGGGTATTTCCCTGTTGTCATTATCTGTATCTTCTGAGGCAAGAGACACAGGTCCCAATTCTTCTCCCTAAAGAGGCAGAAAAACAAAGACAGATGGAAAGGTGTATAAGCTCAGTCCAAGTAACAAATCTGGAAACAAAATGAAAAAAAAGACATCTAAACTAACTAACAATTAATTGTACTTCCTAATTACAATTTTAGTAGATATGGAAACATGATCAGAAAACATAAAACTAACTACCTCGTCATCTCCTAAACAATCAAAATTAATCAAACTGACACAAGTGAAATTATTTAAACATTTTCCAAGCAGAGAAAAAAGTGAATACCTATTTTTATTTATACTACATGCAAATCAAACAGCTCTTCATCGTGTTATTACGCCATGCTCTCCTTTTCTTTGATTTAATTTTTGTCCCTTTATTTATTTATTTATTCATTTCTTTATTTATTTAAATGCAAGCAGCCCTTCCCCGGCGACGTAAGCAAAACCCAGAGAACTGGCTGCTCAGGTCAATGACACGTATCCCATACGGGAGCAGCCACTTACTGAGTAACACTGCACAACAGAATTGTTAAAGTATTAATTTTAATTTCAATTCAGGTTAGATTTTTTTTGCGCGCAACGCAGATTTTCTGTGCGCAGAGACCGTGCCAGCAGTGCGCAATTGCGCAGCTCAGAGGGAACATTGCTGGTGTTTAGTTTTTGGTTTGTGTGAGTATGGCCCCATCTACATCGCTCAGCTCGGTGTTGTGCCAAAACACCGAGCCTGTTCTAAAAACAAAGTTCAGCGCTCCCAAAACGTCTTGTCATTACGCGGCTTCACTAAAACCACCAACTTTCAGGAAGCTGGTTCACGACTCAGCAAATCAACGCAGGTTTTCCCAATTTAGCCACGAGCACGTTCACACAAAGGGGGGGGGGGGGGGGGGGGGGCTCTGCCAGATATAACCAATCACGAACAGGGACAGGATCAGAGAACTTTCAGAAAATTAGAATTGCAGGCCCGCAGATTAAAAGCACTAGTCGCTGCAAAAAAAAAAAAAAAAAAACTATTTCGACATAGTCACATAAGAAATAAATCTGAGTACACCCCGATCATGCACATTCCCAGCGATTTTAAATACCATTAAGGAGCTTCTCGAAGCCGCTGTCCTGGCAATAAAGCACTAGTAAGTGTAATTACAGGAACAACTCCATTATTTATATTTATTCTTGCAATTTTTCCTTATGCAATGGATGTTTAGTTTCAATATTCCAACAAAGAAATTCTTCAAACTGCGGCCTTTCTGTTGTAAACAACAGGTTGTCTACAAGACTTCAGTGCGCTTTTAGGGTCATGCTCGTGCAAAAATCAAAGGGATAACACGGTCTCTCAAGACCTCTTACCCCCCACACAACCAAGTCCGCAGGATGCTCCACACGTGCCGACGCCATCTTCCGTGAGAGGTGATTGGTCTGTAGGCGGCGCTTTTATACTAATCGATCGATCTGCAGAGGAGGTTTGGTAATAAGGCTACCTTATCTATGAGCTACGTGGTCTTTAAAGCTATGTAGTCTTTTGCAACAGACAAGTGACTTTGGGAGGGATGTATCATCAGCTTGTTATATTTGCCAGTTTTGTTGATATTAGGCAGGAGAATAGTCAGATTTTTAAAACATAGTAACTAGTAAGGAAAAAGGATTATTCTAAGTTTGGATTGACTGATCAGGATAGAATAATCCCTGAGGACTGCTCACGGATGGATGCCATCAAATGAAACATAGATGTGAGACGACAAGTGCGACTTACCATGACTCAAGTCCAGCCATAAAGAAAAGAAATAACTTCTTTATTATTAACATGGTATCTGAAGGGTCAGTACATTGCTGTTTGTGATGAAATACAACTTCTATATCTTATATCTTATTTCGTTAAAAAGCTGTAAGTAACGCCGTGTTTTTATTTTAATTGTTTATATTATATTTTTCGTTGGATTCCAAACAGTGTCTTTTCTCATTAAATGTAGACCTATATTATTGATCATGTTAATAAAATGCTTTACTTACATTTCCAGGCAGATGCAACCTTGTGTCGGTAGAACAAAATTATTAGTGAAAACCACAGGATTCCACTTGCAACTCTTCACTTCCTGTTATTCTCTCTT
>NW_024582363.1:1301171-1303412 GCF_018398535.1 Haplochromis burtoni
AGTTCTGTGATGAGATCCTGGTTCTGGACAATGGAACAGTATGGGAGTCTGGAAACCACAGGGATCTGATGAGAGCTGATGGACGCTATACTCAGCTCATCAGTACCTACCAGATGGAAGAGTCCAAAGTAAGGGTGTCATGTATCATGGTTCTATTACTGTCCTTATTATTGAAACAAAATTGACTGTAAAACAAAGTGTGTGTTCCATAAGTGTCAATGTTTTAAGCTTATCCAGACTGAGCTGTAAGACTGTCCCTGATATTTATTTATTGTTTTTTATTTTTCTTCTGTCAGGCCAAGAAAAAGAAAGCTGGGGACATGGCCCTAGCATCATTTATTGATGGCCAGTTGGAAGAGATTGACCTCAGACATTGTGCAAGCACTGGCACTGAGAATCCTGGTGTGAAAACATTTGATTTAAACTGACATATTTTCCCTGAAGAGCAAGTTTAAAAGAAAATTAATTCAGATATTAGATGTCAGCTAATAAAAATGTGTATTTTTCTTTTTCATTCTATAATGATACATTTGTTTTGTTTTTAAGCTGCTGTCCCAGCTGGTAATCAGCTAGTGAGTCAGGAGTCCTCTACAAAAGGTGCCATCTCCTGGAGAACATACTGCACATACTCCCAGGCACTTGGAGGTCTGTTATTCACACATGGAGTGTTGGGATTATGTATGAAATTAAATTGCATGTTTTTTGTTTATAAATTGTTTTATCAATGCACAGAAAGTTATTGCATGTCAGTTTTTAATTTATTTTTAAGTTTAAAATAAAGGATTCGATATTAGCCTTTTCGCTGGTGTTAAACAAGCTTGGCTATATATACTAGGTTCTAAACATCCCCTCACAACTGCCAAGACACTTGTTAACTACTTGGCAAAGTCAAGAATTGTAGTCTCAAAGAAAATAAATCACTACAACGCTTCACAAGAATGGATTTGTAAGACCAAGAACTACTCCAGACCAGACTTTGGTTGTTTAGAGAAAACAAGAGAATCGGTCAGATATCAACATATTGATCAGTAGCTTTCATTTGTTTCCCCCCCCCCCTCCATATAACTACCACTGAGTACACTGTAAATTCTTCCTCTAACTCCTGTTTCCCAATGCTGCATATGCTTGTGGATACATTATTATGAGCAATAATGCACAGCCAAACTTGTGATGCATAAACTGCTCATTGTTGTTACAGGCTACACAGTTTCCTTCATTATCCTCCTGAATATGTTCCTGTTGGCAGGATCCACAGTCTTCAGCAATTGGTGGTTTAGCTTCTGGGTGGCAAGTGGTGATGGGGTGAGAATTATTTCATTCCTTATCACTGTCACACACATTGAAATAGTTCTCTGTGAGCCTTCAACTCACAAGAGGGTAAGAAGTCATGCCTTTTGGAATGCCTGAGGGTCATCTTTCAGCTTGAAGACAGTATACAAATTTCAGCAAGGGTTTTAGCTGTCACTTGAGTAAGCGTCATCCCTGAAACATAAGAAATCAGTTTGAGGAAAAGTATTTGATGCTCACAAAGCAGGAGATGAAATCCTGTGGTAACTTTGTATGTCTGAGTGTCAAGAACTTGAGTGAGAAGTATCGTGATTTTAAAATCCAGAGAGCCACACATTATAGACCAAGCCTGGCAGATGTAGCAAGCGAAAAACTGTTTCTGACTCCTCAAATTCTGCTTATTTCTAGTTTTAGGAAATGATATTTAATCATTCGTTTATGTATACAATGACTTTGTCTGACTTCACTAACTTTTCTTTTTTTTTATTAATTTATGTTTTTATTTCCAAGTCATCCAGTAACACAACTGCAGTCCAGGGAGAAATCTCTCAAAATCCACACCTTCACTTCTACCAGGTTATTTATGCTGCAACAGTGGTTGTCATTGTTGTACTTTCCATTGTGAAATCCATAATCTACACTTATTTCACCTTGAAGGCCTCCTGCAAATTCCATGACATGCTGTTCAAAAAGGTACTGTGAATTCTCAGAACCATAGAAATCTCTGCTACTCACCATTACACATGGTCATTTTAAATATGTATAAGGGTTTACTTATCACAAATGTATTGAGTCCAAAACTGGGAACGTTTACTAGCTACAGATGAACTGTTTGTTTTCCTATTGCAGATTATTGATAGTCCAATGAGTTTCTTTGACACAACTCCAACGGGCCGACTTCTAAATACTGGTGACTGCCAGTGGTGCCACTTCTCTAAAGATCAAGACGCAAGT
>NW_024582363.1:1333328-1441375 GCF_018398535.1 Haplochromis burtoni
CATACTTGACCCAAGGTAAAGTCTGTGTGCTATAGGTATTCACTGATAAACTACAGTACTAAATGTAAGATTATTTTACATCTGAAATATTATATATTTGTAACTAAAATACACAAATACAAATGTATGCAATATATATAATATGAAATACATTTCCATTATTACTACCAGAAAGTCAAATGGCTGGCATTTGTTAATGAGTAAGTACTCTGTATCGGTATCGGCGAGTACTGAAATGCAAGTACTCGTACTCGTTTTCCAAAAAAGTGGTATCGGTGCATCCCTACTTCCTATTGTAACCCTGTCAGATAATGAAGATGACCTCCACCTTTATTACATTCTTATCAGATGCAAATTCACAAAGATAAGATGAACTTTCTCCTAGTTAAACATTTTTCATGTAAGGTAAAGTCACAGGGAATATATAGTCAAATCTAAAACGCTTGCCCTCATTTTCATAGTCTTGGTTGGTGCAGTAATTAAAATCATATTGCCTCAAATGAAATCTCCTTATTTTATAATAATACCTGTTCTTTTCATATTCAAGTCTTAGCTACTCAAAAATAGTGACAAGCGCTGATTTATGTTAAATTATCAATTACTTGGTTTGGTCAAACGGTTCCCCCATGAGGATATTTTCTTGAACAGTTCCGTGAAAAATCCAGGCCTGCTGGGAGACGTAAGCAAATGTCCCATCGGCTGTGATGGAGCCCCGAAGAAGGTGCATCTAAAAGATAAAATCAAGGAGACAGAAAAGCTATATTTACTGGACATTTTATGTACGGTTAGAAATAGTAAAAACTTCTTCTTTCTCCTCCTTCGTCTCTTGTTAGACCTTGCCACGGCTGATCGTATGCCCTATTCATATATATGTATTGACTTTCATCCCTTTTCTCTCCAGTGTGTACTTCCACCTCTCCAGGCTCTTTTCCACCTGCTCCACACTCTTAATAAAGATCACAGTATCATCTGCATACATCCTAGTTCACAGAGACTTCTGCCTGACCTTTTCTATCAGCATATCCATCACCACTGCAAAGAAGAAGAGGCTCAGAGCCACTCATTGATATAATCTCATTTTCACTCCTACCACACACCTCACAACTGTCTCGTTGTCCTCGTACATGTCTTGCACCACCCTAACATACTTCTCTGCTACTGAGAGAAGTGCAGCACCACAGTTTGTCTTGTGACACCCTACCATAAACCTTTTCTAGATTCACACAAAGACACAGTGCAACTTCTTCTTACCTTCTCTCTGCTTCTCGGTCAACAATCTCAAAGCAAACATCAAATCTATAATGCTCTTTCCTGGCATGAAGCCATCGTTCTGCTCACTGATCGTCACCTTTCTTACCAACCTACCTTCAACAATTTTTTCCTGTAGCTTTATGGTATGACTCAAAAACTTTATCACTCTCTGTCATCTACATAATTCTGAAGATAAAATTGGAGATTACTACTATGTTTGCAAACAAACTGTAACAGCTTCCTTCTACACAAGTGTTATGCAGATAAGATATGTAGAAGATTGTTTTGTTATATACTAAGATACAGCATGAAGTAGAAGTGCAAGCATGCAGAATTTCCCCAACTCAGACAGTGCCCTGCTTCTAGTCTCTGGATTGATAAGACTTGTTTAGCTTATCTGCTACATATATCCTGTTGACCTGTGTAGGGTGACTAGTTTTCTGTCTTGCAACAGGGTAACAACCTATACAGGTGGGGTCTGCTTCCCCTGTTCCAGAGAATTCCTCACTTCAATCCTGCATGCCTTGTACTGACTGAATTCCTTCATGCGAGAATAAACCTCGCAAATGAACTCCAGTAGTAGGACTTATTTTATTTAATCGACTACATTTAAATAACAGACATTAGCTGAATCCTAGTAGCATTAGCACAAGTTTTGCCTAATAACGTGTCTTCAAGCTAACAAAACAAAAAGAAGAAAAAGGTTATTACACTTTTGCACATCACCCTTGCCGTGGTCATAAATGCCTTTCAAGTCTTCATCCTCTTCATAGCTGCCCTCACCTTCTTATTAATCCCCTGCACTTCCTGATTCACAAACTTTCCTCCAACAGTCCTCCTGTTTCGCTCACTGTCTACATTCACTGAATCCTCAAAGTCCTCGTTCTATCTTCTCAACGCATGCAAATAACGAAAGAGTGAACAAAAAATAAATAAAAGAAAACTATAAAGAAACGATGCAAAATAACAGAAAAGGACAAAAACACAAAAGAGAAAGCAACCTGTTCCAAAATGCTGGAAATCAGTGATGTCTTTCCACTCCCCACATTCCCACAGACACCGAGCAGGTTGCCCTTCGGGAAATACCAGAGACAATCAGTTTACTTTTAATAGAATGCAGATAACCTGAGATATCATTATCAGAATTGAATCACACCTTAGGCAGTGTGAAGGAGATGTTTTTCAATGCTGATGAGGATTCAGTCTCAGCTGTCTTGTGTTCTGACACTCCGTTGGCTGTGCTGGGTGGGGGGGAAGACTGGCTTTCAGGTCTGGTCCAGGAAAATGTAGCATTTTTCATCACTATAGCCGAGTCATTATCTACCTTTTTCATCAGGTAGGGCTCAGGATTCTGGATCAGCAAAATTTTCTGAAATAACAACAAACAGCATTTACAAGCTTATCTGTGTTTTTCTGTTGATATTTCTGAATGAAAGTCAGATACAAGGTGTGACAAAAGCAAGGGTTAAAGTAAGACAGGAATCAAAGCAGCGTTAAACCAGGTTTGTGATGCAGGTTGACAATATATCTTATATTTAAAGATGTGTACCTGAGATGACCTTATCATGCATAGCATCTGCCACTGGCAGCCAGCAGTACAAAAAAAAATAAAACTGTGATTTTAGAAACGTCTGAATTGTGAGGTTTTGGCTCGCTTGTGCATATGCTGACTTCATTATTTGAAAGTGTGTTCATATGAGCATGCATCAGTGTAAGAATATATATGACAAAAGACACAAAAAGCACAATAGAGTCACTACATGAATTGTTAACAGTTACAGAGGGCACAAAACAAATAATTTACCCTTAATCGTTTTAGTGCTACAACAGCCTCAGCTGTGGCCTTCACAGACGGGGGCAGGACAACGAGGGAGAACCTCATGCAGTTGAAGATGCCAATTGTGGTAAAAGCCTAGTAAAAACAAAGAATTATGTTAAGACACTATATATGATTATGGAATGCAAGAAAATCATGTTGATATTAAATGGGCCACAGCAAACCGGGTTAGCACAATCGCAATTAAAGGAATGCAATAAACCTTTATTTCATTATCTTATGACTCATATCCAAACAGTCTGAGTTTCAGAAATGCAGAATCTCAGACTTGTTCCTTTAAGTTGACATGTTAGTTAAAGGTGTTTTTCCGCCTGTACAGTTTTAGTATACTGCTGTAGTACTCACATCAGAAGTGCTGAGAGGTAACCCCAACAAAGTGTGAACCAGAAAGGTGAGGATAGTGGCAATGGAGGGTAGGATGTTGGCGATGCTTATATTAATAGTCTGGACATAACTGACCTTCTGTAGTTGTTTCTTTTCATTTTTCCTTAAGCCTGTAAGAATTAAAAGTTTTTCATTAGTTAACTTTATCTTTAGTGACTTACCTTTTTTCTTTACTGTAGTTCTTTAGTGAGCACCTTAGTAATGAGCAATAAGGCATTCAGATGACTACATTATGATCATTTTTTAAACAAGAAACTACCAAGAGTACAGACTGAAGACCTAGACCTCACAGTGTTGATAAGAAAGTTAACAAGATCATAAGATACTAAAGCATATCATATTCCCACATGCACTTTACTTGTCATAGGAAAATGAGAACATGTGCCCCAGATTTGGCAGCAAGCCAGTGAATGTCCATAGAAGTTCAAGGTAAATTGAAAGTAAGTGAGAGTTCAAGATGTTCTCACAAACAACTGCATGTTTTAGAGGCAGATGACTGCTTCAACTTGTAATGAAGGGAGTCTAACAAATAGATATACTTGTGAGAGGTACATAAAAGTGTATGAATTAGTTAGACATGAAGTCACCTTACTCATTATTGATCTGTAGTTGCGGTCAGAAGTTTACATACACTCATGAATGTCATTGTAATTTAGGGCTTTAACTATTTCTTTAAACAGTTCTGTCTTTGGGATGTAATGACGGTGTTGATGGTTCTACAATGTGTTTTCACTTGACTGGACCAAAACCTATTATTATCTCGTTAGTGATAATGATTAAAGGCAACTTTTAGGTTCTTTTTGCCAGCATAAAAAGGATTTCATTAACAGCAATCATTGGACGGACCAATACTCAGAACAATGGGGAAGAGAAAGAACTCAGTGAAGATCTCAGAAAGAGAAGTATTGATTTACACAAGACGCAGATTCCAGGATCATCATTTCAAACAATTCTAAGTACAAGAACATCGACATCAGTTTTCACAGTGAAGTGAGTTATAGCTTCATGGACTGAGAGGCTGCCAACCAAGAAAGAAGCCCCTGCTTCAAAATCGACACCTTCAGACTTGACTGAAATTTGCACATGGACAAGCCAAATGCCCTCTGGAAAAAAGGTTTTATGGTCAGACAAGACAAAGATTGAGTTATTTGTCCACGGTGATAAGAGATACGCTTAGAGAAGTAAAGATGAGGCTTTCAAACCTAAGATAATAGTACGAGCTGTAAAGCATTGTTGCCTGGGGTTCTTTTGTGGCCAGTGGTACCTCCAAATTCTTCCACTTTGGCACAAAATTGGTTTTGCAATGGATAAATTAGACTAACATTTAGAAGACCAGTCCAGAAGCTTAAAGCCCTAACCTCAACCCTCTTGGGGCTAGGCTTGATGATGGTGACCAAAAGCATCTGGACTTCTGATCACAACTGTACATAAGGATGCCCATACATACCATTGTGACTATATGTTTGCTGATTTTGTTTTTAAACAAATTGGTGTGTATGAATATTTCCTTGATATTTGACATACTGATTAAAAAAATATCAACATGAAACAGCTTGACATACCTGTAATCGTCTTCTCAAAAGAATCTTCCCACGCGTACATCTTGATTAGCTTTATACTGTTGAGAATCTCATTCATCGTGCGAACTCTGCTGTCGGTTATCAATAAGGACTTCCATCTGAATTTATTTATGAGTTTGGCCAAGAAAATCTACAAAAATCAAGAAAAATACATTATGAGTGACTAAAGTTAATAAGAAGCAAAGTAATATATTTGGGATAATATAAGAAAAACACAGAAAAATCAGTTTTGCTATCTTAGCAGCTTACTAAACAAGGAAATGAGTTTATAGAAAGGTAAAACATACCGTTCTATATGCCTCAATTTTTTGTGATATAATATTTTGTTCTTATTGTTCTTATTCTTATTTTTTATTGTTATTATTATATTATTGTTACAAACCTCATTTATGCAGTTTTTGGGTTTTTGTTTTTTTTTTGATTATTTTTGTTTGTCTGGTTTTTGCAACATTAGTATTTGCCATTATTTTTCATTAGCTCATATTAAACACATACTTATATTTCATTATTGGTCAGTATTGAGTTTTAGATATTAAGAATTTTATGCTAGCAAAAAAGAGTTTCTGGCATAAAAACAAACTATTTGCATTGTTGCAAACACCTCCCCCCTGATCAAGCTTCCTGAAGAACTATGGAGTCTCCACAGGGAACCTCTTCCAGGACCCTAGCCACAAAATAGGCCAAACATTTTTGAACAATGATGTAATTTATGTAATTTTGCCTCTCTACACTATCACTATGCACAAGGTGCAAAAGCTTTTCCCTAGGCAGTACATTAGGACTTTTAATTGAGCCCTTGTTTTTCCCTTTTCCTGGGTCAGAATTGTAGTGGGAAATTCTACAAGAACATATTGTCCTGAGCAAAACAGCTCCCAGGAATATACAAATCCTTTACAACATTAAGGTTAAAATCATTTCTGTTGCTAACATCAAATTTGGAAATATAGCATACAATTTCCAAAATTTGGATTTGCTAACTTTCCACTATTTTCAGTTAAAATAAGAACCAACTTTCTTTTCACAGCTTCTAATGTAAAAATATGTCAGATTTATGTGAAATATACACAGACCTGTACAGGGACAAAAATCAAGTATGTGAAGATTCCAGTCAGTGCGGTGTAGCCCAGGATGTAGCATGTGTAGACAATACACAAAACATAGAGCACTGTGCTAGACAGCACAAAGCTCCCAAGCACTACAGCCTCGAACATTCTCTGGCCATCACTGGTCAAAATGTTAATCATCTAGACAGCAGAAAGATATGAAGAAAAGTCAATTAGGAATTGCATCAAAACAAATTTCTTTTATGTCAAAACAAGTTCAAATTATTTGTAGTACTATTGACTCACAAGATAATTTATAATACATTATGGAGGGATAGAAAGAAGAATACATGAGATATTTAAAACATGTAAAACATATGTATACACGTCAAAATATAAAGCATGCTCATTCAAGATAGAATATAGCAACAAAGACAAACAAGGGTTGCTTTTCATGTTCACAGATGTCTATAGCAGACATTACATCTGGTCCACTAATGTCTACCATGGACACAAACAGCACCCCACATCCAAGTTTGTTCCACTACAGCGTGGGTGAAAGCAATGTCAAAGTTTTTTAAAGCAAAAATGAAATCTTTGCTAAAAAAGACATTAGCATATCGTTAGCTTCATAGCATAAGTGCCTAAGTCATTTTTTGGTCAAATTGAGATTTTTGCCTAACTTTACTCCCCTACCACTTCTGCATCATCCTGTCCGTCTGAAACACAAAACACAAAAAAATGACTTAGGCACTTATGCTATGAAGCTAACGATATTTTTGTTACACTGGCCTCTGTAGGCTATCAGCTGTAAGAATATTGTACAAGTGGATAAAATTACTTTAGAATCAATTACAAGAGCATTAAAACTTTCTCAGACAAATGTGGCTATATTGCATTTACCATAGAAGTGAGAACTAGTCTTTACCTCTCCCATTGAAACACCGCTGTATACCCGCAGCGATATGATTTTCTGAAAAGCCACTGTAGAGAAAGCCCCTTTCAGTCTCACTGCTGTGCGCAGGTTTATTGCCCACAGCAAGGATATTAGGAGAGCTTTGCAACATTCTGTGGTGAACAGACCAATGGACAAACCAACACCATAGGACACTGTGTTGGACACGGACTCCTCTGGGTTTTCAATATAATTCAAGATCATGTTGATCAGTACAGCCTGAAAGAACAGGGAGAAAATGGTTAGTGACACTTAAATAACATGAATCTTTAAGATCAAATTACATATTTTATATCACCAAGGACTGAGAGGGTGCAGAGAAAGAACGAAGACCCTGCTGCAAAATCGACACATTTGGGTTCGACTGAAATTTGCAGCTGCCCACATGGACAAGTCGAATGCCATCCATGAACAAATTACACGGTCAGACAAGAGCAAGACTGAGCTATTTGGCCACAATAACAAGAGATACATTTAGAGGAGTAAAGCAGAAACTCTCAAAGCTAAGAACACTGTACCAGCTGTCAAGCAAGGCAATGGAGGCATAATGCTATGAAGCTGTTTCCCTGCACAATGTACAGACTATCTCCAAATTTTTCAACTTCATCTTAACAGATACATGGTAAAAACTTGGACAAAGTTGTTTTTTTCAACAGGACAATGATCTGGGTCTGTGCCAGAAAATCAACCAATTTAAATGAACTGTACTAGTTCTGTGAAGAAAAGTATTGAAGTTTGATGATGGCTACCAAAAGCATCTAGCTGAGGTGCAAATTGCTCGGGAAATTTAACAAAAAATGAGTGTAAGTATATTTTTAGGCTTGTAGGTATACTTTTAACCCTGTGGGGATTTGAAAAAATCTGAAATGTTTTCAAACTTACGCACCCAATTTTTAAAGTCATTAATGATGTGTGCTGTACAATAGTTCCACCCTGAAAAATGAAATAGTTCAAAGAAAATAAAAGAGGCACAGAATTACCGTGACATTCATCCCCTTGATGAGTGTATGTAAAGTTCACCACAGATGTACATATTAGTTATTATATATTGCTACACTTTCAGGTACTACTTTTCAGAACAAAATGTGCTTTCATCACAAGATCTGAGATTAAAATCATTGTTTGTTTTTTTACTTATGTGCACCTTCAGATGACTTGATGACATGGTTCCTCTCTAAATTGCTCAGATGCGACATTTAGAAATGGCAGAAATGCCTTTGGACAAAACTGGTTTCCACTGTATACAGCTGGGATTGTTCATGTTCTAATATCTAAGAACATAAAACACAGAGATGATGACTCACCGGGCCCAAAAATGCTGAAACCATGGCAAGAATACCAATAATGACAGAAACAATCAGCCTGGTTCGTTGAAAGTGAAAGGCCACACGAACCAGTGAGGCTTTTTCCAGACCCCTCTTTGCCACTTCTTCATCCCAGAGTCTCTGAAACCTGCCAGACACTTACAATCAGGACCTACTCACCCAGCAGTCTGTTTTTCTTTTAAATATTATAGGTACTTAGTAAATTTCAAGTACTTTTCCAACTGTCACTATGTCTTTGGCTTTTGACTGTGATCCCCTTGACTGATTTTTGGATATGTTGTGTTTAAATCTGAATATAATATGAAGAGAAAAGACCTTTGTGCACTGGTGTCAGCAATATCAAAAGGAGACAACTTTAGCTCGGAGATGTCCAGCTTATTCCTAAAAATGGACCACATCAAGGGGGTCATCCAGGCAAAAGTCATGAAGGACAGGAAACCTGCATTGTCCACAGGGTGGGGCCTAAATATAAAGCAGACATAAAATGTTGTGTGAAAGGAGGGCATTAATACATTTCCAAGTATAAAGTATTTATATGGAAACAAATAACTAGCCATCAAATATTATCTAAGTTCATCTAAACGATCAAGTTTGATATTGACACTGACTGTGGTGAGGAAAAACGCAAGGGCTTGAGCATCTGCAAGCTCTGCTGATATTTTCTAAATGAGGAAGGGTGATCCCTTTCACAGCTGTGCACACAAGGATCATCTGGATTGATGATCTCAGATCCAGTTCGCCACTGGACACCATCGTCTGCCTAAACAGTCAAAAAAGCAAAAAGAAAGTATAAGACAACCAGTAAAAAAAGCAGAGTGGATGAAAGACTGAGGTTGTGCCTTAGTCAATAGCTAAATGTCTGAAATTAGCTAAGCATCTAAAAGGAAAGCAGGATGTGGATGATGGAAAAGATGTCAGGAAGTAAAAGCAACATGTAAATTTGCTGTTTGTTTAGTACTTACAAAGGAGAGTCTTCGAGTGCCATTCTCCTCCAGAGAATATTTTTTCTTCATTTTGTTCTATGTTAAAAGAGACCAAACCACAAAGTTGAAATGATACTAACCAACATGATAATTCAAGTAGAAATGTCTAATTTAAGAGCATTATTTACCAGAATCAGAAAGAGGAGGCTGTAATACATCACACATGTAATGCTGGTTTTAAACTGCCCTGCCTTAAGTCCAGACCTGTTACTCACTCAAAACATTTAATGCGTTGTGAAACAAAAATAAAACAAAAAAGGCTGTGAACTGGTAAGTAGCTGAAATCCTCCATGAAGCTAGAATGTCCTTTTAAGAATCATTGAAAGGCTGAAAAAATGGGTTGGTGTATCTGGAACTGCATTAGAGTGGTTCTCCTCTTATCTCCATCACCGATCCTTTTCTGTGGCAGTCTCCGATTTTAGGTCATCCTCTACCTCCCTTACTTATGGTGTCCCTCAAGGGTCAGTTTTGGGGCCTTTATTGTTTTTAATTTATCTTCTTCCCCTCCAGCATATAATGGGCTCTTTTGAGGACATTTCTTATCATTGTTATGATGATATTCAGTTGTACGTTTCTTTTATGCCCGAGGATTTATCTAAGCTTCAGCGTCTGAATGATTGCTTAGATTTGATCAAATGTTGGATGGCTGCAAATTTCCTCCAACTCAACGAGGGGAAAACCGAAGTCCTCGTATGCACCCCTGATAGGTTTCTATTGCAGATAGTGAAAGCCCTTGGTCCTCTCTCACTTTATGTTAAATCCTCTATCAGGAATTTAGGTGTCACCTTTGACTCGAGTCTCACATTGGATGGGCATGTGAAATCTCTGGTTCGGTCTTGTTTTTATAATTTAAGAAATGTGGCTAGGCTAAGCCCGATTTTATCTCGCTCTGAACTTGAGATATACATGCATTTATTTCGCCACGCTTGGATTATTGTAATTCGCTGCTTACGTGTCTAAACAAAGGTTCTCTAACCACTGCAGAGCAGTACCACAAATGCCTATCCAGTGTTCCATTCGAGTAAAATATTGCCAAAGACTGTGTCAAAGGCAGCTGTTAAGTCTAGGTGAACCAAGATCACATGATCCTGAATCTGTAGCCAGGAGGATGTCATTAACAACCCTATGCAACGCAGATTCTGTGCTATGCAGAGATTTAAAAGCAATCTCAAAGACATTATTTTTAAATTTAAAAAGTTTTCAACTGACAAGCAATTTTCTCCAGAATTTTACAGAAAAGAGTAAGCTTGCAAATAGGCCTAAAATTTGATAAAATAGCGGGCTATTTTTCTGAAGCAGAGGTTGAGCTGTAGCATGCTTAAAGGTTTTAGGAAAAGTACCAGATAAAAAACTGGTATTAATAATAGCTAGAACAGATAGACCAAGAGTAGAAATGACCTCTAATAATTGAGGTGGAGCAACATCAATAGGGAAACCTAAGGGCTTCAGATGGCAAACAGAGAGAAAGTTACAGGCTCAAACTGGTAGAAAGCAACAGAGCAAAGAACAAGGGCTGAATGGTAAAGAGTAGGTGGTGTTATCTGAGCCCTGGCATTATTCACCTTTTCCACAAAGAAATTCAAAAATCCCTCACATGGCTCAGGGGAGCTAACAATGTGTGAACAGTAGAAGCAGACAGCTAAAGACAAGTTCATCAATTATTAACATCTATTTTAATGGATGACACATTTCAAGAATTTCCCATTTTAAATATAGTTAAACTAAATCTTGCTTAAAACTTAAACTGACTCATCAGAACATGAGGTGAGGTCTGGAAAAAGCATAATTTTAAAAGGTTTTGTACAGTACCAATTAACCATTCATTTGAAGGTTTAGTTAATGAATGGTTAACTGCTAGTTAGTATGTCCAAATTTTGGACCGATATTGAATCTGAAGAAAACAAGCTTTTTTTTTTCTGAATAATGAATTCTGTTCATCCATAACTAACACCTGAATATAAAGTGTTAATGAATGAACAGTGTCCTCATACCTGCCTCTCAGCTAAATCATCTGCACAGAACACAACAGGTCCTGTACTAATCAGATGGTTATTAGTTCGATCCAAGGCTTTTCCAGTCTGCATGCCAAATATCCTTGGGCAAGATACTAACCCCAAGTTGCTCTGTGATGCATCCATCAGAGTATGAATGTGTGTGAATGTTAGATAGAAAGTACTTAAATAAATAATAGGTGTGTGAATGGGTGAATGAGGCATGTTGTTGAATCAGTTCATTTATACCATTTAGATATGTTTAAGCTTAAAATCTTATCAACTTAAAGACTGCACATGCAGATTACAGCGCTGTTTTTGAAACATCTAACTAATAACATATAAAAAAACCCCACTAACTATTCCTAACTAAATTATTAATAAATAAACATTAAGAATATTAATAGTAACTGTAATTTATTTTGGTAATGATTTCTTTAAAATGAAGTTAACTATAAAACACAATCAATGAAAACTGACAATCATAAAATACAAGCACAAACTAAAAAGATCAAAACTGAGCTAAACTAATTTACAGTAAACACAGTGAAACTTTTCCTGTCTGAATGAATGAATTAAATTCATCTAAAAAAAAATCTGAACAATACCTCTGTGTGGAGAACAAGGGAGACACACTGCTGCTAGTCAACACTGACAGTCAGTGAAGCAGCATTTTACTCTGCCTTGCATAACCTTTATGGAGATCAAAGGTTAGCCTGTTTAGAGGTGATTGCCATTCTTCGTTCTAACTGGACAGCTTAGTCACAATGACAAATCATTTAAAATCAGTGGTAACACTTAATAATAATGACACGCTATTGGGCATTAGTAAAGTATTAGTAAGTGCTTCATTCATTTATAAAGCATTATTCCTCCTTAGTCTGTATCAATACAGATATACAAGATATACAAGCAAGGTGTGAAAAAAGGCATGGGTCATTATCAGCAGAGGTTATTGGGTGAGGTGACCTCGATAGGTCATCATGTGAACTTTTGATGTCATCTCCATAGCTCACCATGTGACTTATTGAGGTCACCTGATTATGTCTACTGCACATATGCATTCAAAATTATACATCAATTGATGCATCAATGCCAGTGAGGCTGTAAAAGGAGATCAGCGGATCAGAAGACCTCCAAAGAGATGTGGATTAGAGGAGTTTGTTGATGTAGCTACAGTTGATCATTGTAGCGGCAACCTTCGGTCCTTCTTTGCCGCTTCTGCAGGACGTAAAGTTTCTGACTCGTGCTCTTGTTAAGTCGCTTGGATGCCTTCCGGTAGCAAAAACGAGGCGAAGGAAAAAAGGGGCAAAACATTTATTCTCCATACAAATCGAAAGGTACAAAACAAATACCTCTGGTGGGAGCTCCGTTTACATTCCCTTTATGTTACAAAAAATATAACATTAAAACGGCGACGGTCAGAAAACTGTTGCTCCACGTCCTGCTTGCTTACCTAACCTTTTACCCACACCCCTCCGCATGCGGGCCAAATATACACCCCCTTTACGACATCTATCAACACTTTACAACAACAACAGACTAACAAAGCAGGATTAATTTATGGAGCACAGCCTATTACATTATAACATAAAATGATCAAGATTATAATAGAAACTTAAAGATCATGACAAATACTTAAATATGGCATGATGTAACTGAGTAAAATATTGGCCTGGACTTGGCTCCAACAATCATTATGCGAACATCTGTTGTGTCACAGAACCAAATACACTGGAAGAGGCTATGTCAAGTCCAAATGCAAAGGAGTGGAAAGAAGCAGCTGATTTGGAATATGAGTCACTGCTGGAAAATGGCACATGGGATTTAGTGGAGCTACCAAAGGATCGCAAAGCAGTTGGATCAAAATGGGTCTTTAAAGTTAAGCATCACAGTGATGGACAAGTGGAAAGATACAAGTGCAGACTTGTTGCCAAAGGCTATTCACAGATTTATGGTGCAGACTATGATGAAACATTCTCTCCAGTTGTACGATTTGGTTCAATTCGTACATTGTTGTCATTTGCTGTGCAAAACAATCTAAATGTGCATCAAATGGATGTTGTGACTGCATTCTTGAATGGACACCTGGAAGAGGAAATCTACATGGAGCAGCCAGAGGGTTACATCAAACCTGGGCAGGAACATCAAGTGTGCAAACTAAACAAGTCAATATAGGGACTGAAGCAGTCTCCACGTTGCTGGAGCAAAGCTTTTACAGAGTTCATGAAAAGCATTGGTTTTACACAGAGTACTTCAGATCAGTGTGTGTTTGTTAGAACAGGTCAGGAGTTGGAAATATTGGCTGTGTATGGTGATGATCTGATTTTGATTACAGAATCAGCAGAGAGCATGAAGAACTTAAAGGACACTCTGAAGAAACACTACAAAATGAAGGACATGGGTGAGCTATCCTACATTCTGGGCATCTCAGTGGTCCAAGACAAGGCCAAAAACCATGTTGTGCTTCAACAGAGACAGTATATTGAAAACATACTACAAAAGTATGAAGTGGACAGTGCCAATCCAGTAGCAACTCCAGCTGACACAAATGTCAAATTAAGAAAGAGTGATGATGTCAGTAAACCTGCAAACCCAAGCATGTATCAGTCAATGGTTGGAAGTTTATTGTATGCTGCCATGGCCACATGACCAGATATAGCGCAAGCAGTGAGTGTGGTGTCAAGATTCAATGCAAACCCAAACACTACACACCTTACAGCTGTGAAAAGAATCCTGAGATATTTGAAAGGAACGCTAAACCTGGGACTCAAATATCAAAGAACAGAAACAGGAACCTTGGTTGGGTATTCAGCTGCTGATTGGGCAGGTGATCAGGATGATCGACGTTCTACAACTGGAAACATCTTTCTACTTGCAGGAGGTGCCGTTAGTTGGCTTAGCAAGAAACAAGCAACTGTTGCACTTTCAACTGCAGAGGCTGAGTATATTGCTTTGAGCCAAGCTGCACAAGAAGGAGTTTGGTAACCAAACCACTGCCTAGACAAAAGTTTGAGTATCTCAGAGGGAAGATTGGACTGTGTTCAGTTTAAAAGGGTTATCATATACTTAACATGCCTATACTATGCTTATGTTAAGATGGCGAGCATTTAACTGTAATGAAGAATAATAGTTTTGTCTAAGATTAACATAGTACTTTTTTGTGTGAGTTCAAAACAAAAGAGAAAATGTTTATTTTCTAGTAACACTGTGATATAGGTGCATATTTTTTTTGAAAGAAATAAGCAATGGCAGTCAAGTAAGTGAACTCCATGGTAAAATTAAGTGGGATTGTTGTAATAGTAATTTTACAATGTATGTTGAAGGGATATTACTGCCCTCTGTTGGTGTGTCTGTGCATTACATGCAATAAAAGGGGTTCGTTAAAAGCTTCAATGGCGACCCACTATGATTATTTATACCATATGCGAAAGCACATCATATACCAGAGGATATATGTGCACATTGTGTGATTTCAAAAATTAAAATAAAGTGCAGCAGCCTACAAGGAAGAGAGTAACCATGCCATTAAATTGATATGCTCTTTCACTACTCAGGAATTCATGTTTGGACAGATGGCCACAGTGTCACAATTCTCTGGTTAACCTATCAACGATAAATCATCCATTTCACCAGAAAAAAGTTTTAGTAATATTACATGACAATATTAACTGTAAGCTGTAACACCTGCAAACTGTAATTTTATGGCAAGCTAAAATATCAGTAAGTTGGACACCAAATCTACTCATAGCGTTATTTAAAAATGAAGGCTGTAAAAGCAATTCTCTCTCTCATACACACACATAACTCTCTAGACGAATAATATATGAATGTTTTAAGTCTGACTGAATAAAATAAGTCTTGTAATACTTTTCTATGTTGAGCATATGCATACCTTTGGCCAAGCTACTATTCAGTGAAGACGTGCCTCTAATCAGTTTTTATCATTCTAAAATTGTATAAATTCTAGTTCTTCTAACGTGTTTCCTTTTTACGTTTTATGTTTTAATTCACTATTATTATTATTTCACACATCCCAAAACATTTTCGTTGTTAACTCCGACTGTTGCAAGCTTACGTGTAGGCAACCCCCCTGTTCTCAGAAGTGCTCACACACACACACACACACACACACACACACACACACACACACACACACACACACACAATCCCTTTGCACTCCCTACATGAAACGTCCCTCTTCTTTAACATTTCGGCTAACCTGGCCTCTTCCGCATCCGACGTATATCCCTGAATCGGTAATTCTACCTCCTCCTCCGGCCCGCACGAGCTGCGGCAGCAGAACTTGTGGTGACAAACATATCAGTAAGTTTTGCACATTTTGCTGCGTTCACTCGAAGGCTCCCCCCCTTTTTTTTCTCGGAATTTTCTGCACTCCCATTGCGTTTTTTTTTTTTTTTTTTTTTTTTTTAAATTTGGCCATTTGTCCAAATGCCACTCCTCTCCAACTCCGGCCAGCTCAAATTGATAACCTAGGTTAAAAAGGGGAGGGAGGGACAGACCGAGGAGGGCTGAGAGATTTCGTTCGATAAGCCCAATGTCCTTCAAGAAAATCAACCAATGGTACGTCGCGGTCGCAAAAAAAATTATAATATACTTTTTGGGGTAAATTATGATAGCCCTGGGCAGGCCCACAGGCGTACGCCAGATAGCTAGTCCAGACCTGGCTCACAGTATTAGTTCTCAATATCGCGTTAATTTGGATTTTTTAAATAATAGCCATTTGAAATGTCGTTTACTAGCTTTTGTATAAATTGAGAATGCGAATAAACTGACTATTCCAGAATTTCACTTTCACCTTTATTTTGAAATTGGGCCTTAAGTTCTCTTACCGTAATATTTAGGACACACACAACTCCAAACATGCACCCCCTGCACTGACTGTGCTTCTAAAACTGGAGGCTGGTTTGAGGAAATCCTCATCTGAACCCACCTGTGATGTCCAGTCCTGAGGCATAAGGGTCACAGGACAGACCAACCTCTCTGATAAGGTCTCAGGCAAACCAGATGTCGAAATATTTGCGCAGTGAAATTTGGCTACCTGTGGTAAGTAAGGAAAATATTAACCTGACAGCTTGAACATGTTGTTCCCGTGATACCTACCTACATCCATCTAGTGTCAAGCAGTTTTCCTTTTCTCATTCTTCCTAATCACCTCCTGGGCTCTATAGGCGTATTTTCTCTAGAGTTTTTGTTTTTTCAGGGAGCAGGTCAAGTTCCTGATAAATACCCCAAACTTTGAAAACGCCACCTACTGACCAATCATTTCTCAGGAAAGATGGCGTTAGCAGATAATCCTGAGGACCGCTGTGTGGAGATGGTAAGAAGGTATCTCTTTTTAACAAACTGTCTAAAACTGACGATTTGCGTGATTAGTAGAGAAAATTCAGATTCAGAAGAGAGAAATTTTTCCTTTATTTAGGTCTAAGTAAAATACTATTTTTAAAGTAGTTTAATTTGCTCTAGACCATTAAAAAATAATAAAAGAGCACAAGAGACTTCCTCCCGTGCCTAAGTGAAATAACAGTGTCACTGATTAGGCATTTACCCCATTTAGACATTGCTATCTCTGTTTCTGGGGTGGGCTGCAGCACCTCTGTTTCAGAAAGTTTATTGTTAAAGTCATATTTACTTGTTATTCCCAGTAAATATGCAGCTCTGGATCTGTCCCCGTTTGACAGTCATCCTCGATTGGGAAAAACCTGTTGTTACGTCCCCTGGCTAGTCTAGGGGGTTGAAGGGACGAACATAAAGGTGGATAGAGAAGGAGGAGCCAAGATGGTAAGTGTAGAAGGTCTATTTAATGCTGGTGATGAGATTTGGGTTCAGACTGAGGTATAACTTCAGGGAGAGCCAAGGCCAACATAACAAACAAAACATCCCTGATGTAGAAATAAAAGAAACTTACCTAACTCCAAAGAAATAAAATATACAACCTATAACCATAACCTACCTAACAACACAAACAGGAGAAAACAGGGTGTCAAAGCAAAAGGCAGCTCTCCCCTACAAGCAGTCTGAACATGAAAAACAACAATGCTCATACAAGTTACAAAGGCATGCAAGCCTGCACAGGTATGACAACCAAAATGGCCAGAGGGCACAGAAGCACAGCTCCACAGGCATTAAGTAGTGCTCTGCTGATTACCAATTAGCCGGACTCTGCGCAGCATCCAATCAGGACAGAGGAGGTGGAGCCTAGACACAACAAAGGGTTAGTAGGGAGAAGAGACATCCTCCTGGGGGATGTAACACCTGTAATAACCAGCGTCTCATGTTCTTGTTGGCATAAGTGAAGCCACACAATAAAAAGATGCACCCAGTATGTCAAACTTGATTCTTATGACTGGCGTAGACTTGCAAGTTGAGTTAAACATATTCAAAAAAGCCTACTTTCACTAAAAGACTTGTGCTGTAGTTACTATATCGACCCTCACACTATCTCCTTCAGATGTTGCTGACGTTGGTACGCAAAGGTCTCTGATTCCCATTTCTTTACACTCATTTATCATATACTGTATTACTAATGCATAATAGACCTAGTTTATGAAATTTGTATTTGAGCCAAAGATTCATCAAAAATTTGACTATACTGTCCACATCAAATGTAGGATGTTTTAATCATGGAAAAAGACTTGATTTGTTGTTAAAATGAGACCACTGAGTGTGAGTGTCTGACAGGTTTCAGAGACTCTGGAAGGAAGAAGTGGCAAAGAGAGGCCCGGAGAAGGCCTCGCTAGTTTGTGTGGCCCTGCGCTTTCTGAGAACCAGGCTGATTCGGTCGACTGCTGTTTCCGTCTTTGTGGCATTGTCATTATTTCTCGGGCCTGTGAGTTATCTGTCTTACAATATATAATACACTGCTCCAAAAAATGAAGGAGACTTTTATAATTAGAGTATAACGTCAACTAGGATAAAGCTCTGGGATATTTATCTAGACAGTTAAGTAGCAGAGGGGGTTATTCATCACTTTCAACTGCTTTGGTATTAATGAAGTCAACAACAGGTGGACCAGAGGGGGGAAATGAGAAACAAGAATGGTTCTACAGGTGACATTTTCACTGAAATCTTTTCCCTAATCTGTTCTGACTGATTTTTTTTTTTTTTTAAATTCACCAACTTTGCTAGGTTCAATCTCACTACTGGTAGCATGAGGCAGTATGTGGACACTAAAGAGGTTACACAGGTAGTCCAACTCCTCGATGATGGCACATCAGTATGTGCCTTTGTCAGGTTTGCTCTCCCAACACAAATAAAACCATCTAAGCAATTAAAGAAAAAAATATCACCTTAACAGGATATAGCTATATGGAACTGACAAATTACATTAGTTGGAGAAGTTACCAAGAGTGGCATGGGGTGCATGCTTTTATTTTAAGCAGAAAAAACCCCCAAAATTGCACATTTTCATTATAAAGCTAAAATTATAGAGCTAAAAAGCCAAAGCCCCCTCTCTGCTACAGTTTGACATTAATAACACCCCAATCGTGTGAGTTTTACACCCACCCTAACTATGCACCAAGCTGCAGTTTAAATGATTCCTGCTCTTTAAGTAACTCAATCCTTTCTTTCTGGCCTTTCAGACTGTTTTGGTTTATCACATTTTAAACTGTATTGGAGACCCAGGACAGTCTGGACTTTTGAGTTGTGTTGGTTTGGCCTTCGCTCTGTGTTTCACAGAGTTAAGCAAAGTATGGCTAGCCGCCCTGCAGTGTGCAATAAACCTGCGTTCAGCAGTCAGACTGAAAGGAGCATTCTCATCAGTTGGTTTTCAGAAGGTCATGTCTCTGCAGATACAAAGGACCATTTCAAACGGAGAGGTATTTGTATCATCTTATTTCAGTTCACAGGTGAATGGAAAACTTAAATGTTAATTTTTTTTCTCTGCTCTTTCATCTAGATAGTTAACATTTTGACCAATGATTGCCACAGAGTTTTTGAGGCAGTAACGTTTGGGTGCTTAGCGCTATCTGTTCCTGTTGTCTATCTTGTGTGCGCTAGCTACGCCTGCTATATTCTTGGCTACACAGCACTGATTGGAGTCTTTATTGAAGTTTTCATCATGTTTTCACAGGTATGTACATATTTCTTAGACTGAAATAGTATTATTATAAAGAGTGAAAAAGAGACAAACAGTATTTAAATGGCTCTGATTTTGGAACAACAGTGTCCAAAATGGTTGAGAAATTTTAAAATGTAAATAAAAACCAAATGCACTGGTTATTCATTTGAAATGTCATTTTTCATTTGAAGCATGTTGTGTTTTTTGGTTATTTATTTATTACAGGCTAATTCTAAAATTGATGCCAGCCACATGTTCCAAAAGACTGGGAAAAAAGCTGTGTAATGCTGCAAACTGGGGATTAGCAGCAATACCACAATCGAGGGGGGCCCTTCTGTAGGTGTGACCCTAGTCTGCATGGTCCTGGTCTGGCTGTGGCTCAGATACATGTCTATTGTTTATGGATCATTGGTTGGTTTTCATACAAATGCTATTTTCTCACCTATAATTTTCTCCTTATTCTTTTCGTTTTACTGCCAGTATTCTTTAACCAAGTTTAACACGATTTTAAACTGCAAAATTAGAAAACAATAACTTGTATTTAATTCAACTGTATATTTAAAATGTTGCTGTCTTATTGCTTGTTTTCAATAGCCACTAATATATTATGTTTGTGGTGTTTAGCTAATTTTCTGGTGTGCTCATGAAAAAAAAGAAGTTGAAGGCTGTAGCGATAAAAGATGGCAGAATTCGGTGAATGGGTGAGATTCTCAACAACATTAAACTTATCAAGATGTACGCCTGGGAAGACTGTTTTGAGAAGAAGATTAAGGGTAAGTTAAGTAGCTGTATGTTGGCCAACAGAATTATGTTATGTGTATATAAATAAAGAATTGACACATGTGTAGTCGTGCTGCCAGAACCTCCACAGAATAGGGGCGAGACTGCTGTCACACCCACATAGGAATGTTCCCCATTTAGAGCCCCAAAAAACACATTTAGGCTTTAGTAGTGTTCTTGTCTCACCAATACATGCTCTCAGCATATATTTATTATTTATTTTTACCCATTTTCTATTTGTCAATCTCTCTTCATTAGAAGTTTGAGCAATCTTCAGTATTGGAAATGTTTTGTTTATGAAATAACTGGAAAAATGCACAGATTTTGATTTCTGTTGTGTTCTCTTACCAGCCTTGCATAAGAGGATTCAGTGTGATTGTTTTCCCCATCTTTAAACATTATAAGGAACTATGCCTTTATTTGTCTGTAATTTTTAACATGAATGTTCAACTCTAGCAGAATTGGTCAGAGCAAAAAATATTATTGAAGGTAAAGAGAACTGGCAAACTTTTTCTCTCACAGGATTTAGAAAAAAGAAAAAGGAACAACTAAAGTTGGTGGGTTACATCCAGGCTACTAATTGTACCACTACCCTAATCTCTGCCACCTTTGCCACCGTTCTGACCCTCTTTATACACACTGTGATAGGCTTGCCACTTTGTGCAGCTAGTGTGAGTACCACAGAAGTACTGCAGTAATGACAAATTTTAAATGTGGTTTACCACAAATTGAAATTTTCCTGTATTTTTCTTTATTTCCAGGCCTTTACCACTTTTGCCATCTTCAACTTCATGAGTTACTGCATTGCTCTTATGTTTATGTCTGTGAAGTGGATAATTGAAGCTGGAGTGTCACTAAAATGATTAAGGGTAGATATACTGTAAAGGCTTGCTTTTCCTCCTCCCAGAGGGAGGGCGTGTGTATGGGTTCTGTTTGTCAGTTACTTAGCAGTCTAGCAGTTTTAAATTTATCGTTTTCAAATTTTGTGTGATGTTAGATCTTAATAAGAGCTTAAGCATATTTAATTTTGGTGATAATTGGGTCAAGGTTGCTCACACCTACTGTTAAAATTGGTAAAAACTTTATATTACCCAGAATTTTTTATGGACTGTCTTCAAAGCTTCATAAAAATACACTACACCTTTGGGGACTTGAGTAACTATATTGGTTAAACAATGTTGACTTTGACCTCCCAGAAATCATATGGAGTAATATATAAAAAGTGCACTCTCGCTCACCTTCAACTTTAATTTATTCTGCACATTTTGACTGCTTTGTCCCCCTCCCTGGATCAATTGTTCTCACACTTTGTTCATCAGCAGTCTTCAGAGTCCACTGAAGGTTGTTCCCTATGAGCAAAGTATAGTGTGCATTGGCTTTCATCAGGAATTGAAAGAGTCTGCTGAAAGGGAATTTCAGGTGGCCAGAGCAGGGCTTCTAGGGACTAATCTAAAAGCAGTCATACTTGAAGCGGTGCAGCCTTCCCTGAAAAGGCCACCTTCAAGAAATATAAACCTGTTTAGGTTTTAGCTTTGCTTTTATCGGCAGTCTTGGAACTTCTTGGTCACACCTGGTATATAATCTAAATAAATCACTGTGCTGTGATTGTTGAAACTTAAACTTAATGGTATTGTTTTAATCACAAATTGTGAACCATTTTGGTAAGTCACTCCACTTCAGATGCAACAAGAGTGTTTGGGGGGGGGCATTTCTCACAGTTGTCTTAACTTGTGTCTTTTAGTATTTGGAGTTCTGTGATGGCATCTTGGTTCTGGAGGATGGTGAGGTTCAGGAGGCTGGAAACCATCAAGCCCTGATGAATGCAAATGGGTGCTATGCTCAACTCATCAGCAATTACCAGATGGAAGAGTCTCAAGTAAGGATTTCACACAAACTGCAGTACAAATGTTTGTAGCTCTGTTACTCTTACTGTTCAGTTAGCTCAAAAGCCTTAGTATCAGTTCTTTGTTGCTTTGAATTCACTGAGTTCTGTAAGCTTTATTATGTTAAGTATGCAGACCTAACTGTGAAACTGTTGTTCTCTTTTCAGAAGCAGATGGAAGATGAAGTGATGTCCCTGGATCCTGCCAACTTGAATGAATCTGAGCTCAGACCTGGTGAAGATGTTGGAATGATGAACAACGGTATAAAAAACATGAGCATGAAATTATTATTATTATTATTATTATTATTATTATTATTATTATTATTATATGATTTGTAATGCACTATTTAATTCATGGTGAACTATGAAGACACATGTAAGAAATATTTGGAATAACAGATGTTATGGGACAGGTGCACCATTGTGGCACATTTCTCAAAGTCCATGTGTGACAGTGTCTGTGCCTTCAATCTAGCTGTCATGATATGACTCTGTTAGCTACTTTAACTTTTATTGATGTCTTAGAACTTAGAAAATAACTGCATTTTGTGCAGGTTTATGTTCATATTGGAAGAGAGATATCAGGTGAAACTGAAGAGCTTAAAAAGTTGTGCTGTCCGAGTATAGTGTTCATTGATTGTTTTTATAATCTCTAAAATATCTATAATCTGACCATATATCTATCTTTATCAACTCTCTAGAGATACAACTGTATACCCCAAAACTTGGATCCGTTCAATAAGTACACTGATGAGGAGATCTGGAGAGAAGTTGTTTCTTTCCATGTGCTCCTCCTTAAATCAGTACTTTCCTGCAGTAACAGAGGCTCATATTGTCTGATAGATCATTCTTTTGGATGAAGCCACAGCCTCCACAGATCCAGAAACAGATGCTCTGATCCAAAAGACAGTCAAAGAGGCCTTTCAAGACAGCACTGTGCTCACCTAGCACATCGCATCAACACAGTGATGAATGCAGATCGTATTCTAGTCATGAACAATGGACAGGTAACAAAGACGGTTAGACAAAACTAATCCGTATATGATCTTCAGCCTCAACTTACCAAGTGTTCTCTTTGACAGGTGGCAGAATTGGACCACTCAGATGTCCTGAACCAAAGGCCAGAGTCTCTGTTCTCTTCTCTCCTGGCTGCTTCTAAAACAATGAAGAGATGAACTGGTGTGAAGCTGTGATATCAAATAAGCACAGTAATCCCTGTAATTTAATACATTTACACAACATATTTTAATGTTAATGAAAAGGCAGTGTAACCTTTTTATAATTTTGATCAGTCACAAACATATTGGAGTATGTCGACCTGTCCCTCACACTTGGCTGCTATTTAGTTTTCGCTTGTTTGGTTCTCTGTTTTATTAGGTTTAAGCAGCAAAGCTTTTTTAAGCTTGATCATCAAGCTAACCATTAGGTTCAGGTTTAGGTTAAAATGTACTTTCACAGTATAAAACATCACAGCATTCCCCATTAGTATTCACATGCACTGTACACAGTTGTCTGATGTCTCTGAAATAATATTGCTCTGTTTATTACCAATAACTACTGATGATGCTGCCCTATTTTAAATGACAAGAAGGCAGAGGAGGGTACACAATGGTGAGAAATGATGAACATTCACTTATCAGTATTTTATTATTTCTCTATTTAGATAAGCAGGATGTGTTTTTGTTTTTCAACCTCGAAGTTTTTATAAATAGTGCATTTTACTTTTTACTTAAATGCATGTTAAATGTTTCATGGCTTTAAATAGAAGTGAACACGAGTTTTTTTTAATGTAAGTTTTAAATCTATTGTGTAAGTAGGGACAACTCACTTAAAAAAAAAAAAAACATGGTGAGGGCTAACCTAATAGTTACGTAGGTTTTTAGGTTTAATTTAAAAATGTAATTAGTTGATGTAGTAGCAGACAAGCTCACAAGAACCTTAAAAGAACCTTTTGATGGGCGTATAAAAAGTTTTTTTTTCTTATTTTAAATAAATTTCAGCTGTTAACTGGTTAAAAAGTGCCACAAACTGACCCACATTAAGAGGATGTGTAGCAGGTGAAACTGCTGTAAACTAGGGGCAAAATGTTTACTGCCACACATATTAATAGATGCCTTTTCTTAAAATTGAAGAGCTTAAAAATCATTCATTTTAATAGAGGGTTATTTGGAACTTTGAGTTGTATGTTGTTGGAAAATGTATGAAAAATGAAATTATAATTAATAAAAAGTCATCAAAACTTGTCTTTCAATTAAGCAGAGGTCATATGGTTATAAAGAAGTAAAACTTCAGTGAAAGAAGCTCGAGTCAAGTGCACTTCAGCTGTCATGTGGGGTAAGGACACACGAGGGCACTACAGGCTTCTATACTCGTATCCTTGAAGGACTGGGTTTCATTTTTAATATGACCGATCCTCCCTTGGCACAGACACATGTTCTCAAAGAAATGCTCTGTGAGGTTACCTTTTACTCACTGAACTTTAAATAACTCATCTCTCTGAAGAGAAACTACAAGCCTCTAAATATATAATAATGTATGGTTCAGTTAAACGGTACGAGTCTTTTTACATCACTTAATTGTAAATATCCACACCTGCTGAACAGATTAGACTGGGCTTAATAATTCATTGCAAGTTGTTGCATTAATATTGGTTTAAAAAATAATTTGGTTTTCCCAAGCTACATGGGAAAATATGCCATTTTATTAAAACTAGGAGAGGTTTTCTTTTTCTAATCAGTGATTGTATAGAATTCTTCTAAAGTTTTCTACAGTCATTATTTCTAATACTACAGGTGTTTAGATTCATCTGAAGTCAATTATAATTGTTTATAAATAAAATTTATACAGCAAAACTCTTTTTGTTATCGTCTTTTGTTTTGTTTGCAGCATCCAGGATCTTGTCTTATCTGATCATATGTAAAGCTTGCTTCAGTCTTTTACTAGTAAAGAATCACGACTTGCATGAGAGAAACTGAAACATCAGATTAGCAATGAAATAGTTTTTGAGGTATACGGACAAGTATTGTACTTCAGAAAAGTATTCTACAAATGTAAAGAATTTTTTATCTTTACATTTGTGCAGAATAAACTGAAGGTTGAATTGCACAGAAGGCACTGAAGGAAAAAATATACTGGTGGCAGCTCAGTCAGCACAAGGCCTGCTGTGTGTCCTCAGGCGTGACTTCTGTGTGCTGCTTTAATGTAACTAAACTGAACTTGTAACATATAACAATAGAAGAGAGAAGCATGACATGCTCACAGTTTATTTACCCTTATGCAAGTCAGGTCTATCTTGGAGTTTGAATGATTTGGTTTATGTTTCTTAACAATTAAAAATTTCCATGCAGAGAAATCTCCAGTGGTCTTCAGGCAGCATCTAAAGATTTCAGCTGGGTGCTCAAAGCTTCACCAGCAGTGTTGTTGAAGGAGGAATGTAACACTGAATGTTCTGCTTCGAGCAGATCTTCTCAGCTGCCTTAGAAATTTAAACCAGTGACCTCACAGTCACAAGCTTTCTCACCCCTCCTTGAGGCACAGGCTAAATTAAAATATCAATGGATCAATTATTATACTGGGTCTGTGTTTGGGTGAGTGCCGACTCACATGCTGTGTTTTCTGCCTAAAAAGTCTTATGTCTGCATTTTTTAATATCTTGATCTCCTGTTTTTGAAAGATTGCATCTGTGATTTAAACTAATGAAGTACTAGATTGAATACACCCATGTACAGATGAAATATCGGGGCCTGGGCACCAACATGAACACCCAGCTCTCCCACAGTGAAGAGTCACTGAAATGAAAATAATAATAATGGATTGGATTTATATAGCGCTTTTCAAGGCACCCAAAGTGCTTTACAATACCACTATTCATACAAACATACAAAATTACAGAAGAAGACAAAAAGTGATGACAGAATGTTTTGTATGTTTTTGTGGATGTTTCATACTTCTTTAGTATTTGTATATTTTGCATGGGTTGTGTGGTCTTGTATACTGAGTTGGTCTTTTTGCAGCCATATCTAGTGTAGTTGTGCCTTTATTGTAAGTTTGTGCCATATTTCTGTAGTTTTGCTTCATTTGGAGTCATTTTGCATCTCCTCTGTATCTTTTTTTGCTGTTATTTTTGTCATTTTTAGTGGCCAATTTGCTGCTGCTTTTGGTTGTTTTGCCCTTTAATGTAATAATGCAATAGTTTGTCTCTAATTGTTGGAGTTATTTGTGTGTTTTTTCACATTACAGTGGCCATTTTGTTTCTGTTTGTGATTGCTTTAGGTGTGTACCAATTTGTGTGTGTGTGTTTTTTTGTTGTTGTTGTTGTTGTCATTTTTAAGTAATCATCTCTTTATTTTTTGTCTTTTTTATTTATTTGAATGTTGTTGTTTTTTTGGGTGGGGTGTAGTGTGTCTCAGAGTTGAAGGTCAGCTAACCCTTTGTGCCCCTTATCCATCAAAGAATATCTAGATTGTTTTCTGAAGCGTTGTTTTATTCGTTAGCGAGCTACTTACACTGACACGTTTAAAGTATAAATGTGAACTTATTTACAGCCCTGTTTCAGACACGTACACACTGCAGTACAAATCGTGTATGCCTGTCAGTGTGAGTGTGTCGGAAGATCCAAGCACACACGTACAGACGCTGCTATACACACACTCCAGTGGGAGGAGCCAAACCTCTCGCAGCTCCGAGTTTGTCAGTTTCCTAAATATAGCGGACAGGATCTGTCCGTGTCTTTCAGCCGGAGACACTTTGATAAAAAGCCCGTATTTACAGAAGCACCGGGAGGCCAGCGGGGGTAAGTGGAGTAAACATGTGTCTTTGTATGTGAAAGTGTGCTGACTGTGTTCTGTGCTTTGGAGACTGAAAGGGAGGGGAACCACGACCCTTCTTGAAGTGCTGCGATCTTCTTTCAGTGTTTGAATTTCTTCCAAAACTGCCTTAAATGTTGCTTCTGCACTGCTTCATCTCTGTCTAGGCTATATTTGGTAACGGTTCGTGCTTGTTGTGATCTCATGCCTGAGTGTCGCTTACTGTGAATACTGTACGCGGAGGCTACTGTACATGTTGTGATAAGTGGTCTGAGTGAGAGCTGCATAAAACTTTGATTGGATTGGACTATCTTTGACAAAGCGTTGCCTTTTCTGCGTATCTCGCTTCGAATATCGCAAAACCTGAGGTGTCCTGAACAACGTGTGTTATTTCCTACAGGTACACAACACCCAAAACTATAACCATAATAGGAGTGAATTATACTAGTTTAAATAGTTTTAAGCCAAACTATCCAGTAGTCTAAAGCAAAAAAAAAAAAGAAGAAGAAGAAGAAGAAGAAGAAGAAGAAGAAGAAGTCCAAACCATAATTTGTTTAAAAACTAGTTGAAGCAGTGGCATGATTGAAGAGTTATTACAACTCATCACAAAATATCTGCTGGAAGATTTCAAAGTACACGCTGCTGGAGGTCCTGTGACGACCAGTACACATAGCTGGGGAACAACAATCAAAAATCATAGATGTATGTCAATAAAATAGAAAATTTAACATTACGTTTTTCAAAAAGGTTTTCGACTCTCTGAACCTGACACATTACGCTTAAGTATTTTACCTAAAGGGGAAATGCTGCTTTAATCCTTATTTTACTGCACATGCTCATGTTGACCCTTCTCATATTGCCAGATTTGAGAAGTTGTCGCTTTCAGTCAAAACCGAAAAATTACGTTGCTTAGTAGGTTTATGATTTACTTTCAGAACCACCACACATCAAGAGGTGCTGCTCACAAGAACTGGGTGCTGGCTTCCCAATTATGACGAATCAGGAGAATAAAAGGCTTTTAGGAGCAACAGAACAAGCAATGTGAATTAAAAAAAGAATCTTTAAAGCTTTCAATGATGCAAACCTACACATATAGCACCCTAATAAAAATGTATAGCTTTACATGATATGTCTATTAAAATAGAGTAAACTTCAAATCAGGCTTGAAACTCTCTTATATCTGTTATTACAACCCTAGTGCTAGAACACCTCCGTCTTACTTCATTCATTCCAAGAAGTGTGGCAATCATTTCAACTAGAGATATGTCATGTAGGAAATAAAGCAACATGTGAGACTGTAGCCTGTAGACGTCTTAGGGGGGGTCTCTCTCTCTCTCTCTCTCTCTCTCTCTCTCTCTCAACATACAATTGGAAACAAACAATATAATGAAACGTCATGAAATAAACAGTTATGACATAATACAGAACTGTTTTTGTTCGTTTGTTTGCAGTACCGAGATTATCCACTAGGAGGAATTTATTAGCAAGGCTGAGTGGTGGGGCATATGCAATTATTTGAATACATCCATACCAGTCATTTCCTGTCCTCTTCCTCTCACCCCAACCAGTTGCAGTAGATAGCCGACCCCCCTGAGCCTGGTTCTGCATGAGGTTTCTTCCTGTTAAAAAGGAAGTTTTTCCTTCCTACTGTCACTAAAGCATTTAAAAGCACTCAAAGCTTAAAGGGGGTCATATGATTGTTGGTGTTTTCTTTGTTTTCTTTGTATTATTGTAGGGTCTTTCCCTTACAATATAAAGTGCCTTGGGACAACTGTTGTTGTGATTTGGCACTATATAAGTTAATCGAATTAATACATACTTTACTTACTTTTCATTTTTATATGTATTTTCATATATTTTATTGAAACCACACAAAATAAACCTCTGTTTTAAAAATTATTTTTACTGTAGGCATCACACATTTGCACAAAAGCAAAGTCAATCTTCTTCGGTTTTTAGAAAACAGTCTGCTATTTAGAAAGCAGCATGTCACTTAAATCAGTCTCTCCAAGAAGACAGAGAATGACAGAGTTCAGTCTCCAGTTGTGTGATTTCTATTAAACAGGCTGTGGTTATTTTATTGGTGTCTGTTACTTGATAAAACAGCTAGCTCATCAAATCACTGCTTATTGCTGAGATAAGGGATAAGTACTGACTAACTCATAAAGTTTAAAAACATGGTTTCCCTCACTTTGTTGTAAAGTTGTTTTTAAAGGATATATGAAGATTATTTAATTTGCTAACCTAAACTTGAAGTGTGGTGTGTTTTTAGTTCAATTCTACTTGGTAAAAGAATGATTTTGTTAAGGGTGGTGTCACTGATGCTGGGTTAATCATTTCTTTGATAGTCTAACTGTGGCACTATAAGGAGCACTGTGGAGTGTGTCAGCATTTAATTGCTAAACTCGTAATACAGCACTTTTCCTTTGATAAACATGAGAAGGGAAAAACAGCGACATAATATAATGTCTGTGGGAAACACCTAAAAACCTTTTAAATGTGTTGGCTTATAAGAAAGACCAATCCACCTTTTTTTTTTTTTTTTTTACACATCTTATTGAAAGGCAGATTGTTAATAGACAGAAGTTATTGGCTCTGTAGTTCAGGCATTCATCCTTGTCCCTGCTGCCTCATTCCTGCTCTTTGTTTTCATATTTCATTAGCAGGGCGAGCAGCATGTACCATCAGCTTCAATTATCCTCCCTGTCAGCGGACCGGCAGGGCCTGTCTGCTGGCTTTAGTGATTACAGGCTTCAGGGGACAGGTAATCAGGTCATGGTTACACTGTCACCCTGTCAGACTGCTGAGACCACGGGGAGCAAATGGGATGAAAGAACTCTACCATCTTCAGTCAGTTAAGGCTAGATATTGATAGTGTATATAACCCGAATACTGTCTGGCATCATTTTGGTGCAGTATCACATAGTGTATTTAGTGTATATTTTCTTTCCATTAAACATGGTTGAAACTCTGATGGCATCTCCCTGGTCAAAACTATTCATGTGAGAATGCCAAAAAAAAAAAAAAAGACCATAAGCGAACAAATGTCAGTGTTGTATCCATGTAGCATAGACGTTGAGTCAGACAATTTCTTTAAAAAGTGAGAAAGATAGATTAGATGACTGCAAAGAAGGGACCCAAAATCCTTTTTCCATGATGACTAGAGAACATGAAAAGATCACTACCTGATGGTTCTTCAGCATTGAAATGTTTTTTGGGTTCTTCTAAGAGTTTCGTTCAGTTTTCCGCAAAGAGCTTTCAAGGCATACTGTACAGGACTTGCTAAACACCAGATGGAAGCTGGTGATCATATCATAGCTGAAAAAATTCTTAGAGACCAAAAAATGTGGTGTCCCTCAGTTTCTTGACTCCAAGTTACCCTTAATGTTTAACATCAGCCACATGAGTTTAAAGTTGCTCCCTGTTTTTTTTGCACAGGTTCAGGTTATCTGAATGGCTTAATAGCTGTTATCCAGGGTTTAAAGTAAAGCAGTGTATTGGGACTTGATGGGAAGTAGTGCATTCTTAAAAACACATCATATGTTATGATGGGTTTCACACGGGAATGTTCTCATCACCCAGTTGCATTGCATAGTGGTTTCATGCACATCCTGATCTGATTATTTTAAATCTGATTAAAATACATGTTGCTAGTGCTTATGTTTAAAAGAATATAATATCCCTTGATACTTATGTCAGCCCATTTGGAGAACATGGACCCTGCCTTTCATCATTGTTTAACTTAAAATCTGCTTTAATGCAGCCCACAGTGCTGCTTCTAAAATCCATTAAACAGACTATGAACATGTGGATATCCTAGCAGAAATGATAGACATTATTACTGTGTCTGCCAAAATAAAATCGGAACTCACCCCCCCAAAATATCTAAGTGTTTTATAAAGAATGATGCAAGGGTTGAAGATGTTACTAGGGTGTGTCCAGTACATGCAGAAGAAATTCAGCACCATCATATTTTCTTGATTTATACCAATGCTTCTATAAATTTACACCTAATACAAAAGACTGTTGAAGCCTAACAGTCATTTATTTACTTAGATATTATTCAATATGTGCATACAGCCTGTGTGACACTTGCAGGGCACAGTCCCAGATTTTGCTGATTTTACATTTATCATTGAGCTACCCAGGGTAAGTATGTAACCAATGATAAACATATAAAACATAATTTCCCAGAAAATAAATTAATTTATCTGACAATGTGTGTTTTCAAATATTTGGAGGGGAGTTATATGTAAGCTACATCTAAAGGCATGCAGCTGTCATCACTGGTACTCCAGCTTCAAGTACTTTTTAGCTACAGTACCACGATGCTGCTTGACTCAGCTGTCATGATGGTATTTGCTAGCCTTGCATTGCTATACAAATGTAATTAGTTTATAACATGTCAGTTCAGTTGTGATTTCTAAGACACATTATCACTGGGCACAGATCAAAGCACCTCTGGAAACGATTGGACGATTAAAACCAATCAGAGCAAAAAAATGGGATGTATTGCTAATGGATGGAAAAATGTCATTTTCATCAAACCCGCCCCTTGTTGGATTAACAGTTGTCTCAATGCCAACCAGGCTTGGAACAGTGACTTTCCACATTCATATTATTCCCAGGCTAGGTCTTGGCCATTCATGCACATTGTCTAGTATTCAGTGTGACTCACCACAGACCAGGGTTGGGGAACTCCGGTGTCCTGCAGATTTGCAGATTTTAGTTGTGTCCTTGATCCAACACAGCTGATTTAAATGGCTGAATTACCTCCTTGACATGTCTTGAAGTTCTCCAGAGGTTTGTTAATGAACTAATCATTTGATTCAGGTGTGTTGACCAAGGGTGATATCTAAAACCTGCAGGACACCGGCCCTTGAGGCCTGGAGTTTCCCACCCCTGCCCTAGACCATGCTGTGTTTATTTTATTTATTTTTTTTTTGGTGTAAATCTTTCTCAGTTGAAGGTAAACTTTAAATTTCATTTTAATACTATCGACCTTTACTATTCTATCAGATTAAAACACCAAAGAATTGAAGAATTATAAATCAGTTTTGCAACAGGAAGCATACAAAACCAATATTGGTTGTATAACACGTTGGGTAAATCATTTAATAGTATAATGTTAAACAAACCTGTGATTTCTCATGAGAAGTGAGGAAATATCCTTTTTTGACATTTTGATGTAAATGAAGATGTGGATATAAAACCTGTTAGCAATAACATGACAGTCTTTAATCTTGTATCCACTCTGTCAGTTAGGTTTCTTTGTGTGACTGCACCGAGTCCATGTGTTCCCAAGTGGTATTTCCTTCCCCTCCTAGTTTCTCTAATGATAGAATATTTGGGGCCTTGTGGTAAACAGAAATAGCAACACTTCTGAGGGACAGGCTTCTCTTTTTGCACCACATGCTGAAGAAATAGAGGCTGCACTGTATGCATTTGTGTGTGTGTGTGTGTGTGTGTGTGTGTGTGTTTTTTTATTGAAAAGCTATTTTAAGTTATCCGTGACTGACTGATTTGAGTTTTTCTTTCCTAGTCAATTAGATGACTTGCTTTAGTGAATCCAAGCTAAATCACGTAGCTTTAATGTGGATAAATGCGTTGAACCTGATGAGCTTGATGACGACTCCCTAAACGTTATGCATTTTGTATCACGCAAAGAAGAAAAGATGAAAGCTCTAGTTGATAATTCTTGCCGTAGAAGCATTCAGCAGATTGACTTCATAACTCTCAGAGAGTTATGACCCATTTCAGCAAAAAAAAACAGTCTAAATGAGAGAAGTGCTCTCAAGATTTCCTCTCCAGAACAAACTGACTGGACTGCATTTACAAAGCACTCGTCTAGCTTTAATAAGAACTTTACACTACAAACCATGCTCGCCCATTTGCACAATGCTTTCTATACTACACATTTAGCACTTTTTCCTATTATATTCACACACTGTCACATTGGGGTTCGTTTTAAGGTTCAGTATCTTGCAAAACGACACTTGAGCATGCAGACATTCATTCAGAAAAAAAATGTAAATAATGGTTTCATAAATTAATTGATATGTGTAGTTATTTAGATTTAGCACACCGGTAATAGCCAATAACTGAACAGTCACTATCAGCAGTTTTACCAAGAGGTGCATCACTATTATTGGAGGCACCATACACAAAGTAAAGGCAGTGCCAAATTGCAGCACTTCAGCTCCTGTCATCCAATCAATATACTTTGAGCTTCAATGCACCATCTATTGACCTCTCCACATCTTCGTTTACTAGTCTGCTAACATCTTATTTCATTGTAGAGCTCTGAAGTTCATGAATTGAATACTTATTGTAACAAAAAAGTGACACAAACCTAACCTTTCTAAATCTTTTGACTGTGCCACCTTCTCTGTATCCATTCCTTCTCCTTTCACTTGCCATACCAAACACTTCTAGTTTCTATCTGACACTTTAGACTTAAATCAAAGAATTCACTCTGGCCACTCTTGTAGTGTCGTGTAAGGATGATGACAAAAAAACTAAAAAAAATTCTTTGTCTTTGACTGTTTGAAACGCCAATTGAGAAACATTTTGTTGATTCACCCATCCACCCTCCACACTGCCGTATGACCTGGCTTCCTAAGTTTGCTCCTGTCATAATTACTTTGGCCATCAGAGGGCTGTGTCACATGTTTTGAGGTTAGTGATGCTGTTGTTCATTTGAGCAACTGAAAGGTTCTGTCAGTTCACTTGCTTGTATTGCAGTGACTGATGATTATTAAGATGTATTTGGGCGTTGAGGGTTTGAAATGGTGATATTAGTTAATTAAAATGGACTACAGTGAGCCTGGCTTGTGACAGGTGAGCACATTAAAATACTTATTTGATTATGTATCTCTGCTTGTCCTGATTCAAATTACTTTCCGGCAGCGCTGAAGGGTCAAGGGAAATATAAAATGTGTTTTAGGCGTATTTATATATGGAGGTAATATTGAAATCATGTTTATTGTGTTGAGCAATACTTTCTAGCAGTGAAGGCTTTGAGTGATCTCGTCTCTCTTCAACTCTACCCTACTCCACTCTTCTCTGCTTTCCTCTTGCTGTGGCTTTTGGAAAAGCTCCTAATCTGTTGGACTTGAGAACTCTTCCTGCGGGGTCACCCCAGTAATCGGGTTTGAGCCAACTCTTCCTAGCCAGCCAAACCTCTGGCTGCCTGCCGTCTGACCACAGGCCCACACACCCGCACGTTTGATGCTAAATATGCTGCAGAGGAGCTAAGAAATTACGCTCAATAAATATAGAAATCAAATAAAACAATTTCCAAATATTAGCCTTGCAATTTACTTTCCTGCAATCATATAAGTCTGCCTTTGTCGCTCACAGTAAATAGATTTCCCGCGGAGCTGCCAGGTTAAACAGTAATGTTGAATCAATAGCAGCATGGCTTGGCTTAATTAAACTCACTGTTGATTTGTAGGGATGAGAGCCAGACCAGAGAGTGGTTTGGGTCTGCTCAGTGTCCTGACACTGTTCTTAATGGTGCCAACACTTGATTAATACTGGCTGTACATGAAGACACTGTCACTCCATGCTGAGTTGAAGACTAGGTTACACCAGCAGCTTCCACACTGTTCAAGAGAATTCTTTATTGCGAGTGTCTGGCTTTTAGAGTTTTCTGCTATTATGTGTAGGATTGCTTTTTCCATACTGTGCTATAGTATATCAAGCAGTCGTGCTGTGCATTTGTACTGTGGCCTTAAAAAACAGGGGATAAGTGACTGAAGCTTCTCTTGTGTTGCTCTTTTTACATTTAGATATCAACCTAACTTTACATTAGCATCATCCACGCCAGGGTTTTGCAAAGTAGCTCTTGGTATAGTAGTGGACTGAACCATTACTGCTGTTGCTGCTTTGCACTAAAAGTTTTCCACTGGTGAACTTGCATGAGTTTTTTGTGAAGTAATAAAGAAGGCATGGTGTGTTTGTTATGCAGTTAGCAAATCTGTTCAGATAAACTGCTTTACCATCTTTCTTGGGGTGTTAGCAAGGACAGCTTCATCTCACAGCTGTTCTTAGCATGGCTTGGTCTGACTAACAGGGAGTTTATGTTTTTTGTTTTCATTGCATGGCTGTGCAAAAAGACAGTGAGCTCTCAACTGCTTGTATGGCACGCTTTTAGCTTGTTGTGCACCTCCCAGTATTTCTAACCCACTGCGTGCAGTGTAGCCAGAGTGTTCAGGCATGAGGTACAAGTGACAAGTCACTGGTAGTTTTATTAGCCCGACTTACTATCTTTTTTTTAAAGGAAATAAATGTTTTGTATTATATGTGATATCATTTGGCCGGTTAGGCAGTTAGCTGTGATTGGTTGTTGTGGTTCTTTTCATTACTCGGCTTGGGTCATGCACTTCACTTATACTGTGTTCAGTTATTTATTTATTTTTTAGTAGGCTTAGGCAAGTAGCTATTCAAAATGTAGGAAACAAAAAGAAGAAACTAGTTTGTTGATAACATTGCTTGAAGCACTGAAGCTGGTATTAAGAGAAGCCAGGATCATGGATTTGAGCAATTATTTCTCATAATCACAGTAAACCTAGAGGCTGATTATAAGTAATGTTAGCATAGGCACCCATATGGTCTGAGGGTGAATCAGCTGCTTAAAAATTCTAAAACACACAAAGATGCCATGAAGAAAAAGTGGTTTACTATTGTTTTATCATCCAGAATATTGAGTTGACACGTAATTAGATGTCTATAATTAGAAAGACTGATTAAAATAGGCAAAGGGCCTTCATTCAAACACTGCAAAACTGTAGGTTTGGAAATCAGGCCAGTTTCAACATGTGTTGAAATACTAGCCAGTTTTCAGCATCTGCATAAACTTATAAACTCATCCTGCAGCTCTACACCGTCCATCTGTTTGCACAGCGTTTTCTGAGCACTTATTTTCTTGCACAGCCTAATGTGAGTGTGTTCAAAGCACCCACATCTTATCTTTCCATTCAACAGGAGACAGTTTTTCAGTGTACAGCTTTTTTTAGTCTGACTTTGTTTTATTATTTACACTCACTAATCTAATGATCTGAAAAGCTTTAGAGACTCACCTTTTTATAGTTTTCTATTACCTCTATGTGGCACTTTTGCAAGATCGATACAAATTCAGTTTGTGTGGAGGCATTCTACTCGTCCAGTACATATGCTAACCTAAAAAAAGAGCTCACTGTTTAACCAGTATTTTCAAAGAGCCAGAAATGCTAATGGTGAAATATATGTGTGTATATGTAAGCAGGGGTTTTGGGTAGGGGATAGGAGATTGCCTAAAGGAACCTCAAGATGGAGGCCTCAGATCTTCTTACTATTACTTCACAAGATAAAAAGGAAGTTATTACTTTGCTGAAAGCGCAGAATTTCAATGAGAGCAGGAACAAACAAAATGTTAAAGAATTCATTATAATATCATTTAATAGATCAAAAGATTGGGCTGAGGCTACAGATATTTCTCATTTTTGGAGCTATGTGGCTCGGCAAACTCACATGCACTAATTCATGGTGTGATGTTCGCAAACTTTCCAAATGCGTCCCTTTCGGGAACTTTAGACTCATGTTCAATTCCCACAGCCCACGCCAGAGCCCAAAAGTGACTAGTCGATAAGTGCATGAACAAGACACTCGGATAGGCTACCTCTCAGTCATGACTGAGTGAGAAACTCATGCAGTCACATAACTTGTTGGTGATGACTTTTTAGAGTGGAAACTGATCAGTCAAACTACAATTGATGCAACTTCTATGTTGGTTGCCTGACTGCTAATAGTTGCGTGTCAGTTTAACCTTAAAAACTGTGAAATCGTGGATCACTTATTTGGCATACTTTAAGGCACGATCCCATCACTTCTATCTCCAGCTTTACTGTACAAAATCAGCAGCTATTGCTTTTCAAAAAGTTATAAGCAAAAATTGCCTTTCTCAGATCAACTCATAAATGAAGCTGTAACAGCTAACTTTGGTGGTCTTCTTGTTTTACTTCTACTCAAAAGTGTGCTGAATGTTGCTGTTTTGTATTGGCCTGAAAAAAGGGACCAATAAATCCACATTAAACACTAAGCACTTATATGGTTGTAAGGCTTGCAAAACTCTCTCATAAAGTCAGTTGCATCACTTCAGTTTATACATCAGTAACTGAATGAGAGTCTGTTCTTTTGGCCAAATGGTTAGTACTGATTGAGCAAAGACTAGAGTTTCTGGTCTTTCTTTTTCTGTATTCATTTCTGCAGAGAAATGTAATTTTTATTTTCGTCAGCTCTCCATAACCCACAAGCATTTGTAGATTTGTGTCTCTGTGAGATGTTTTTGAAAGGCAAATACTAAATGAGCTTCAAAGTTGTAGCAGTAGTGTTTCCATATAGAAAATCCCCAATGATTGGGGATTCTTGACACTGAACTGTGTGGGAGCAGCTCAGATTGTAATTTGTAAATGTTATTGGCTCAGCAGACCTTCAGCCTGTTTTTCTTGTTAGAAATTTTACACTGTACGATTACAATTTGGAAACACAAGCAGACACATAACCAACATAATGACCCTTAAACACAGCCCAGGCTCATCTCACCTCGCAACCTCAGCTGACAGCCTTTTAAGAAAACATGAAACTGGCAGACAGAAAAAAAGAACATATTTTGTCAGGATTCAAACTTAATTTGGAGTGCAATTAACATTTTTTTGTTTTCTTTTTAATGAAAGGAACAGAGGGTTTGGAAGTGTGGCCGTATTTTACAAGGCAGCTTGTGTTTCAATCTTTGTTGCAGGCATGACATCAGTGTCTCTGTGTTGAGACAGGAAAATCTTAGCCCACTGCCACTGCCATAAAAGCAACACAATAATGAAATGACATCACAGTGTGCCAGTAATTAAATGAGCAGACTGCTGTCTTGGAGTTTTTACAAGGCTGGGAGATTGAGAGTAACATTGTGGCGCGTAGGAGAATGGGGTGTCAGTAAATGAAGCCTCCAAGCTACGGGCTTTTTTAATGTATAATTCACAAAAGTATTATTACATTTTTATTGCATTATTCTTATTGTTTGATACACACACTGACATGGCCTTTTATGTATTCTTGCCTCCTTAAAGAGAATCATACTTAACAGAATAACACAGCTTCTTCACGTGCTAACTGGGGAGTCTGGTGGTACGGCAGATGACAGTTTAAGCCAACTAATCTGCCTGGCCTTCAGCCTAGCTTTAAATGGCCATGCTGCTGGTGCATGGAGATCAGTTTAATTATTACATTTCAAGAAAAAACCCATTAGCTTCGTGACCTGCAAAACAGCATAGGCCAGTGTCGATACTCTGGCTGCTTGATACCAGAGGCTAGCTTGTCTGACTGTGGGTGATGAATTAATCACAGTGCATGTTCCTGTCATGCCTGGCAACAGACTACAGCATCATTTGGTTTCCTTTCGCCTGACTCACTATTAAAGACGTGTTCCTGTCTCACTAAGCCACAGGAGAGAAGCTAAAGTGGAACATTCAGAGGACTTTGACTCTACTGAATGTCAGGTTTTGTCATTGGCCACGTTTACAAGGAATCTCATTTGCAGCTGTTGTTGCAGGTAGTAATATGCAAATTATCATTCTTATTCAAAAACTGTGCATTGTGCCAGAGCATGATTTGCATAACAAAATGTTAATTCAGTCTCATGATATTTTAACATAAATTGACATTCACTTTCTTTACATCAAAGAAGTATGTGCACATCTGGGCTTGTGTGGAGAGTGGTAATATAGACGGGGAACTGTTAAACACTTCAGCTAGTAAATAAGCCCGATCTAAGTCCTGCACCCTCAGGGACCAGGTCCACCATATAGAATGTTTATGATGCATTTGTTCCCCTAGAACCTTTATAAAAAACTTCATTTATTAGAACTTCAAAGAATGTCCAGGCTTGCTGGGGAAAGAGAATCTTCTGCCTTATTTTGCCTTGAGCAAAAGATCCTCTCTTGTCTTGCTGGTGGATACCATGCAAATAAGCTGCTAGAAGGAAGAAGGACGACACTGAGCAAAATGCGAAGTAGGAGAGAGCAAGGAGACAAGCAAAGCTGCAGGGAAGGTAAAGATACGAATAAAGCAATCTCTGTCATCAGTTCTTAACACTTTAGCAAACAGTAATGAAAGAGAAACTCTTTCATCTATTAGCAAATCACCACAGATCTCACCATGGTTGTTTCTGCACTGACTACTAGGATCAGCTCCATAATCTACTGGAACAAAATGATATTCGGAGACAGTGATTTCTTTATTCGGCTGGCAGCAGAAGATTGGGGGGGCTATCAAGTGGTGCCTGCTGCGTAGTAACAGCTTGAAACCTTATTGATTTAATGTTGGAGTGACTGAAGCAGAGGTCACAGTGGGGTCAACACAATTAGAGTTGGACCCATGCTCTTTAATGAGGAGAAGTGATGAAAGGGTTCCCAATTACTCTGCCAGTTTGTACTGAAAACAATCTGTTAAGAAAGAGCATGATTAACCTTCCACCGCTCTAACTTCTGCTCATTCTTTACATGAGGAGCTGGTGAAGGGGACATTAATTAGTGCTCATAATGTTAGAACTACTGTGTAGAACTTTCTATTTTTACAAAGCCCCTTTAGTAAGACATATTGAGGTCAACAGTCCAGTGTTAGATGGGGCCCATCATGTTTATGTCAAAGGTAAATACTGAAAGAGGAAATGCATGGTACTATGTGCACTCTATTACAATTTTTAAATATGTACAATTGCATACACTTTGAGCAACATTTATTTGACACATAGTTGTGGTATGAACTATACTGTGCAAAAAAAATCTTGTGTAGCAAAGGTTGCTATCGATTGAAGAAAAAGGCATCATCTTTTTTTTTTGCCTTCTTGCTGACCAGCTACACAAAAGTTCAACTTTGTCAGCTTCTTTATTCTGAGAGAGAGAGAGTCAGTGTTTCAGGAAAAAAGCTGCACATCTGTTGTGGATTTTAATCTTTTTCTTTTTGCAGTGCAGTAAACGCAGAAGTGCATTCCATCACGGATACAGTGTTTTTTTCACTGCATGAAAACTAGACTTTATGATCTTCCTGACGGCTGACATCGATCACCTCTACTGGTGTCTAAGAACACTAGGCGATTTTGTTCCTCAGAGACTCTTATTGGCATTGAATGGACCAGGTGTTGCTATTGTCAAAGATGCATTATATTATATTATATATTACATCTATGAAGCAATAGGCAGTATATTAACTTATAGCCTTTACGTTAGCTGTGCCTATAGAACATTTGGAAACAGAGGGAACGGCTATCATGTCTCTCCCCAAACAATCAGCTTACCAGCAGCTAAGTAACTAATTTGATCTTGTTCGGCTAATCTGTACAACACCCCCAACACCCTTGCAAAAATGCCACGTGGTTCCATGTGGGTGTAGCTGTGTTGAAAGTCCTTGAAAACAAATTCTTACCAAAAATTGTCGTCAATTTTATATTTTATTTTGACCAAAGGCTTGCTTTTTGCCTTATTGGCTCATAGACATCACAATAATTGTTGTAATGTGATTATGATATGTGACAGTGTGATATGTATTTTTCAAAATTAATGTTAACTATTTTCACACATGAATTGCAACCGTGAACTTCTTGAGAAATTATCTAACAAAGGTGCATGTGAGAACACAAGTTGGACATTGAATGCCCTTTAACATGCCATCTCTCTCCATGTGGTGTTGACTGATGTGAGAACATGGCAAGTAAATTCAAATGGAATAAGTGGAATGTTTCCTTTTTCCACTATCTACACAGCGCTTTCTTCTAAACCACAATGAGTAATTTAAATAGAAAAACCAGGGGAGTGAAGTTTTTACCCTTGTGTAACAGATATGGAAGAAGGAAAATCTGGACAATTATAGGGTTTAATTTTCCTGACACTGGCCCTTCGGAACAGTGGAAACCAGCTCCAACCACTAGTATGGATCACGCGCTTTGCCCTTAGAAATTTGTTTGGTGTTTGTTTGTGTGTATATATTTTTTAAATTCAGAGACAGACTGATAAATAACTTTATTGTTGATAAATAACTTATAATAAAGTTTAGCATAAAATCATTTGATCTATTTGACCTTTTGGCCTGACTTCTGGCTTCGGATGTAGCAATAAATTTATGTTCAATGGAATAAGAAAATGTTAATGGTGGTTTGTGTGTTTGTAGTGTTTTGAAGGGTGGTTTACTCAAAGCTCCTTCCTTGCCAGACAGACTGATCATAAAACAGGAAGTACTGTAGTTGACAGAGCTAACAGGAAGCTGGCAGCTTGCAGGGGTTTTACTTCACTCTAGTTTAGTTATGTCCAGCCTTTTTGTCATCACTGTGGTAGTAAATAATTTTTTCATACTTTTAAATATAGACTTAGTTGAAGTTTTGAGACGCACACAAATAAATGCTAGTAATAGTTCCAAATCATTTTTAAATGACTGATGAATATTAGATGACTTAACCTGCATTTAATCTTGGAACATTTCAATGGCCATGAGTTTGAAACACTGTTGCTGATGAATTACGTGGGTGACACAATGTTTCAAACTCCCACACTACACTTCACTATTCATAAGAATTGCTCAGTAGAGTCATGGGTCATGATGTTTCACTGTCAGAAAATGTAGCTTTAAGTGAGCTTAAATTTAAGTGAGCTCTTCATAGTGGATATAGGTTATTGCTTAGTATATTTATAAATTGTATACAACCGGGAAGTATTTTAAAGGAACAGTTTAACATTTTGGGGTATATACTTTACTTTCTTACTAAGATTAATGATATCATTGTCATGTTTATGCAGCAGCTAAACAGCCAGCCGTATGGTGGCCATGTTCATGGATAGAACTTGGCCAGTGCTCTGCATATGACTTATTTAGCCATTTGCAAATATAAAGCAGTGGTAGTAGTGATTGCAAGCTTTACAGTTTAACCGATGTTTATGTGCTCTGCCACAAGTTAACTGCATTGCCGTCAACTCAGTAATTTGTCAGACACAGAGAGAGGGACTAGTGCATTGTTCCAAAGATCTTAACAACAACACTACAATGCCAGGTGTCCACAGCACTACATTTGCTTACAATACATGATAAGAATCTCTGTCACAGCAGTTTCAGTGTTTGTGCAAAACTCTTCATCCTAGCTTAGTGCCTTAGGATGGCACTACTCAGCAATTCCGCTTTAAAGACTTCTTGAAACAGCTAAACAAAATCAGCCATAAATAAATAAAAAACAGTCAGAGATGTGCTCTTCTGCTGGGCTCTGCCAAACCTAAGCAGCCCATATATTCATGCACCATAGTGTTCAGTCACCCAGCACTAGCTTGGTGCTGGTTATTAACAACTCCAAAAATAAGTACTGCTACAGCTACATTCGCCCACACTAACATTCACTAAGCAACATCATTTGTTTGAATCATAAAAATAACAACTTGCATTTTTTTTTTAAACTTGATTCAAATTTAAACTGACAAACAAAAGCACAGAGAATAATTATTAAAGGTAAAACTTTCTTTGGCGTTCCTTTTTTATTTTACAGACCACAGTTTTGTCTTTGGCTGAGCTCAATATTCTTTACTTCTGCTTTACGTCCATGTGATTATTCAAAGATTTTGTCACTTTGTCTAACAACTTAGAACTATGTGAAGTTTTAGCAAATGTATTTGGCTGTCAGCTATTTTTTTTGCAAAGAGGTTCCAATGTGTGTACTCCCCATTCATATGTACTCTTGTGTGGCACTCACCATACTTTATCTGTAAAACAATGTTAGGTGGAAGCTCTTTGACTCTTATTTACCAAATCAACAAGAAGTGAGATTCTGCTATTGAAGAGACATACGAGATAAATTAAAATCCAGCGCAATCCAACCTTGGAAAAGTGTGTTTCACACCCTGACAAAGCATTGTCACTCTTCCGAATATCCACAGGAATTGGATTTCATGGGCGAGATAAGGCGGGGGGTTTTTGACTGTGAGGTTCGCTCTAGGGCAGGGGTGCCCAATCCCGGTCCTCGAGAGCTACCGTCCTGCAGCTTTTAGATGCATCCTTGTTCCCACACACCCGAATCAAATGAATGGTTTGTTATCAGGCCTTTGCCAAACATGATGGCATGCTGAAGAGGTAATCAAACCATTTGATTCAGCTGTGTTGGAGTAGGGATGCATCTAAAAGCTGCAGGATAGTAGCTCTCGAGGATTGGGATTGGGCAGCCCTGCTCTAGGGTTTAGCGCTCCCTGTTTAAGGATGTATCAAGAGGAGAGCATCTTCTAACGTTAGAGAGGTGCTGAAAGGGTCAGAGCAAGTTTAAATGATGAAATCAAATGTATTTTTTTAATTGATGTTTCCCCATTTTTTATGTTGGTGTTTATCCGTATAATTAACACTTTATTATGATCTGATATTTGTGTGTTACTTCACCACAAAAGGAGAAATTCCACAGCAATATCACATTTGTTACCAGTGTATGAAACACATCCTAAATTACTGTAATTTTATTTTAGGCAAGGGAAGACAGGTTTATTTATAGAGACATGGCAGTGCTCAGTGCTTTACACAAACATCAAGAGCATTACATAAAAAAGCAAAGGAAATTACAAATATAAAATAAAACAAAATAAAATAACGAGAAACTGTCAACAGGATGCATACAGTGAGTTACCTATGACACAGACATACATCATCATTGCCATCATCACCACCACCATCGTCACCACCATCCCCACAATAGCCATCATCACATTCACCAGTGTACATACCCAAGAACGTATATTCAAAAGGAAAAAGAACATCTCTCCATCTTAATTAAAAGCAGTAGCGAATAAAACAGTTTTAACATCTAACTTAAAACAAATTTAAAAATGTATTTAAAATTAAAAGAACTAAGATTTGGAGCAGACGTCAGGTTTTGTGGTAGTATGTTGCAGATATTAGGAGCACAAATAGTAGATGCTGATGTTCTTGTTTAGTTTGAATTCTCAGAATGGAAAAAAGCAAACTGTTAAAGTGATCTGGTTACTCAATGTTTTAGAATAGATGGGACTTTTTGTTTGGGTGTAATAATATTACAGTACATGGATGATTTGTGTGTTTGTGAGTGCTGGTTGTCTGTTGGGTCATCTCTGTTTGTATTAATTTTCATATCAGCCAGACAGTTTCTGCCATAGTAACATTGATCAGGACAGCTTGTCTGGGAAACATGTGAATGAACGGTGTAAAACAGACTCCACTGAAGCATGGGCAGCCTGAAACAAAGCAATCGTTGCTACTACAGAGAGGAAAAAGTGTCCATAAGCATTTGGCAATTTTGTGTTTCAGTAGTATTCCATTGTTTCTGGATCCAAGGTTGCATCATCTTTCATTCTTTTTAAAATGTCAGCAATAAAGCACTCAGAGAAAAACATGGAGACTAGACCTTTACTGCCAGTAGGGCTGCCACAAACGATTATTTTTGCAATTAGTCGACTAATCAGAGCATGCATCCATTGGATGTAAACGTACAGCTTATTGCACCAGCATGCATCTGCTCTTATATAGCTATCATTAGCTTACAGCTTTAAGTGTTTAAGGTATGTGCTAACTAAAAATAAAGACAAGATGATAGTTTATTAAATTTTAATGAAATTTGCAGATTGTTTCGGTGGAGTTTAATAAACTCCGTCTGCTCCTTGCTATCTAAAATATAGAGTTGATTCTCGAGACCGGTCTTCTCGAGACCACTTTTACGTGGTCTTGGTCTCGTCTTGGTCTCGACGGACTTTTGTCTTGGTCTCGGTCTTGGTCTCGACGGACTTTTGTCTTGGTCTTGTCTTGGTCTCGACGGACTTTTGTCTTGGTCTCGGTCTTGGTCTCGCTGTTTCGGTCTTGCGTTCTCAAATCGACATAGTGTTCGGGAGATTTGGAGTCAACCATCAGCGGAGTGGGGGGGGGGGGTGGCTTACTGGGCTTAAGCCCAAAAACAACACACGAAGCACAGAGCGCACCGTCGTAAATTCCCCCTAATTTTGGTATGATCCGAGCTCAGGCACTAGGCGACTGAGCGCAGCACCCATGTGAGCGAGGGGGGAGAAGCTGCTGCCTGCGAATTTGCTGCAGACAGAGGAGAGCTTAAGTTTGACCAGGTACCAAAGCAAATCATTCGTACTGAACTAATAATGTAAATATGACGGTGTATCACAAAAGATTGATATCAAACTGATCACTTGGTTGCGTTACTTGCTCTTCGAGTGAATCAACAAATGGATAAATAAAAAGCCGAACAGCAATGCTGATTTTTTAGTCTTAGCTTACATTTCATATTTTCAGTTGTTACCCTCCACGGCTAAACAAACTCTCTAAATCGGTTTCAGTTGTGTACTGATGAACACAACAATGGACATAAGGAGCTTCTTTCAAAGAAAAAACTCAGGTAGATGTTATTTTATATATTATGCTTTGGATGTTGTTCAGTATATCTATGCAAAACAAGAGGAATTTCAATACACAGCAGTATATTCACAGTTGAAACCAGATATTTACATACACTTTATGGAGAAAACATAAAAACTTTTTTTTACTGTTAAACATCAATTTAGAGTAAACTTTTGTTTTAGATAAATAAATGTTGAAATATCTTTTGAATTAGTTAAATGTCAGAATAAAAAGAGGGAGCTGTCTATTTTAATCACTTTCATCAAATTTAGGAGTACATATACACTAAGTTTATTGTTAATTAATAAGAAAACTCCAGACGATTCCATTCTGAGCTAAAGAAGCTTCTGATAGGTTAGTAGAGTCCATGTGATTTGATGTTACAATTAAAAAAGTGTTTGTGTTTTTATCTGAAGAGTACATAAATATCTGGTTTCAACTGTATATTTGATGATGTTGGTGTTTGGCTTGATTGTCAGCACAAAGAGGGAGAGAGAGGAGCAGAGAGGGAGAGAGAGAATGACGACAGAACAGAGATGGAACAAGAGCAGGTGAGACACACATGTTAGTCAAATGGTTGTTTGCCAAAACTCATCAGAACATGTATCTAGTACCTAGTGTTTCTTTTTAGATACCATTTGTTACTTTTCAAATTCTATATTTATTAAGTTATGCAGGCTTGTTTGCACAACGAGGCTAAATAATTATATAAACTTTTCTCAATCTAAATATTGTACTTTGGTAGAATTAAAAAATAAGTGTAGTGCAGGTCTATGATGATTTTTAGTGCTACTATCATCTAGTTCTGATTCTGGTTCTGTCTTGGTTACTGTTGTAGTCCTGTTTTAATTCCAGATCAGTTTTGGGTCTGGTTGAATTGGGGTTTAGTCCCTGTGTCTTGATACAGGCCCGACTTTGTTCTGCCTTGCTGCTTAATTAAAAAACTAGTTTAAGGTGTCCTGAATATGTATATAGAATAGCATCTGGCTGCAGTTTAAAGACTTTTTTTGTCTCGGTCTTGGTCTTGGTCTCGTCTCACTCGGTCTCGGTCTTGGTCTCGTCTCAACTTGGTCTTGGTCTTGGTCTTGTCTTGGTCTCGATACCCTCTGGTCTTGGTCTTGTCTTGGTCTCGGATTAGGCGGTCTTGACTACAAGTCTACAAATATAACAGGACACCGGAGTATATTCTCCAGCATCTCACACTTCTGATAATCAGCTGTCTGCTTGACGTTTATTCAGCTGTGTAAAAACTATAACTTTAATCTCAGCCAAACCGATTTACTCAGGAACAAATAAAATACTAAAAAAGCCAAACAATAACATTTTTAAGTTATCTAAGTGACTTATATATGTTTAACCTGAGTAGCGAAAGACGGCGGTGGGTTTGAAAACGATTTGCCGGGAGTCCGGTGTTCTCACGGCTCTAGTGAGCCTTGCCCCCGGCTAGCTATCGAGCTAGTGGGTAACAGACGTCTCCGAAAACGTCGGAGCGCTTTTGAAAATATGTGGTGTCTTGATAAACTGAGCAGATATTTGAGGTTTACACAGCTACATTCTCGCCTGAAAATATGTTAAACGTTTATTTTGTGACCCAGAAAGAATAATAAGAGTAATATTAAAACTAACTAGCTGCCGCCATTGTTGGAAACTGAGCTGGGCCGCGCTATGAATTCTGGGACACAGCTTCTTCTTCTTCGGGGTTTAACGGCAGCTGGCATCCTTGTACATGCAGTGCTGCCATCTTCTGTTTCAGTCCGTTATTACACTCTTAAATCCTACTACTTATTCCTGCGTCTTTTGGGATCTTACAAAGCTTCAAACGACGTGTCGACTATTAAATTAGTCGTCGACGATTTTAATAGTTGACGTAATCTTCAACTAGTCGTGGCAGCCCTAACTGCCAGCATGAACAACAAATCTTAACCACATCTTTAATATTTACCATCATTTACCTATTTGCAAATTATTCACTGACATCGATTTTCTAGCTTACAATACTAGCACATGGCAGCTACAAATTATTCACCTTTCTATGACTATATTTAGGCCCTTGACGGACCTTTTTTGGGGAAAAAGTCAAAGCGTTAGCTAACTAATGATAAAGTACTCGATATGTTGCATGTATTAATATTTCAGGGAAACCACAATCTTCCCCTGATCTCCTTCAAAGTATTTTTGTAGCCAAAAGATGACAAAACACAAGAGACGGTGAACCCAGAGTCCTGTGCTGTGTCCTCCTACTATTAAGCACTTAATGTGTGAGTTGCTAAATATATTAGAAAAGAGCACTGGTCCACTATCCAGTCCAGAATCTAACACTAGTGTGTAATAAGTAAAGGGGGTCTTAAAAACAAACTTTAATTTGTCTTTAATTATAAAAATATCCCATTAAAAAGGTTAGCGTTAGTGCAATTCAAAAAAGACAAACAGACCTAACATTTGTCTTTTTTTGGTACATTTTTCCACATTTTCTTTTTGAAGCAAATAAAGTGATAGGAAATATTCCCACAGAATGCATTTTGTGGTAAGAGAAACAGCAAGCTGTCCCTAGGAGGGTCAGTGGTTCAATTCCTGGCTTCTCCAGTCCACATGTCAAAGTTTCCTTAGACAAGAAGCTGAATCCTGCTGCCTCCGATGCATCAATCAGAGTTTACTTGAAATAGGAAGGATAAATGCACCTTGTAGCATAGAAGCACTTTGAGTGCTCAATTTCAGTACAAAGTGTTGAATTAGTTAGTGGTTTCTAATGTAAATCTTACATAATCTGAGTTATATATGGATGCAAATTGCTTCCACAACAACACTTCTATTAATTTGGCAAGTTGGCAGCTTGGTTCAAAGTAATTATTGTACTGATTTTAGCCACCATATTTTTCATATCATAGGCAGCATGGTGGTGCAGCGGCACTGTCACAACACGAAAGTTTCCTTGTTATCCAGCTCCCTCCCACAGTCCAAAGACGTGTTGGGTTAATTGGTGATTATAAACTGGTCGTGGGTGTGGATGCGAGCATGAATAGTTGTCTGTCTGTCTCTATGGTAGACTGGTGGTCTATCCAGAGCATACTCTGCCTCTTGCCCTGTGACAGCTGGGACAGACTCCAGCCTGTTATGAAAATGGATAGATGATTAGAGGTCATTAATGACCAGTGAAGCAGCAGATTCATGAAAGATTTTTGCAATAATGTCAAACTTTAAATCTGCTACAAAATGAAAAAGCACCATCTCAGATAAGTTTTCAATGTTATTACATAAGATGCATTTATACTGAACACATTTATACTGATATAAATATATAATAGCAAACAATGAACACATTCAACTGTTTCTAATTCAACAGGCTTCCAAATTGGAAGAATAAACATTTCCCGTCTTAACAGTTAAGATCTTCCAAAATCATTTTACACCAAACTAAAGTAATTTCTGGCACCAGCAACTAACGGGGCAGTCCCATTTATTCAGATTACCAGTTAGGCCGGCTAAGAGGCTAGTTATGGTTATGACTTTACTTAATGTGACCTGAAGTGTTAAAATTTAGCAGATTTAAGCAGATCATCATGTTTTAATGACAGAATGCTGTGACTAAGATAGTACAAAGTCCAGTCTGTTATCCTAATAATACCAGAGCAATACCAGGGTTTATCTGATTGAAACTTAGAACACTGCAAATATTCAACACTCAAAAGCACAGGCTGAAATAAATATCTGCATGATGATGATGTTTGCAGGGATGAGTATCATGGAAAGGATTTTCTTTCTCTCTTTTTAAAATATTTGTGTCTTCCCATCAAATCATCCAGATTGTAAAACCGATAAATCCGTGTGACCTTTAAATCCCAAACATACAAGGAGTCTTTGTCTGTTACAGTTTATATTCTGTCGTGACTTCTGAAGGGTCAGTTGGAATCTCGGCGATGGTGAACAGGAAGCATTAGAGTGATAGCGTGCCTTTTCTTGCAAATTAATTGTGTTTAAATATAACTTTGCTTTAAATGCTAAAACAAAAACAGAAAATGTAGGGTTTCAAATAATCATTTAAATGGAACAAGAACAAAGTGGGCTAAGATACATTTGGAATTAAAATGGTATTTTGGAAAATTTAAGTGTGTGTGGGTTTTTTTTTTAGTGGTATTTAACTATATTACCATTTAAGATATGTGCACTACATTTAAATCTATAAAAATAACCAATACATTTTCTCTGGTGAAAGACAAATGCATTTGTTCTATCTCTCAACCCTGTGAACTGGGTCTGCTGTGGGGGTTTTGGTGGCTCAGCGCTGGGCTCCACATGCTGCAATAATCCAGGGAGGGTTAGGATAAAGCCTGGCTTCGTCTCACTCTCTGCCTCCTCCCAGATCAGATGAGATTAGGTAAGAGCTAAGGAGCTCTGCGGGAAGGCAGGGCTCAGAAACACTGAGGTTGAAGAAAGGAGGGACACATCAAGGCAGGTGGTCACTCCTGCAAGAGGAGAAAGCCAGAAAGCAGAGGTGAATCCACTAAAGACAGCTGGCCTGGTTGGTGCAGATAAAGAAGAGGTTGGTGCAAGCTACAGTATACAGAGGCGTGTGATGAAGTATGGTACATACAGTATGACGCTTATTCTCTATGTATTACAGTGTCTGTGCTCATGTGTCTCTTTATAATTATAGATTCAGCTCCAGAGTGAAAGGAACGCTCTGTAGAACAAACAGAAAGTTCAGTCTTTGGCTCAATTGTGTGTTCCAGCAGTAGTAGTTGAGAAGCTGGTGAGGGATCATATCCTTGTTGTTGGACCAGCACGTGTTTAGTCAGTCTCGCTTCGTGTCCTCTTAATGGCTCTCTTTATGGTGTTTTGAAAAGATGTCCTCCTTCTTTCTACAAAACTGCAATCAACAGTGACAGCAAAATGTGAAATGCCAAACTGCAGAGGAAAATTTCAAAATGGTAGAAATGGATTTTGTGTCCCTGACTAATGTATGTTTATTATTCATTCTTCTTTCTGTTCCTTCTTTCCTTGCATAACTGGCATTTTCAGTGTAAGCAGTGTGTGACCCTTTGCACTCTATGATTTGTCCAAGTATTTGAATATCTTTGCTGAATAGAACTGTTTCTGTGACTGCTCGTACACAGTAAATAAACAATGATTAAGTTAACGCTGATTGTTGCTCTCTTTCAGAAAGCCATGCTAAGCTGATGGACTAACAGGAGCTGACAGGGGGACTATGTGTTGAGGATTGTCTTTTAAATTTTTATATACTTGGAGCCCTCTGATATTCATCTTTGGTTGTTGGTGGACGTTGCTTTAGCAATGGGAAGGAAGAAGATTCAAATCACCCGTATCGTTGATGAGAGGAACCGACAGGTGAGTGTCTTCTTCCTTTGTCTTCTTAAATGTCTTTAGTTTTTGCGCAAAATATCTTTGCGTTGTTGTTTTATGTCAGTGCTGAAATCTGCTGTGTACTTTAACTGTTGAGAACACCTTCTAGTTTTAGCATTTATTTCATTGTTATGTTTAGTTTTCGTGATATCTCATGTGTCGATGTGTGGCCCATGTGGCGCTCCTGCTCAGAGCACACTCTAAAAATGTGACGTTCACTGTGCTGATTCCACGATCCCAAAGAGCCGCATAAAAGTAGAAGTGCCATTTTAGTCAGGTACCCGTTTCTAATAAAAAGGCACATATTATGTACATGAGCACGTACTGATAGGTTCATTAACACTTTGTAAAAGGATCCTGCACCCAACCTTTTGCTGGTACACTTTTGTTTAAATCTAAGAAGCTCCCAGAGGTTTCTTTAAGCTGTTTCACTTTTGAGAGTGTAGTGGTCACAGCTGGTGGCGAGGGCAGTAATTTGGGGTTAGCTGGGTCCGGACAGCACCCTGTCATTAGCAGGGTGGGTCAGTGTTAGGGACACACAGTGGCCTTCTCTCCTCACCGTCTCCTTACGCAGCCACATTGCTGCCCACTGGAATCCCTCTCTGTCTGTCTCCTCTATATATATCACCCCCAACAGCACAACAAATACCAGCCTGTCTGGAAGGAAGGCACAGGCTCTGGAAATAGGGATGTGGCTGGAAAATAAATATCTGGGATAATGTTTATATTTGATGTTTGGTTGTCTTGGCTGAAGCATTTTTAGATAGACACTGCTTCAGTTGTGTGGCGTGCACTATCACTTGAGTCTGCCGTATATTTAGGTTCTTGTACTCTATTTTGGGAAGTTGGTTTGTGTTTTTTTTTTTTATCTGTCAAGTGCATAAAGTGTTTTCAGCAGTTTTTCCTCTTTTTAATGTATCAGACTATCACACATCATGCACAATATACAGCAATGACTTGGCTTTAGTGGAAAGATGCACTAGTGATAGATGGTGTTTATGCAGCCACACACTCTAAAAGAGGAACAGTGTAGTTTTTGGTAATCTCTTTTCACGTGTATTTGCAAGTTACGCTCAAGAAATAGTATCACTTGAAACTTGTTTTCAGAGACAACAGTTTACTGACCTTATGCCTTTGGAAACTGATTATTTAATGTTGCTGAATTTGCACGTTTGCTCACTTACAAAGAAATGAACAGTTTGTAATTTTCATGGTTTCATTTTAATGGAGAGGGGCAGAATATGAACCAATGATCCAGAGAGAAAACATTAAATAATAGTTATACATTGATTTGCATGTCATTGGGTGAAGTAAGTATTTGATTCTCTACAACCCAGACAGAATTCTGGCTCCCATAGATTGTAATTCCTGTTCCACATGGGCACACAGCCAATCAATCAATCAGTCAGTTACAGGTGCTCCTGATTTCTTCTCATTATGTGGATATAACACACTTATATACAGAATCAGTTTCTTCCATTTCCACCTATCTACCACCGTGGGCAAGACCAAAGAGTTGTCAAAGGACGTCAGGGACAAGACTGTGGACTGCTGGAATGGCTACAAGACCATCAGCAAAAAGCTTGGTGAGAAGGTGAACTTCTGCTAAGATTATTAAAAAATGGAAAACAAAGTGACCATCAGTCACCCACAGTCTGAGCTCTATGCAAGATCTTGCCTCATGGGGTGAGAATAAAAATGAGAAAGTTGGTGGTTTAGGCGAGAACTACACATGACAAGGTTGTAACTGATCTCAAGGCAGTTGGTATCCCAGTCACCAAGCACTTCATTAGTAACACAATATGCTGTAATGGATTGATGATCCCAACATCCCCTCTCTTGAGAAGGCATGTGTACAGGCCTATCTTAAGTTTATCAGTGAACATCTAAATGATTAAGAGAAGGTTTGGGAGAAAAAAACTGTGGTTAGATGAAAGTTTTGCATAACATTCATTTGCTGTGTTTGTGGAAACACTGAGTATAACCCAAAGAACATCATCCCCACAATCAAGCATGGAAGTGGAAACGTTCTGTTTGGGGGCTGTTTTTCTGCTAAGGGTACAGGATGGCTTCACTGCAGTGAGGGGCCAATGGACAGACCCATGTATAAAAAAAAACCCCTCCTTCCCTCAACCTGAACATTGAAAATCGGTCCTGGATGGGCCTTTCAGCCTGTCAATGATCCAAAATAACTGCCAGGGCAACAAAGGAGTGGCTGAAGAAGAAGTACATCAATGAGTTGCCAAACAGGAGCCAAGAAAGCTAAAATAATTTATAGAGTTTCTGTGAAGAGGGGTGGGCCAGATTCCCTGCTGAGATGTGTGCTGATCTGGTGACCAACAAGAAACATCTTACCGCTGTGCTTGCCAACAACGTTGTCTCTACGAAGTACTAAGTACTCAAGTACTAAGTGTGTTGTAAGGGAATCAAATACTTATTGTACTCAATGACATGCTAATCAATTTATAACTTTTATGTCATGTGTTTTTTTGTTGTTGTTTTTTCTTCACAAATCAGCACACTTATGAATTCAGGACGTGTTTATTTCCCAAACTGTAAGACTGTCATTCAGTTCACCACTATCATTTAATCTTGTTACTGTAACATTCTGTGAGAATTACTATACAAAATATTGCGACTAGGCACACATTACATTATAGCAGCCCGGATGGGAAGAAAATAAAAATGTTTATGGTCAATGTCTATTTGGCGTTCTATACTATAAAAAAGAAAAGTCAATCTACAGTGCATTGAGTAAAATTCTTCAAATGAGGCTTAAACCAGAGACCACATATTTACCCATCTGAGGGTTTACCATGTAGACTATAGTCAAACTAGCTTTACAATGTCAGCTGTCGATAAATGAAAGAAAATAACATTATTTTACTGCAAATACAGTTAAATACTTTGGTAACAGTAAAGATATGAATTTTTTAGGACTTGCAGTTAGATCAAAGTTAGTCTGTGTTATTTCTGCTTTATAACTGTAGCATGTAAAGCAATGACATACTGTATATAATACCAGGATATAAAATGGTTTCCTCACTTCGGGAATGCATAAAACAGGAAAAGTAAAAAAGACTGTCAGAGAAGTGGATGTTTTCTACTAAACAGGTACTGTGCACACAGTTTCTTGAAACACCACTAAGCCATCACTCAAGTGGTATTATTTAGAATTCCCATCAATTAAATAAATCGTTTGGCAGAAAAGCAACTAAAAGCTAAAAATAGAGAAAAAGATGTTTGTTATTTGACTGTCAATAGTTTAGATTTAGCTCTAATAATAATGTGTCCTGTGTCGGTATACAGTTTCGTACAACTGGGCTGTTTTGAAAGTTGTAAATCTGTCTCTAGTCCCAATTATATTTTACAGAGGTAATAATCAAGACGCTTCCTGTTATCATTCTTGGCCATAATGATGCTTGAGTGTCATGACAGCGGTATGGTAAGATCTGTAAAAGTGCTCAGAACAACAAGTGTAAAGGAAAGTGTAAAGAACTGAACTACAGAAATAACCATGTAAAAAGAAATACACCTGACACTCAACATTGCCAGAAAGCTTTGAGATGTGAGTCTGCAGAAGCTTCTGGAACTGAAAAGATATGAGTCAGGATCCCAGAAGCTATGACAGAAGTAAGACATACCCAGATAAATACAGATGATTCATTGCAGGGAGTGAGCTACACACCAAAAAAGGGATAAGAGCATGATCCATGTGTGACCTGTGGGTTTACACTGAGCTGTAAATGGTCCACTCCAAACAATATGTTTTAGCTTTATGGTCTGGAGGAATATGGAGGTGTCAAGAATGACTGTTCTGCTTTATAAGCCATAGTGCAATATAACACTACAGTATGAGCTTAAAGGGGGGGTTTGACTGTATTTCTGTTTATGCACAGCCCTCTGTCTTACTAATAAAGTTGAACACCTTGATGGTAATCATTAAGGGAGGTGAAACATTACATAGTTTCTTTCCCCACCTACCTTTCCCATCCACTCCACTCATTCAGTAACATTCCACTAGAAACTGCAGTGTTACTGAATTAGTATTTCCAGATTATTACTGCGTTCTTTCAGAAGTGCAGAACTAGAGAACTAGAGATCCCCCACCCCTTGTCTCTTCCTGTTTGACACTTACACACACATTTTAATTCTCTTCTCTTTTCTCTGAAAACTATCAGCCAGTGAACACGGCGGTAGGATGAGCTGACAAATGTATCGCTTGTTTTGGAAGAGTTGTTTAAACACCTAAAATGAAACATTTATGTTAGTGCAGATTTGTATTACTATTGCTATCATTGCACCATACATTCACATCAGAGGCCACGGGGCAAAGCACTGCGGATTACCTGTTCAGAAGCCATTAGATGGACTATTTAGACTTCACTGCTTTAAAAGACATTTTTTTAATATTATTGGGTTATGAAGACAAAAACATTTAATTGTTACTGTAAACAGGTTTGGTTTTTTTTTTTTTTGAAAGATTTATAACATTTTTAATACACAGCACAGAGTACAAAGCAAACGGTGATTTATTACTTCAGACAGAACACATTCAAAAATATTTTTGGATGCCGTGTAGCCTTAATTTTATAAATACTCTGACTTGCTTGTGAAAATCTAGAAAGAACCAACAGGTATGACCCTTTATTTGACCTGTTGTAGGTTAGCTATTCTAGGCTGATCTCTGGCTTTTGTTCTTCCAGGTGACTTTCATGAAGAGAAAGTTTGGCCTGATGAAGAAGGCCTACGAGTTAAGTGTTCTGTGTGACTGTGAAATTGCCCTCATCATCTTCAATGGCTCCAACAAGCTGTTTCAGTACGCCAGTACCGACATGGACAAAGTCCTGCTGAAGTACACAGAATACAACGAACCCCACGAGAGCAGAACCAACTCTGACATCGTCGAGGTACGTGGTAGGACGCTGTTCTTAACCTTTTACTCATGTCACTGCTTTGACCTTTGGATAGTCTGTTTGTAGAGACGTCTTTTGGTGGGTCATTTCTTGAAACCTGTTATGTTGCATCACTCAGCACTAATGACTGTAGTATGCAAATACACATCGCATGCTGCAGCTGATTTTGAATTAACACTAATGAAATTTTAGCAAGAATATAATGCTAATTTCAACATCCCCCTTTGGGTTAAAATGGAGGCTGGCATTGTAAGGGGCTCCTCTCTAGAGGCCCTGCTTCTCAAAGAAAGATGCCCAACGGATTTACTTTACCAAATTGACCATCCCAGCCTTGCCATAATGGTCCATTTGATTCACCTTTTATTGTTTATTTTATTTTGCTGAATACGGGACAGACTTGACTGGAGGAAAGAGGGGGAGAAAGGGGGAGAAAGAAAGAGGGAAAGAGAAACAGCTGAGAAGAGGGACGGGGGAGAAGGGCAAAAAACAAGAACCAACAGAATGGGCAGGAAAAAAAATGCATATATCGATCACCTGGATCACCTGTTGAGAAAGAAAAAAGAAAACAAGCAGAAGAGAACAAGAGTAATAGAATAAACAACATCACAATGATATATGGGAATATGACAGTAAATACTAAATATTAAACATTATTGTGCAGCACATAAGATCAACAGAACACAGTGTGCTTTGAGGTAGGAGCCAAAAAGGGTGTAGTTTGTGGGTGTGATCACCCGTGTGTACACCTGTGAGCATGGACGCGCTTGTTTTTTTTTTTTAAAAGGTTCCTTCATGTAATGATCTGCTAGAGGGTGTGGGGGGGCCACACCAAATCACCAAGATCTGAGGATGTCTGCTGCCAGAAGGTCAAGGCTCTTAGATTTGCAGCCCAGTAATGATGTTTAAATATTGGTAAACTCAGACCTCCCTCCAATTTGGATTTTTGTAGATGTAGTTTTGAAATCCTAGGATTCTTGTTGTTCCATATGTAAGAAGTAATAATTGAGTCCAACTCCTTAAAGAAAGAGGAAGTGAGATAAATAGGAAGATTTTGGCAAAGATACAGAAATCTAGGAAGAGAGACCATTTTTATGGAATTTATACGACCAACCATAGATAGGGGAAGAATTTTCCATGACTCGATGTTATGCTTTAATGTTGACAAGAATTCAGCAAAGTTCAAGCTAAAAATTAATTTGGGATCTTTAGGAACAGTTAATCCAAGGTATGTGAGATGGTCGTTAACTATCTTGAATGGAACGTTACAAAGAAAACTCGGTGAACCGGTTTTAGATAAAGGCATAAATTCACTTTTAACCCAGTTAATTGTATATCCTGAAATTTTGCCAAATGAGGTGACCAGATTAAGAAGGGATGGTACAGAGTCTTCTGCATTACGCAGGTATAATAGTACATCATCTGCGTACAAACTAATAACAGTTTCAACCCCTCCGACCAAGAGCCCTTGTATTTTTGGATGTGCTCTTATCTTAATCGCAAGGGGCTCTAATGCCAGAGCAAATAGAGCAGGGGACAAAAAAAAGAAAGCGAAAGAAAAAAGAAAATAAAAAAGAAAAAAAAAAGAATATAATGCTGAGTTATTATTGCATTGTGCACGCAAGTGCATGGATCGACTCTTGCAGCATCCATTCAGCAGATTAGGGAAACAAATGCCTGCAGTTGTGTTTTAGAAAGATAAATTCCTAGAAAGTGTAATTCCAGAGGATTTAGGTGATGCCTTCAGTATTGTCTTCCTCTTTATGAAATATTGAGAAATAGATTTTCCGTTGCTTATGATGTGTTATTTCATTGAACACATTAGTGCTGATCTTTATAAAGTAAAGGCCAGATGTAAGGGTTGAGTAACACTTGAGGTTCAGGAGAGACAGACAGGCATGCAGCTGTTTCCTTCTACTAGTTTACACTGGTGCATTCTGTGAGGAAACTGTCCCCCATCCGACACAAGTAAAAATGAGAATAGTCCTACTGATCAGTCAAAATTAAAAGAAGAATTCATGTAGGTGATGCCAGACGAATAAAAGTGCTCAAGCAGTGTGCTCATTTCATGCTGATTACAGTACAGTACTACAGTTACTGCATAATAGGAACTCTAAAGGTTATTAAGATTTAAAGTGGTAAAACAAAACTGGCTGAGTTCCACTATGAAAGAAGGCAATAAAATAACTAAAGAGGTCATTTAAGAAAGTCTCTAAACTGGTCCAAATGTTCAATATAGGGAATTTAACAAACTTGTTTGGTGAGCATCAGGAAGTACTGGTACATGTGTAACATGTAACTCAATCCAAATAACTGCGCAGCCATAAATTCCACCTTTGTAAACTCTGCAGATGATGAATGTAGCCTGTCATTGAGAATATTTGTTTAACCGTATGTTAATGTCTACTGGTTACTGTGGCATTAAAGTGGTAATTGGACTGGCACTTTCCTAATCTCAAAGCATTTTATTACTATCACAGTCACCCATTAATACAAGCACCTTTTTCTATGCCTAAGTCCTTTTAACCTATGATTCACACACATTCATACACTGCCATTCATACACATTCATAGATGGCGGATACATCAGGGGCAACTTGGGGTTTTGAAGAATAGCTCTCAGACTGAAAAGCCAGGGATTGAACCTGGAACCTTCTGATTAGGAGAAAGGGTAGTGGAAAGTGGTGAATGAGCGTAAGGTAAAGAGTTCTGATTACAAATTCTGTCTATAGCAATACATTTCAATATACACCTGACTCTAAACCACTTCACATAGCAGAACAAATGCCTTACTATGCTTATCTACTTAGTATACTAGTCTACTTTTTTTTTTTTACATTATTTACATTTGATCTTTTACATTGTATATAATGTCTATTGATTTTATTGTTTATTTTAATATTTTAATATTTGTGTACAGCGCTTTGTGATTGCCTGTCTGCGAAAAGCGCTTAATAAATAAAGTTTACTTACTTACTTACTTACTTACTTACTTACTTATCATTTCTTTTCAGTGTCAGTGTGTGGTAAGACTTGAATTAAGCGGTCAAAGAAGTGCAGGAGACTGATGCTGTCCAGTGTAGCAAGTGATTTATTCACCATTTTGTGACCCAAACAATATTTACAAAGAAACAAATAGGAAACTCAACTCTATAATTAACTCAGTTCAAATAAACATAACTGAACTTAAATCAATGGAAATTAAGGTCAAACTGCACACAGCTACACTGACCTGAACCTTTCTTCTCAAACACCTGAGTTCTTCTGCTTAAATAGTTCACTTAAGATTTCTCCGCTGGACTATTCCATTCGGTAGGTAAGATGAACATAATTATATTCAAACTTCTACTGCTACTCTTTACTGGCAACATAAACTCTGTGGTGTAATCAATACGTATTACAACAATAAGTCTATTTCTTCATAAACCCTCTAAAATCAACTTTATTAAATTACAAGAGTTCTTCCCCTCCCGCACTTGGTCTCTTCCTGTGACCTCAGATAATAATAATGGATTGGATTTATATACCGCTTTTCAAGGCACCCAAAGCACTTTACAATACCACTATTCATTCACTCTCACATTCATTCAAGATGAACCCAGAAGCTATAAAGCAGGAAGTAAAACTACATTTCCTCCTTTTGTTTCTGGAAGACAGGTAGGTAAGGTAAGTTCTAAACAATACAAATTAACAGTTGAAATAAAGAACATGTTAATTTAACAAACTTGTAGGAGTTGATTTAAACCAAGCTGTTGTACTATATAATCTGTAAAAGTACAAAACATAAACCCGAGATAGTAGACGTTTGCCTATTGCAGATCACATGTGAAATATGGTTAAATCAAAACAAGAATGTTAACTAAGAATGTAGACAAGTGGTACTCTCACCCACTTTGTCACACAGTGAAAAAGGAAATACAAAAAAATGATGAAACATAGGCTGGACCTCAGAAAAGCTCAATTGAGACTGTTCACAGTGATAAGACCCAGCTATCCACCGTTCTGCTTGGTCCCACAGCGTCATCAGTGTGGTGATGCTGTTGAGACTGGTCCCTGAGCAGCTCTGTTCTGTTTTCATGGCATTTAGTCGGTGTCCCTGCCATTAAAAATGAATGGTCATTGTGACTCATTTTGTAACTGTTTATGTAAGCTTCTAATGCGTGTTTTTCTCTCCGGAAGCCTGAATTTACTGCTCCCACACTCTTTCCTCACACGCTCAGTATTGTTTCCATCCTTTCAGAGGATTAATTTTCATTTTCTTTGGTCTTACACTAATTCAAACCATTCAAACCACTGTCCTCCTAACCTAACTTTAGTTAGACTTCCCAGAACCTTAATCAAGTCTTAAACTTGCAATCTTAAGGAAAGAATTGTATCAAAGTGAAGAGCAACCAAACTGTCTTTAGTTTCATCACTCTTATGTGATCTCATAAAGATGGTTCCACGTGTACACGCTTGGCAGTGCTGTACCAAATGTTAATTGTAAGGAACTCAAGCTTCCCAAACGAATGTATTTACTTCCAAAATGGCTCCACTTACTGGAAAAGAGGAGCTTTGGTTTTTAAGTTTGTTTCAGTGGAGTCTGGCCAAGTCTTTTTTCCAGTGTGCTCTAAATTTACTGTTATTTCAAATGTTTCACCTTCCCCGGGAAATGTGACATTGTTTTTCAAGGGTAACTACAGGCACTGTGCTGAAAAGAAAAATAAAACCATAAGCCAGTGCAGAATAGAAACTTGTCAACCTGGAAAGTCTCGTCAAACTCTACAATCACCGAACACTGAATTAATTTTCGATGTGGTGACAGTGGTGGTGGTGCAGGCAGTTAATATGCATCATTGATGTTGCCCATAATGATTCTAAGGACTATGACCCTGTCTATTCTGCTGTTAACCACAAGCAGACACCTGTGACTGCTCTCTAGGCCAATAGGCCTTGATTTGCCTGCTTTGAGCCTTTATTTGTTTATTCCCGCAAATGTCACGCATACAGACAAGCTGGTTAAAACAAAGCTTAGAAAGTGAGAGGTGTTCTTTTACATATCGGTCAGTCTATTTGCAACATTTAGGCATGAAATTTGACTATGTGTAAAGTAGTACCCCACTGGCTACAACAGTCTTCCCATGTTTGGAAGGAGAAGCGGAAAGCTTCTTTGGATTCATTGTCGTTGTTTGATGGAGTATTATGCTTGCTGATGTCTATCTCTTCAACACACAAATAGCTCGGCTGGTTTTGGCACACACAGGAAATCTGCACATGAGCGATGCTACTATAATACCAGCATACTTTGTCTTCCTTTACATTGTTTAACAGAAAGTGTAGGTAAATGTTTTGATATAAAGTTTGAATATTTCTCAGTATGTGATCAATCTTAGCAATACTTCAGATATTTCTCTTTCATTATTTTTTTTGTAAAGGGTATCCATGGCATTGATTTGGATGAACTAACTGACAAGCTGCATTATCGGCTTCATTATCTTGTTGCGTTACTAAGCATAAAGTGGAAACATCATACCTAAGGGTATTAATAAACTTCCCCTTTTCAACAATATCATAAAGTCAGCCTTCCATTATTAGTGCTTTAAAAGAATAGATGAACATTTAGAGAAACGGTATTAGTCCATTTCGTGTTTGAATTAAATTAAGAGTGATATCATTCATACTTTTGTATGGTAACTTTTTACCATACAAAACCCAATCTTTGTTTGTTTTGTTTTTTTGCCAACTCTCATGGTGTCAGTAAAGCTCACGACACAATAAACAGGAAGCCATGAAGTCCCTGCCTTACAAAAAAGTTTTTTCTTTGCACGTAGGATAAATTTGACTTTTAAGCACATTCAAGCACCAGCAGTTATTCATAAATGTCACCGAGAGTATGCAAGGGTTGGGTGCATATATCCATATGGCACAACAGCAGCAACTTCCTTAACCGTTAATAACTAGTAATTATTTGACACAGGGCTGACATCTAAAAAGTAAAAATGTCAAATATGGCAGCAGATAACCTGGTATAAATGAGAGCATATTTTATAATCTCCAAAGTTTCTGTGGTTGGATAAATTCTTACACATGGTTATAATTTAGTGTTCAGGAAATCAGGAAATTTTAAACTAATAAAACAGTTTTGGCAGCAGAACAAGGGGTCGTTTGCTGCTCATAAGTCCTAATTAATCACTTGGATTACTAACTGTATACTTCATGAAAGTACAATTTCTTCACATTCAAGTACAAAGTGGCTCCTGTAAGCTATTTAAAGGACCAGTTCACTGAAATTACAACAACAACTGTACAAATATTCCCGTGGATAGGCCTTCTCTCCATGTACTTAGTTCTGATGGTGTTTCAAAGAAACTTTCTTTTCCATGGATTGTGTTCATTCCACAACCAGAGTAATTCTGCAAACCCTATACTCCATGCCTAACAATGTGTTTGCGATAGACTAGCATACACTGTTACAAGCACTAGGCTTTTGAAATGTCTCCATGTGTGTAGATGAAAATGTAATGTCAACCATAAATGGAGGTGGAAGCAAGCAAACCTGTAATGATAACGGCCTGCCAGCTAAAACAGCTACAAAGTCCTCACTGTTCAGCTACTATCACTAACAGATTACTTTTGTCATAATAATTGAGACAAGTTTGTGTCCAGCAGACTTGAGTTTCAACAACAACAGAGCAGTTGTCCAAGGTATGCAGCAGTGCAGCCCTGTCAGCCTGCAGAGCCCAGAGATGAATGAAAAGCATAACAGAAAGAGAACGCTACAACACAGTGAAACCTGGCACTGTGGCAAAACGCACAACAGCTGATTTGGTTTAGTTCTGTGTGACAGGATGCTTCATGTGAAAGCAATCTGTGAAATGTAAGTGTGCCTTTCAAAGTATGCGAGCTGTGCGTTTTCTCTCTGCCAGAGATGCATTGGATCACTCCTCAAGCACTCCCATGCCTGGCCTATTCTTAGCCTGTAGGGCAATCACCCGACTGGAAAAGACTCGCTCCAGAGAAAGAGGGGGTCTTATTTTATCTGTGATGTTGCCCCGAGAGCAACAAGACGTCACCCTCACATGTCAAGATGCTTAGTGGTGCAGCTCGTGCCTCATGGTGGCAGTGATCCAGATGCCTTTGGAGATCTACTAAAGCCGACTTTGACATTTGAGATGATAAGGACACACATACACACTGTCATATCCTCTAACAGCCACTTTAAGATAGTGCCCAGACATGATGTAGTGCTGTGAACCAGCATCTGTGGAGATACATACTGTGGGGTACTGTATCCATTGTCACATCTCTAATGAAAGCTGTTTGTTTAATTCTTTAAAATTAGTATGTAATATTCAAAGAAAGTGTGTGTTTAGATAATTGATAGCAGCTGTTGCAAGGTCAAGCACAGGGCTCACCTGAATCAGAGAATGATTGCAGACTAATAAACTTCTGAGCGGAGCAACTAAAAGAGCTCATGTCAAGCTCGTGTCTCCTCACATCATTAATAATAATTACACATTCATTATATGCTTAATCTCATTGCTGGAATGGTACATTTTGCTCTGGTATTGTGTCACATATATTTACAAGGTACTGTGAAGACTTACAGTGCGTGTACATTAGAATGCCAGTATTTTAAAGCTTTAAAGCAGGCAGATAGGGGCTTTTCCTGCATCTTTTTTTGTCTGTTGTTAATGTGACACTTGGACCAGAATAGATATTAGTGTGATCATTTGATCTTAATCAGCAGCTAAGTCAAGGCTTTGTGCCAGAGCTTACTTTCACACGACAGACATTAGTCTTTGAAAGCACAGATGAATTTTTAAACAACATTCCTGGCCTTCTTGTTTACAGACACACGTTCCAATGCCTTTATCTCAATATAGGTTATGTGTCACAGTGTTTTCCTTTGGTAGTCTTGCCAGAAGACAGATGTATAATATTTGCAAATGTATTTGCAAATGTCTGCACCAGACTCTTTGTATTGGACATCATTTGTTTCCTGAAAAAATGCACAGCATGATGGTGGATAGTCAAAGGGTTTTGCAGCAGATCTGCAAATTTGGATGCATTTTGCATCCTTTTTCCTTCTGTAATTTACAGCATTTTTAAATCCCTGATGGTTACTGTGTTTGAAAGCTGTCACTTTGAATAATTACAAGTAATTGGTAACCCACATAATATACCGTTATATCTCTTCCCATAATTAGACAAAACAACATAGTTGTCAAACAATAGCATCCAACAAACAAGCAGTCAGACAGGATTAGTTAAAGCTCGTGTGAACTGAATGGACAGAAATATGTGCATCCTTTGTTATTCTGTTTAGCTTGAATTTACTAGAACTGAAATGCAGCAGCCAGATTGTACAGGAACTGAGTGAGTGACTTTTTAAGCGGTCAGTGGTTGTGGAAATAGATTTGTGTGTGTTTTTAAAGCTTTAAGTAAGTACTAGTGTCTGGGAATGCAAAGCACATGTGTTGGGCCAACAGTCAGCTGGGTGGTGTGTTGCCCTGATGGTCCATTCATTTCACGCTATGACGTGAGATGAGCAGAGATGAGGTGATGGATACCAGGGAAATTATGTAATTGTACAGGCTTGCATGATATTGGCATGATTTTTGTTTATTTATTTATTAGAGTGACTCATCTGCCAAAGGCCAGGTGCTGAAAATGACCAAATATCAGTTACTCGGTCTGCATTTCAAACTAGTCATCTAAACCTAATCATTCAAAACCAGCTTGCAGTGCAAATGCCATGCTTCACTTGATTTTATGTACAGTGGGAATTACGTATCTTCTTCTATTTTAATGCATGACACATGTTGATGTTAAATATTTGAAATGTACCATCACTTATTAATGTGCTTACGGAGGCCTATAATCCACTGGAGAATTACAGCATCTTTTAGCTCATTGTTTTGTTGTTACAGGGTTTGTCAGTCTTATTTTATCCCAGGCTGTAGAAGACGGGTCTTTCCAGGAAAAAAAAATGTCTGAAGTACTTGTTAAACAAGTTAGCATCAAAAAAGATGAACAGGGCTGGATAGTGAACAGAATATTCAGATACTGGCAGAGATCAAAGTACTAATATGAGAGCAGCTCCAGAGAACTGCTGCTCAATGAACAGTTTATCTTTTTCAGACCATTCTCTTTATAATGTAGAGATGGTTGTGTTGGAAAAACCCCAGTAGATCATCAGTTTTTGCAATACTCTGACCAGCCTATCTGGCACCATGTTCAGAGACACCTGAGTCATCAGTCTTCCCCATTCTGATGTTTACTTTGACCTCTGGCACGTCATTTTGACGATGTTAACATGACTACATGCAGTGAGTTGTTAGTTGTTAGTGTCAGATATTTGTTTTAATGACTTTTGTAACTAAAAGAGTGGCAAGTGAGTGTTTAATAACTATAATAATTGAAGAATGTTGATGATTTGTGATACTCGTCTTGGGCTCTAGCCTTTACCATGAATGGAATTCCAACCCAAGATTTAGTTCCTATTCCAAAGTACAATTTTCTTTACCAGCACTGCCTTTGACAGCACTGTAGAGCTTTGGCTAAGCTACACTGCCAGTAGTAATATGACCTTCCACAGACACAGGAGTTGTGAATCTAATTTGATGGCTCACTCTCAGTGACGCTCAGGGATCCATTAACAGTCAACTCTTTGCCTTTTATTTCCCTGTCTGTCTGCCATACATAACTAAAACCATCGAACTACATTTAAAGTTGTTTCTGGCATGCTCTAAAAAACATATGTGTGTGCTCTGGTTCATTATGTTTAAAAGGTTGCTACAGAAGATCAGCAAGTCTGCTTTATGGAGCAGCCTCTCTTTAGAGGAAGAAAACCCATAAAGTGCAAACTACACAGAGCAGCAGCTTCAAAAGTCACAAAGTCTTCACAGTAAATATGGAGGCAGATAATATTTGTCTCCACAAGGTGCTATACTGCTCCAGAGCTGAGATACTGAGACATTAAAATTTTCTCACCTTAGAAACTGAAGCTGAAATAGGTGTTGATGAGGTTCAGTGTCACATCAGTGTCTTCCAGTAAATAATCAGGGACGTGCTTAAATATCTTGCTTAAGACCACTTTACAGTTTCATCTTGTTTGTCAGTGATTGTGCAGATTAAGTACCTTTATTGGTGCAGCTCAGAGATGAGGTTTATTTTTATGTGTGTAGACTGAGTAAGAAACTGTGTACAAAAGGTGAAACACATTAAAAAAAAGCCTAGTGTGAAGTACAGCACTTTCCGACGTTATCTGAGCACTCAAAGCGCTTTACACAACTTACCTCATTCACCCAGAGCCTGTACTTCTTTACTTAAGTAAAACTGAAAACATTTTTAACACTAATATCTATACTTCGTTACAGAATGTCTGCACTTTTGCCACCTCTGCGACTAACACCTTGCCTGAGAAGTCTGTATAGAAATATCACTATCTATGCATACTCAAAGGTGCATCAGGAAAAAAAAAGGGTTTTGACTATAAACCTGTAAATTTGTAAATGTGTTCTCAGTGTCTGAGAAGCAGCTATGTACAGTGAGCGTTACGAGACTTGAATCTGATTTCTAGTGTTCTCAGTGGTCAGTTACCCTTCCTGATTTCAACCATATTGCACACAGGGAGCAACCAGATCCATACACATCCTGTTTTTGGTAGTACCTCAATTTTAATGTTCCACAATCAATTCATGTACTGACTATGCATACTCTTTCTCTTCTGTCTCTACTCTCAACAATCAGATTATCAGAGGAAATGCTCATTAAACTGCATGTTTTTACTAATTTTAACCTTTTACTAAAGAACTGGTGGTGAAAGGCTTTTGTTTGTTTGTTTTTTAACCAATGCTCACATGTTTTTCCCTTTTGTTTTTTTTAATGCTACTCCTTTATAACTATGTCACCTACAGGCCCTTAACAAGAAGGAACACAGAGGCTGCGACAGCCCTGATGCTGACGCATCCTATGTCCTCACTCCTAATACTGAAGAAAAATACAAGAAGATTAATGAAGAGTTTGACAACATGATGAAGACTCATAAAATTGTAAGTTGCGTTGTTTGTTTTTTTTGTTGGTTTTCAACATTTTGTTTAGTGACTGTTCCCACCCCCATTTTCTCTGTAGGGTCATTAATTAAGAACCTTCCAGTCATATATCCTCCATCCACAGTCTGTGGTGATAATATGTCTGGTCATGCTCACAGACACAAAGATGAAGACAATACAACTGATAAAAGACAATCGCATTTTACCAGTTCATGTATTTCATTTTAATGCTGATTGGCTCTTTTTGTCTCTTGCTGCCTTCTTAGTCCACAGGCCAGCAGCAGCAGCACTTCATGCATGTAGCACCAGGCAGCATGGCCTACAGTCACAGTGGAGGAGGAGGGGCAACTTCCCAGGCACTAGCTGCAGCCACAGCAGCTTTGGCTGACGGTGGTATCCTCTCCTCACCTCACTCGCACCTCCACAGAAACATAAACTCTTCACAAAGACCCCCGAGTGCTGGAAGTGAGTAATATGAACTTTGTGTTCTTCTTTGGTAACTAAAATTACTGTTAAACTGCACACTGAGCCGATGACAATAACTCAGAGGAGACATGAAAATGAATGTGTGCAAGGATGTTCAGATAAGCCTTAGAATTATGAGTAGAAGAGAGACTATGTAGAAAACTATGTATTTTAATTAGACAGTATAGTAGTTTTTAATAGAGATGCAGGAGATGAGCCATGCAAACATTCTGCGCAGGAGGAATTACTGATTTCCATTGTATTTATTTATTTTTTAACATTGATTTGAAGACAGCGCATCTGATAAAAACAACAGTTTGACTGTTATTGTACAGAAAAAGCTCCTGCTGGGGAAAATACATTCAAGCAGATAGAAAGTGAACGATCTAAAGCAATCTTACTTAAAGCTGCAGTCTTATTTCAAATCTTATTAATAAGATAAAAAGATGGATGCATGCAGAGTGGTTCTTAGTGATTGCAGAACATTAAATGCGAGAAAAATGTAATAACGAATCCTAACGAGTGTGTTGTGTTTATCCTCAGGTGGCCTGCAGGGCAGTTCCGAGCTGGCTCTGCAAAATGGATCTGGACCGACTGGTATGTATCCAACAGGAGTTTAACAAACATGCTCTGACATGTATACTACATACGCACAAACACAACTCCCTGCATATGGAGCAGTCTTTGCAAGCTTGTTTTGCTTGTGATCCCATGTGAGCAGCTGCATGTGTTAACTGTGTGTGATCTGTTTGAACAAATAGTTATTTGTTTTCTTGATTTTTTTTTTTCTAGAGGCCTTAAGGGATTAAAATTAGCCAATAAATTACGAAAGAAGGAAATATAAGAAAGAGGTTCCACAGAAATAATCTGATAATTAGTTCATGGCTCCTCTGAGGTTCTGTTAGCGCTTCTTAAAATAGTGGGAGTTGATGTAAGATGGTGATGGATTTGCTATTGGTCAGCTAAGGCCAGTGGATGTGGGATGTGTTCTTCCAGGAGCCTGGCTGCACCTCAGTTTCATCCCTCCTGGTTTTTGTTGCTGCTCTTCTGCCCTTATGCTTTGGTCCACAACCCTTTCTACAAACTGTCTTTGCATAATCCCCCTCCTGCCATGTCCGTGCTCTCCTTCTCAGGAACACTGCCATTATGTAATGCCAAGAGAGAGAAAATATGAATTATTCATGATTATCTCCTGTATAATATATAGCTGTACTTTCTCCAGTCTGCATGCAGAACTTGGCTGTGGACATGTTGATTTAATGGATCTAATACATGAGACTGTAATACCCCACTCCATTTTCAAGTGCATTCCAAAGCTCTAAATATTTAAAACTTGTGCTATATGCATGATGCTTTCCATTAACAAAAAAATATCCTTTGCAAAATTCTTACAAAAAGTAGCTAGAATCAGCACTTAAGTGAAAGTTGGAATTGAATTACCATCACTTCTTAACATCCTCCACACGTCTGTATTTAGTGAATGGATTTGGAAAGATCATACCATCAAAATCTCCTCCTCCTCCTCCACCTCATGGGAACAGCATGGTCCCTACCAGCCGCAAGACAGACCTCCGGGTCCTCATCCCCCACTCCAAAGGAATGATGCAAACACTGGTAAGTGTGTTTTCTTTTATATTTATAACCAAAACAAAAAAGCCTTTATAATGAGTAATATTCTTAAAAATGTTACCTAAAGCTTTATGTATTTATTTAGGTCCAATACAGAACAGCAATCAAGCTTGTAACATGTGATGTAGTTTTAGTTTTGACTGGAACTAGGAAGAGTCCTCTAGCTGCTGACAGCTCTATAAAACCATGAACCTTTGATTCCTGATCTGGATTTTATTAAGAATCAGAACAGTACATTGTGTTTTCTAAGCCTGTGGGATGTTGGAGTCAGGCATGAACAGGGTAAATATATGACACAGATTACCACAGAGTGGGCCAACAACTTTTGAGAACAATTGGTTTGACACTATTTGGGGCAGATGGTTGGTGGTTTTACAGATGAAATCATAGTTCCTTTGAAGAACGGACAATACTGGCAAAAGCTTGCATGCCTCATTTGACCGACTTCACTGCTACTTCTTTATAGTCCCTTCCAGTAAACTCAACAAGATTTAGTCTTATTGTGAACTAACACTCTTTTGATGACATTTAAGGTTCCCGTAATCTCTTTAAAACACACGTGGATGTGCAGAATCTATAGGCAAGGTGCAAAGTTCTGTTTGTGGTCCACTTCTAGTCAGATTTTTTTTTTTGAAAACGCTAGGATTTAACCAGTAGCAGTAGGTTTTAGGTAAAATTTCTGTGTGGAGAGTAAAAGGGGAGTGCCACCTTAGAAAGCCCACTGGCTACGCCAGAAGTTGTGAAAGATCGCCCATTATACTCAGAGGCTGAGTCAACAGACTAGCCTGAAGGGTTTCCAGACTGAAGTTTGTCACACATTTGACTAAATGCATATATATCTCATCATAAAATCTATGACCCAAATTGGCATTCACACTAAATAGAAGCTTAAACTAACACAAAAAAGAATGTAAAAGCTTATTAGTTCAAATTTTGCCCAAAAGTTTTGGAAAACAACAGCCTGTTCATCTGAAAAGTCCGACAGTTCGACTAAGTTTCCAAGTCATATGCCTCTTTGTGGGGGCAGTGCACATTCTTTATGGAAGCTCAAGTCTTGTTTAGAACAGAAATGCAGAAATAATATCAAGTGCGAAAAATTGGGCATAAAAAAGTGCTTTAAAAGCTGCCTGGTACACACAGTTACGGTTCTTATATACATGACATCAGAGCACCAGTTCATGGTTGTGTAAGATGTCTTGGAAGACTGTAGAAGGAGTCTGTTTTCCTTTCTTAAGATTCCACATTCTGCAGCTGTGCCGGGTCGCTGAAGTTATTGATTTGCCCTTAACTCTCCTACTGTTGCCCTTGCCTCCCACACTGTGCTCAGACATGATGTAACAATTAGTAAACAATGGAAACTGACACTCTTTTCTTTGTATTTTTCTTTTTATGGTGACCGACCAGCTCCATTATTCTACTGGTTATGGTTTCCAGGGGATTTTTACATATTGCAGAAGGATATGAGTTTCTATTTTCTGGTGTTCTAGAAATTAATGTCAAGGTCTTTTCATAGAAAAAGGAAGAGTTTCACATATGTGCGATATAAGAAAAGAATATCCAGACTATTTAGAAATGAATAGTAAAATAAATCTATATTAAATATAATTTAGATTACAAATTCAGAGCACATTATAGGTAGCTTTTAAAGTTTTAATAGCGATGTTTAATGTCACTGAAATTCAGAGTGACTAAATTTCTTTTGGAGAAGTGATGAATCAGCAGCCATTCATTCCACATTAAGTAATCATAATTCCTCATCATTCTGTTGATCTTATCTGTTTGTCAATTATCGGTGACTGGGTGACAAATAATTTGTTGTTGTCATGTTTGCAGGAAACAGAATCTGGCAGAGTCTAGTTTTCAGGAACTGTGCTGAATGGGTTTGCAGTCGTTTGAAGCTGGAACACTTATAAAATCTGAACCATGATACGGCTAATGCCTCCACCCTGTTTAAACCAACAGAAGAAGCCACTCATATTTTTCTTTCTGCTTTTCATTCACTCCAGCAAAAGATGTTGTGTTGTGGTCTCACAACTCCTCCTCAGTGTGATCATTTTGAAACTGCCTTTCACTTCCTCCTGTATGCCTGTGTGCACATGTTAGTGTAAGCGGCATGCTTTGTTTAGTGTGTTTTGCACAAACAGGCGAAAACAACAAAGCAAAAACAACTGAGGAGGTCTGCATTTCTTAACAGGATGTCTGTGTCTACTACTCACTACCATGATAGCTTTAACTTGGATTCTGTAGTGCATTATCTGTAGTCCACAAATGCAAGGACACCATAGAAAACACAGGGAATGAGACATGTATGGGTTGGTTAACCCATTGTTTTTATGTTTGCTGAGCAATGAATGACCTGGTTCAGGGTGACGTGATTGAAAGATGAACGAAAAACAACTCCTAAATTCAGTGTGATAAGTTGAGTTCATGAGCCACCTGTTCTGAACCGATAGGCTATTTTAGGACAATGAATAATTAAGAATGAATTACCTGCTGCTATTCAGTTGATATTTCAGTTGTGTGTTTTCTAAAAGCAGACAGCCGAATAAATTGCACTGATATCGCTTTTTGGAAAAGAAGAGGATTTCATGTCATTAAAGGAAACTGACTGATAAATTAGACTATCAAGTCTTGGGTTAAACATAAACATTCAAAAAGTACATTTTTTAAACTAAACTGCAGTTTCTGAATAGTTAGTGGATTTCTGTTAGACTTCTGTCTTTACAAAACATTCAGTTTTGTTGAGAAGAATGCAAATCCTTGTTCAATTCATGTGCAACTTCTGCTAGCACTATGGGAAGTGTAGGAAATTCAAAACTATATATTTTGAACTGATTAATGGTTTTTTTGTTTTGTTTTTAAAACAGGGGGTGTGAGCTTATACTGACATCTTGTGGTTGAAATGGGGCATTACAAGTCTAGTTCTAGCGAACACTATAATTGCGATCTAAGCACAAAAAGCAACAAACTAAGAGAAGAGTAACATTTAATGAGTGAACTTAGTGACTTTATGTCTTTGTTTATTATTTGTTTTCAGAATAACCAAAGGATGAGTAGCAGTCAGTCCAGTCAGCCTCTTTCCACACCAGTTGTCTCTATCACCACACCCAGTCTACCCCATCAGAGTCTGGTCTATGCTGGCATCGGCTCGGCCTACAACGGTACAAGTTCTTTTTACTATTCGTGCTGTGTTTCTGTAGTTACCTTAGCCCTGCTGACCTCAATATTTTACAGTATGCCCCCCAAAAAATCAAATAAGAAAACAGTGTACATTGCGGTTTGTTTTAATTGGTTAATGGAATTGCTGAAGTAATTAGGTGGTGTTAAATTTCAGCTCTTTTAGACAGTTTATAATGGTATGACCAACTGTATCAGGGCAATTTTTAAAAGAATTTCCTCTATTTTTGTGTGTATTCCATTCATTTAACATAAACACTGTTAGATCTTTAAAATAAAAATAACATAAAGCAACAGCAGCCTGAAAAAATACAAAATGCTAGATTTAAATGCTACTTGGATGGAAGTGAAAAGGTGAATGTGAAAAAATGAATTGCTCCCTGGGCCTAATAGCTTGCCAAACTGCCAGCTTTAGCAGCAGTAGCTGCAACCACATACTTTTGATATCTAGAGATCAGTGCCTGGCATTCATGGTGGCAATTTGAACCCCTCTTCTATCCAGAAATGCTTTAGTTCAGTCACACTGGAAGGTTTTCAAGCTTATTAAGCAGCTTGAAAAAAAAATAACTTTTTTGTTTTAGTTTTAGCCTGAATTGTTTCTAATAGTTCTTAATTGTAAGGAATTCCCTGAAAAAATAACAAACTGCAGCTGTGAGATTTCATAACGATATGGGATGGAATACAAGAGTAAAGGCTGCGAATATAGGTAAAATGAAAATGACTCAGGTGTTTGGATGTAAAGGAAAAGCCTTACTAACAACAACAAAAGTCTCCGCGAGTATCCACAAATTGCAGTTAGCATCAACTTCTATCAAACAAGAGATGGGTAATTGTTTCACATGGGGCCTTTTTGCTCATTGTGGTCAAGTGGAACAAAACTACAACCTTAAACCTTGCCAAGGAAAATGAAAAGAAGTCTTATGAACACTGGCAGGACATTCTCTGGTTAAATAAAACCATTTTAGTCTAGATCAGATTTTATACAGTGTGTGTGTGTGTGTGTGTGTTTTTTTTGTTTTTTTATGTTGACCTGGCCAGGACTACTACACTGGCTGCACAGTGGTAACTGTGAATCATGGATGTGTGAGTGTGCTAATCCATGGCAACATGAGTGCAAAAGGTCAGCCACTGAGCACTGCCGTTATGGGCTGTGTCTTTCTCCCATATCCCCTTCAACTGAGTATAGCTGGTTTATTCTCCTGCCTTCTATCTCTCTGAAATAAACCAAACCACTGTCCAGGATGAGACAACAAACATCAACAACAACATGGCCACAACTGACCGTGTGTTTAGTTAATACCTTAGGCAGCAGAAACCCGAGAAAGAAGAGGTGCAAGGAGACAAACCATCATGGGAGGATAGGCCCGTGCACGGTTTGCAGCAGATAGAAGGAGTGGCTTACATTCAGAAATCCTACCAGTGTCTGGACAAAGCTGGATTGAAAGACATCACAGAGGCACTAATCATGGCAGCACAGGAACAAGCTCTAAGTACAAGATCCATAGATGCTGTGGTCTACCACACCAGACAAGGCCCCAGGTGCAGACTGTGTAAAGATTCCCCTTAAGACAACCAAGCACATAACAGCCCTGCCTTCTAGCAAGGCAGATGAAATCCCACTGTTAGTTGGAAATTACTTTTTTTCTGGCCTGAAATTTTCTTTAACATTTAAATTTTTTTTCAAAGCACTCTATCCAGTCTGTATTCAGTTATATTAATAAAAAAAAACACCCTGAAATAGCTAATTAAAGTTAGTTAACTAACTAAAAACACTGTGATCGTTGCCAAATGATATAGTATTGAAATATTTTTCTAATGCTACACAACAGAGTTCTCTGTGTTGTTGTGTACTATAAGTATTTTCAAACACAATGATTTAATCCAGTCATCAACAAAATACCAACTTTCAAAGCCTCTCAGCTACCTTGTGTCACAAAACTGAGTATAGAGGCCTCCGTGCATGTGGGCAAATACAGGGCTCTAGTGGGTGAGTTCTGGTTTCACTTTTACAAATTTTCAGCACATTACTAAAAGTGAAATGGTTTCAGGTAGCTTAGCAGCTCATAACAAGAATGTAAGAGAAGTTGTGGTGCAGCGTTTATACTGTATTCAAGTGTTGTTAAAAAAGGTAATGTTTGACTTTTTATAGAAGTGTAATGCTTTTTGATCGGCATGATGTGCATGTAGTGTATGAATGTGAGAGTGAATGAATAGTGGTATTGTAAAGCGCTTTGAGGGGTCCCGAAAAACGCTATATAAATGCAGTCCATTATTATTATTATTATTATTAGTCTCTCTCCTTCTGTCTTTGTCAGATTACTCCCTGAACAGTGGAGAGTTATCAGGCTTTAACTCTGCTGCAGGGCCCTCTCTGAGCTCAATGGCAGCATGGGAGCAACAGCAGCTGAGCTCCATGGGGTAAGAGCCTGACACAGTTAAACTGTCTCCCTTCATGATTTACAGATTAAATGTTTAACCATTTCTTTACACTGTTTTTTTTTTTTGTGCAGACATACTGTGTTGTTGACATAAAGTTAAAAATTACCTGATCATACAGTGTGCAGTAAACTGAAGTAGCGTGCACAGAGTTGGAGAAATGCAAATATGTATAAATATATACATAGATATAATATATATGATAACAGATTCCATGACATAGATAATTGCCCTAAAATATGTAATAAATAATAATTCTGGTTCAAACATCACACATTTTTGCGCTTGTGTAAGACCCTGAAGTTGTGTACTTTTGGGTGATGTATGTAATAAAAAGCTATTTTATAATCTCAACATATCTGCTATATGTTACGTCTATTAGACACATTTTACCCTAGCTATGAAATCAATCAAATTGTAAGTACAATACTGGCCTCTTAATCTGTGGTAACGTAGATGTTTAAAAGAGCTTTAAATAGAAATGCAGTTATCTCCACTTTTTACTTTAAATACATTATTATTATTATTAAATGTACTCAATAGCCACAGTTTTCAGAGAAAACGTTTCTGTTTACGGGCCGATTACAGCCATGTCACCACCAGATGGCATCTTCACTCCAGAGTCACAGCCTCAAATTTTCTCTTCCTGTGTCTGTAGGTCAGGAAGCTCCACTCTCTCCATCAACACCAATCATAACATCAACATCAAAGCTGAGCCAATCTCTCCACCCCGCGACCACCTCAGCCAGTCTGGGTACATGACCCATCCACATGTTCACCCTCATCTTCACTCCTCTGCCTCCTCATCAGCTCGAGCAGAGATGGGACGGTCCCCTTCTGACAGCGTTGGCTCCTCCTGCAGCTCTCACGAGGGCGGCAGTGACCGGGAAGAGCAGCAGCGACCTGACTTCCACTTGCTCCCTGCGAGTCGGTCAGAGGGCAGGGAGAGTCCGACAGTCAAGCGGATCCGAATGGACAGCTGGGTGACATAGAGCCTGGACCTACATCGAGAAGCTGCACCAGGGCAAAAAACAGGAAGGACACTGTTGTGCAAATGAAATGTGGTTTTTATTGACGTGTTCTGTTGAATTTTCTTTAATTTTTTTTTTTTTGCTGTTGTTTTGGTTACTCGGAATTTCTTGAGAAGGGTTGAGCAACATTCGTCTGAGCATTCTTGATTAGATAAAGCTGAAATTACAGTGGTACTTCATTTAATCTTATTTTCTTCTTTTACAAACAATTAAAGCTTTGGAGATTAAATATCTGGGTCCAAATGCAGTACAGTTACAGTAGAGTACAGTTATTTCCATTTGCAGTGCACTGTGGCGCTGGATGGAAGAGAGACAAAGCATAAAATCAAAGTTCATGAGTGGGTAAAGTTACTTGGTGTCAACCAATTCATTTCTAATCTTCTCAGGGTTTAAAACCATTAAATGAGTCCATCGTGAAAGCAATACTCCCTCCACATCATCATTTCTGTTACTCCTCTTTATAAAAACACGTATTTATATCAGCCAAAGCAGTATACTGTTTTCTATGTTGTGTGTGTTTTTATATTGTGCACAAAATTATACAATATTTCATTCAGATTTGAAATCGAAAGCCATGGACACTTGTATATGTACTACCAAAACATGTCACTATTGTTTGTACATAGTATCTTTAATATATATCACTTTTGGTGTAACTATAGCGTTTTGTCAGTGTGTTTTATCTGCCTGCCTTCACACTTTGTCTCCTGAAACTCCCATAATTTCTTAGATAAAGCTACTTTCAGCTGCTCCTTTGTTACAAGGGGTCGCCAAAGCAGGTAGGTCTGCATATTTGACTTGGCAGTGTTATGCCAGATGCCCTTCCTGGTACAAACCCAAGGGGGATTTGTGTCTCTGGCTGGAATTTAACCAGCAACCTTTTGCTTGCCAAGCAAAGTTGTTAAAGCCTACACTACAGAACCATTTGTATCCTTTCTTAGATAAATAGATAAACTGGCTTTGTGAAGAAAGCTTCGGAAACAATTCTTTAAAAAAAAAAGGTTACTGGTCGAGGAGGCGTCTGTTTGCCTTACAGCTGAAATGCAGTGGCCTGGGTTCGAGTCGGATCTCTGGAGACCTTTGCACCCTCTCCCCCTCTTTCCTGTCTACTCATCACTGTTAAACTATCAAATAAAGCCCAAAACCCCCCAAAATAAATGTGAGAAGAAGACAACTCCTCTCTAGAAAAGGTTTATTGATTAGTTAATATATATATATATATATATATATACATATATATATATATATATATATATCCCTGTAAAAAAGATTTAGGAAAATGGATGCATTATAAAGAAAGATAAAACTGCTGAAACTTTTTAAAAAGCTGCTGAACACATGCACATCAACTCCTGCTTGGCTGATGGTGTTAGGTGATAAAACACAATGTCATAGATCAGAAAACAAAGCGGAACTCTTTAGAGGAATTTGTTCTTAAATCTGTTATCGTATATATGTACCTTTGACTCCCATACCAGTGTCTTTTGATAGAGTATTTATCTGTTTTGGTCTTTATTAAATAAGTAACTTGTGCCTAATGATGGTTACACACTTAAGGCCATGTGTCTTTGTGAGATTAAGATTTTTTTTAAAAAATATACGTTGTATATATCTGAGATAACCATGGATGAAGACAGTTAATATAAATATTACTTTAATGGCACTGAATCCATACAATAAGAGACACATTGAATTCTTGTACTGAGAGAAATCTTACCTCCAGAGAGATGGGAATTTACTGAATGACTTTATGACTGAGCAGAAGATGATTAAACCTGAGAAAATGCAACATGTGGGTAAGTACAAGGTAGCGCATGTGGTGAGAAGCAAAAGCTGCAAAAGACTAACCACAGTGCTTCCACTGAATGAGAGCATGGCTGGAAAATGTAACAGCTTTGACTCTGCAATGAAAGACGGATACAAAAAAAGAGCAAAGTGAAAGTTTTGAAACACATGATGCAGGGTTTTAGAACAGGATACTGTTTCTATGTTTCTTTGACACCAGCAATAAAATAGCTACATGGACTGGTTCTTATATAGCGCTTTTCTACTCATCTGAGCACTCAAAGCGCTTTACACAACTTGTGCATTCACCCATGCATACCCATTCGCACAAGCACATTTTTCTTAGTGCATCATAGCTAACATTCACACACATTCATACTGCGATGGATGCATCGGAGAGCAATTTGGTTAGTATCTTGCCCAAGGATATTTGGCATACAGACTAGGGGAAGCCAGTCGAACCACCAACCTTCCGATCAGTAGATGACATGCTCTACCACCTGAGCTACAGCCACCCCGATATGTGTCTGGTACCTGGCTTCACGTGGCCAATGAATTGTAAATTACAATTGTGAAAGAAGCTGTGATGCTGATGGGAATGCAGCAGCGACGTGAAAACAGAAAATACAGAAAAAAGAAACTGCTCAAAAGCATTTAGGGCTGGCAGCAAGAGACATAGCAAAATCATAAACATTAGTAAAGTACTTAATAATAATGGATTACATTTATATAGCGCTTTTCGAGACCCCCAAAGCGCTTATACAATTCCACTATTCATTCGCTCTAACACACTGGTGGAGGCAAGCTACAGTTGTAGCCACAGCTGCCCTGGGGCAGACTGCCATATCGTGCCATCGGCCCCTCTGGCCATCACCAGTAGTTCTTGCCCAAGAACACAACGACCGAAACTGTCCGAGCCGGGGCTCGAACCGGCAACCTTCGATCACAAGACGAACTGCCAACTCTTGAGCCACGATCGCCCCCACTTAATGTTAATATTTCGTCTTTGTTGAATAACTACATTATGCCAATTAAATAGCAGTTGAAAGTGAGACTGTTATGACTGTGATTTTAAAAAGGTAAAACGATTCAGTTAATATGAAACGAGTAAATGAACAGAGTAGTCATATGAGAAGTGTGCAGCTTTTTTTCTTTTTAGCTCAGAGAAATCCACAATGGGCAACGACGTCAGTTACTCGGGGGTGGACGAGAGACGGATTAAATGTGCCAAGGTTAATGAGAATTATGAGAGCAAACAGATGTTTGAGGGAAGGATTAGTTTAAGATCCACAAAAAGCTGCCTAGCCAATGAGTCTATTATTTTTATTTTAATGGTGGCTATAGCCTACTGTATCGGTAAGATGAATGCATCTTCATCTGAGCATATCTGCACATACATTTTGCTGTTATCTGAAGGCATTTCAACAAATGTTTTGACACACTTAACCACAGCCATAACCACATTTTATTTGAGTGATTTCGGGGTGTGTGACACGAACAGAACGAATGTAAAATTCAATATTTTTCACTGCTGAAGACAAATACTTTAAAACAGACTGTTAGTTTGATATCACAAATGTCAGAATGTTCTGTTTGGGTATGGCAGTGATTAATCAGACCAGTTAAGTTAGCTACGGTAATACTCTACCGGAAAATACGCATTCTTTTGATAAAGTAAAATTGTAAACTTGTGAATTGAACAGCCTTTATTTTACAAAAAGTATACTGCTACTCCAGTTTTCGGATAATTATATTTGTTAAAATACTGAGTTCATAAAAAAGACCAAAGATCTATCTTTAAAAAATAAGAAAAGTAAAAAAGACATACATAGTCTACATGTTGCAGTCAACTTACAGAAATGCAGATAACCTCTGTAAAAATATGTTTCAAAATACCCATGTATTTTTTTCAGGTTATGTATATTTCATTCTCCTTTAATGTGCAGATGGACATTGCACGCGGTCCTCGGAAGAGCTTTTATTTTGAAAAGCCCATAAGCCGCTTTGTTGTGTCATAGCTGATATTTGATGCTAAAAGGGAGAGGAGGAGGAGGAAGTGTGTCAGAGCCAGAAATTGCAATCGATGTGCACAACTGTTGCTGTTTTGTAATTCCAGCTACACCGTTTAACTGAAATGAGTTGAATAAGGATAAATACCTTGGAGGTTTCCAGCAGCGGGCGGGGAAAAAAGGTAATTATGACTTTCTGTTTTTTCTTTTATTCTCTTTTCCTGGCGAGAAGCAGAAAGTTACCTGCTGGGGTCTTCGAGGTGCGGCTAGTCAGGTGAGCCTTCTTCCTGTCCGGCAACATTACTCCTGGTGGTCAGATGAGAAGTCACCTTCGAGCTGTCAGTTTGCCACGTGGGAATCTTTAGTTTATGAGTCTTTAAAGAAGGGTAACAGAGAACTCCCTTCAAGCATCTGACAATTATTAAATGTTTGTTCTTACTCACGAATTGAAACATGTTGTTACATTTCATTTTAAATGATTTTTAATAGAGAGATAACATTTTCATCAGTTCGGCATTGATATCAAGGAAGAAATGGTTTCAGTGGTACTTTTAATGAATCATGGTCACCTCCCAGTGCTCCTGCAAGACGCTGCTGGACAAGCCTCATGTTGTCAGGGTGACACGGATGGTTACATAGTGTCTTGCATGGAAAGGCTTGCATATACAATGCAGTATATGAAGAATACTGTTGTTGATGACATTTTACCAACGCTGATTGAATTTCGAAAACTTACTAGGTTCATACCGGCTTAACTGCTGTAGACCGACATACATCTTTATGGTTAGTATACATAGTAACAATACTTAAGCTTTCAGCTTTTATGTTGACTATTATATGTCTGAAATGTAGTCTACTGAATCTGTAAATGGTTTTTTTTGTCGTTTTGTCTGTATTTTCTGCAGTCACTGTCTTGCCTCATATTAAAGCATAGGAACCACAAACTGTGAAATAGACTCGTTTCAGGAAATAGCTTGTCCTGTTCAGCAAGAGACGTCCGTGATGCAGTTACTCAACACAACACATCAGCTGAAGGGAAGAAAAAAGCATTAGAGGCTTCAAAGAGCATTGATGGATGTGACCTTTTGTAACTTGCATCAGTACTTTAGAACGTATACACACAGAGGGAATGGGGGTGGTAAATTAAGGGAAACTGAAAGTGTCTTGCTAAGGGGCACCACATTCTGCAGGAAGAGGTTTAGTGCAGGTTTCGTGTTCCAAGTCTCTGGATCTCTGCTTTAAAGACTGAGCAATTTTCTTCTAAAGTAGATCTAGTATTTGTGATTAACACTGTCAATACAGTGTCTTCACTGTCATTTTAGTACAAAATCTCCCACAGGTGCTAAAATGGATTGAGATCTGACGATCTGATTTCCTCATGTCATACTCCCCAAACATTCATTGAGTTGTGTCGTGGAGTGGGGGAATTGAATTATTTCCTCAGGATAATGTTAATTAGTCAGAAATTTGGTTTGTGTTTAGGCTCCAGCTCTTATGGGAGAGGTGGATCAAAACCTTGCCAAAAAATTACCCCTACAGCGTAACAGATTATTTCCTTTATTTTGTCAGAGGTCTGTACATGACAAATATTTTAAAAATGAGAGCACAATTTCCTGTAATTTCTAAGGAGCTTGCTTTCAGGATAAGAACTTGTATGCAGAACATTTCAAAATTGACAGAAGCCTTTATTGTTTATCTGCTTCAGTAAATCATTGCCTGGTCAGATCTCTACATCTCTAATATTTAGAAGACCCATTCAGCCAGAGTACTTTATTGTTTAACAACGGATTAACCCGGGATCATTATAAAACAACATCATCAGTTATTTGTGTACTGTCGGGCTTTTCATAAAATCTGTCTTTTTTTCCTTCAAACAGTGGCGTCCTCATTTTGAAATGGGAGACAGAATGCACTGTGTGCAGTTGTGCATGATTTTCTTGCAACCACTGATGCATGTGTGAGCTTGCTTTAGCTTTTGTAATAACACTGAGTGATCCCTTTTGTATAAGAAATCATGCCAATCAGACAGGATGCCTTTCTAGTACGTACTAGTATCAAAGGATGATTTTCATACACACCTTGGCATTAGTCTTATTGCAAAGGGTTTTTTCATGGACAGTAAAAGTGCTTTCACGTACATGTACCCACTTTCAGGTTTGTTTAACAATGCGACCTTAAACCATTGCCTGTTTATTTCCTGTTTATTGCAATCTAGAACTGTTTTTTAAGCAATCTTGCTGAATGTCTCGCTATCTAATATAGTCAAAAAAGTGACTTAAAAGGAGGCTGGTGAGGAAGGTTTTGGGACATGTTTATCTGTATGATGGACAGTTGGCCTCAGCATGTCTTTGAACTGAGCTGGCTTCGTGCAAAAGCCTTCATGTGGACCCTGACTGTTCTGGCTCTAATGATGTGCTGTACAAGGATAGGCAATACAAGCTTGAACTTGGTGAGACATGGCAGGCAGAAAGAGTGGGGTTTTTTCCCATGTACTTGCTCTGTAACATTTTAGGATAGTGAAAAGAAAATGTTCAAAATGTGCATTTAGGCGTTTAATTTGCTATACTTTGTCTGTTGGAAATTCATGCAGATGAATACACAATAACTACTGAATTTGCATGTTTAAGCATAAAAAAACTAGTGAAATTAAAGAAATGACACCTCACTGTGACTATCATTAGGTAAATAATGGTTTATGTATTTCAGCCACTTCACATTTACTACTTTGCTTGAACTTTGGAGTTCCTTATTTGTGCAGTATAACTATATGGTGCCTTAAAGTGCTTGCTAGACTTTTTTTTTTTTTTTTTTTTTTAAATGCATGCAGGTGTGTCCTCCAATTACTTTCCAATCCTCTGATTAGATTTTTTTTAAATAAATAAATAAATCTCCTTTTTGTAAGCTCCATCTAATGTGTAAAGAAGGATTAGTGATTTGCCAGAGCATTAATCAAGGGCACAATGACTGCAGACTTGACCAGTATGTTTCTGATGGTGGGGAAACAGGAACCCCCCCTCCTCCCAAGTTGGTTTTTAGAGCTCACAGCTGAGCTGATCTGCAGCTAATTATCAATGAGACATCAGGTCTTCAAACTACAGTCAACGGTGACAGTGCCCATACTGTATAAATGAATCAAATAACAAAACCACCTTACTTCAAAGGTCATGATACTTACCGTGACTGTCATGAGGTAAATAATGGTTTATGTATTTCAGCCACTTCTCATTTATTACTTCATTGGAACTTTATTCTGCACAAATTAGGAACTTTAAAGTACAGTACATTATCCAATATCTTTTTATTTATTTATATATTTATTTATTTAGGAAGGGCATATTGATTCAGGACCGAGCCTTAGTTTTTTGCATCATGCGGTTAGCCTTACTTTAGTTATACATACATGTATTTTAGCCCATACAACCAACCAGCCTTCTGGATCCTGCAGGGTGGCTGTGAAATGTAAGAAAAATTCTTCAATAGTCTTCTGAGAAACTTTTCATAGTACAAAAATCCCCCCCTTTCTGATGAAGCATCTTGCCTTTCATCAGAGTCTATTCTTGCCAATGGAGAAGTGGGCCTCATCGTTTTTTAAAAAATTTCTAATGATTTGCTGTTTTCCAGTGGTAACAGTGGCTGGACTGTCAGTTGAAAGCTATGTCGTATCCTGCTCTGTTGATTGAGACCTGCTTTCTTGTCTCAGTCACATGATTATAGCTTTTTGGGGGCTTCTTTACAGCCCCAATTCCAAAAAGATGGGACACTGAAATTTATTACACGTTTAACCTGAGATAATATACTGTTTTTATTCAAACTAAGGTGGTTTTGAATTTAATGGCAACAATATATAACCTCAAAAAAAGTTGGGACAAGTATAACAAAAAAGATGTTTACAGAGGGAACTCCAAACTTTCTGGAGATTGTTAGCTGCCAAACTCAAGTATGATTTTTTTTTTTTTCTCTTTCTGCATTTTTACTGTATAAACATTTGACATGTTGTATTCTGTTGTGTATTTGGAAAAAAGTGGGTTTGTGTAAATCATTGCAGTTGTTGTGTTTTTGAAACTATACTTAATTCATGCCCTAAGTTACACTAACACCATTTTCGAGTCAAATCACATGATCAATGCCCTACATTGCAATGTTCTGCACACATGGTCTTTTTCTCCCATTACTCTTTTAAGCCCATCACGCTCTTGAAATCTCCTTTGATTCCATTAATAATTTTGCTCGCAATGAAGTTTGATCCTGAAATTAGCTGATATTCTAACTTAGGCTTTGTAGTGAAACATCCTGCCAATAAAATGCAGTGACGTGAAAGTGATGCAGGCTATCAGCCCTGTTGGCAGTCATGCACGTTAATCGGTTGGTCTGTGATGACCAATAAAGCAGTAATGGGACATATATCATTCCAGGTTCCTGTTTTTTGAAAGAGGACCATCTGGAATATTTAGTATTTAAAGTTATGATTTTTAAAAATCTTCATACATGTAGTGAATTCAAAATGTCAATTGAATTGAAAAAGTGGCTTGAAGAGTCCATATGATGTGAATTTACTGGAAAGTTACCACAGTGAGTGGCCATAATGTGATCTACCTTCCTCATATTCTGTACAGGCAGCACACTCACCAAATGGAGTATTTCTACTAGTAATGCCATGTCTGAAATGGACTGTTTCCTGCTACGTGCCATTCTGTGGCCAAAAATTTGGGCGATAATCAGACCTGATAATCCCAACTTTGGTCCCTGAGGGCAGTGGAAACAAGCTGTAAACACGAACTGACATATTGTGTATTTTCTTCTTAAAAGATTGAAATGACTGAGTTAGTTCACAGTGCGTTTCTGTCGCTCACAGCTAAGTTTATCTGTAGCTAAAGCAAAGACTTCAAACTACAGTCAACAGTGACAGCGCCTTTAGGTGTATAAATTAATCAAATGAAAAACCACCTTGCTTCAACGTCATGAAACTTGCTGTGACTATCATTAGATAAATACAGTTTTATGTATTTCAAACACTTCTCATTTACTGCTTTGTTTGAACTTTGGATTTCCCATTGTGCAATATAAAGTAGGGTATAATCTTACATTATATGGTCCCTTCAGGTGCTTGCTAGTGTGTGCCCACGTGAGACACAGATTACAATTAATCAGTCAGTTACTGTAGTTCCAGATACTCCTGATAGCATTTAGTTATGTGTCTACAGAATCAATTTCTTCCATTCCAACTTATCCAGCACAATGGGCAAGATCAAAGACCCAAAGAATGTTATGCTTTTGGCCTAATTTTCTACTAAGGCTACATGACAACTTTAACTGCATTGAGGGGCAAATGAACTGGGTCGTGTACTGTAAAATATTGGATTCAGCCAGAATACTGAAGCTCTATTGTGGGTTTTCCAGCTTGACGATGACCCAAAACATACCATGGCAATAAAGGAGAGGTTAAAGAAGAAAATTAAGGTCACTGCAGTGGCCTAGTAGCTGTGGAAATCTGTGGAGAGAGTTGCTAAGTGGCAGACAAGAAACCTTAAAGATTGAGAGTTTTTGTAAAGAGGAGTGGTCAAAATCTTTCCTGAGATGGGTGGAAACCTGGTGACCAGCATCGAGAGCAGTCTTACCACTGTGGTTGCCAACAAGAGCTTTTCCACTAAGTACTAAGCCATGTTTTGCTTGGGGATCTAATACTTAGTCATTATCAGTGACATGCAAATCAACTTTTATGTAATGTGTTTTTTTGGGAGAAGTATTTTTAGTTGATTATCTCTCTTTCTAAATTTTAAACTACCATAAAAATGAGTAATAATAATAATGGATTGGATTTATATAGCGCTTTTCTAGGCACCCAAAGCGCTTTACAATTCCACTATTCATTCACTCTCACATTCACACACTGGTGGAGGCAGCTACAGTTGTAGCCACAGCTGCCCTGGGGCAGACTGACAGAAGCGAGGCTGCCATATCGCGCCATCGGCCCCTCTGACAAGGCCCTCTGTTGGCCTTGTCTTGCCCAAGGACACAACGACCAGAACAGAGAGAACAGGGGGATCGAACTGGCAACCTTCCGGTTACAGATGAGCTTCCCAATCCCCTGAGCCATGGTCACCCACGGTCGTGCATGTTTAATTCTTTGCAAGTGAACATAAACTAAATTCAGCAGGGGATCCCATAATTATTTCCTGCACTGAAGGAAATAAAACTGATAATCTAAGTTGAGGAGAACATACGCCCACTGGTGTTGAGTAAACAGATGCACACTCAGTGATATACGTGTTGCTGAACATAAGGCAAGGGGATGCCTCTGGCAGACTTTTGACCGACAATTGAGACGCACACATGCAAATTTGCTAGAGGAAAGTAAGATGGCATGAGATCTTTTAACATACTGTGTTGATTTTTATAAATGCAAGGAGTAGAACTATTGAACGTATCACAAACACAATATATTATTTCTGAAGTTGGAGGAAGAAACCAGATGTCACACATGTCTAGAACAAATTGGGTAAGAGTCACTGACTGGGCAGTTCCAGTCTCAGTGTTTCAATTGCATGACTTAATTCTAGAGATTAGATGATCATAAATAATCTGAAGCTAAGCTTTTTGATAACATGGTGTCATGGTGTTGAGTGATTGCGATATGGAATGTAAGTGCGAACAACTGTTTCAACTTTAAACATAATATTTTGGTTCCTTGTTAGATCTAGTGTATATTGATAAGAGCAGCAAGTTTGGAATCCCTACACAAACTATAGAGCATTTCCTTAAATAGTCTGTTGGCTTTCTTCCTCTTGTGTGTGGTTTGAAAAGGGGAGAGGTGCAAGTAAAAGTCAAAAACATAATGCATATTTTTGGCCTACAAAAACATACCTCCATTATGATCACGCTCTGCTTACTACCTGTGGGAGATATACGTCCCAGCTGCTGTCAAGCTGCCATCAAGGACTCATGCTTTTCTGGTTCAATTTTCTCATAGCCAGGCAGGTGACAAACAATAAAAATGAGTTGTTGTAGTCTAATACCTGGAGAAACAACTTCAGCTAACCAGTAGGAAACATTCTTGTGGAAATGATAACCTCTTATGATATTTAACATCTTCTATTCATGTTCCATGAATATGTTTTGCTTTGCTGTCGATGCCTGAGATTACATCCTCCATAATAATATGACGTCTGCCATCTCCGCCTCTCACCCTACACTTCCCTTTACCTGCTGATAGCATGACAGGTCGTTGGCCGCAGTTGATGACAATACAAAGTGAGAAGCTGCTAAGAGGATTATCAGGTTTTGTCAGAAGCAAAGTGCTGGTAATGTTTTGTTTTTTGTTTTTTTTATATTTAATTGATCATTTAGAGCTTAAGCATGAATGACACATCACAGAATGCATTCTGTGCTTTGTCTTCCCTGTCTTTGTTTCTTCAAAAAAGCTGTAAGTTTGCAGTGGCTAACCTGTAAATGAATGACAGATGAGACACACACACACTCATTCATACAGGAACAAGCTATTAAAAAAACTATGTAGTAGCTGAAGTCGGCCCTCCAAAAGATATACAGCCGAGCTGTAATGTAAAGCTGTCAGAATAGTCTCCTTCCGGGTGAGAATAGTTGTCGTCTTCAGTTAGAGGTGTGACTATGATAGATGGGGCTTTATTTATAGTTGAAATTATTTTTGTCTACTTCCTTTTATTGCGAGAAGCATTTAAAAAATCTTGATGTGCAATATTAACCTACATCTGTAAACTGTTTTTTCTACTTTTTTTTTCTGCAGTGACTCTAATGACTAGATTGTTTTCATGAGGCTGAAAAAAGGAGTGGCAAAATTCTAAATTTACCGGTAAATGCACACCACAAAAAGTATGCCTGCTTTCTGTTCAAAGACTTGTGTATTGTTAAGGTATTGTCCTTTGACCTTTCAATTTCCCAAGAGATTTCTTCCTGATAGCAGAGAGACCTGGTCAGTGGAAGTGAGCTCATAACAATCATTTTACTGGCAAAACTGACTTTGCATGATTTGATGATTTCTTCTTTCTTTTTTTTCTTCTTCTTCTTTCTTTTTTCCCTAATGCATTATTATAATATAATGTTATAATTTTCCTTAAATGAAATAACAGACACAGATATCTGAAAAAATAAGTTGTTAAGTCACATGGAATATGACATGTAGACAAAGATGAGGCAAACAAGTAAGTGTGTGTGTGTGTGTGTGTGTGCCTGTGCCCAACTTTGTTTCTGTGCACCTGCTCATAATGTATTGTTAGAATGGGGAGCCAAGAGAGTATGGAAATTAAATCAACACAATAAATGAAACGATGAACAGATAAATGCATGAATGAAGTAATTAAAGAAAGAAGTAAGCAAAATGAACACAAGTTATAAAGGTATTGTTACTACAGTGTATTGTGTCTATTTGCATGTGTTTTTGTTAGATGCAGTGCCTTGTCTCTGCACCCATGAACAAAAGAAAACATATTAACATTATTTGTAACTCACAGCATTTGAGTAGACTAAATTTCTGTGTTAAAAAGCCCCTCTTTGTCAACATTATATTGGAGTGCACACGTGAGTTTGCATTATTAATTGCAGTTGTTCCAGCTTCCTCTTCTGTTATATAATTGCTGCAGGTTGTTTAATTTCTGGGTCACCATTATAAGCATATTTTATGGTACTAAAGGCCTCTGATAGATAATGTGTGTATTAGGGCTGCCACGATTAGTCGACTAGTCACGATTACGTCGACTATCAAAATCGTCAACGCGTTGTTTGAAGCTTTGTAAGATCACAAAAGACGCAGGAATAAGTAGTAGGATTTAAGAGTGTAATAACGGACTGAAACAGAAGATGGCAGCACTGCATGTACAAGGATGCCAGCTGCCGTTAAACCCTGAAGAAGAAGAAGCTGTGTCCCAGAATTCATAGCGCAGCCCAGCTCAGTTGTCAACAATGGCGGCAGCTAGTTCGTTTTAATATTACTCTTATTATTCTTTCTGGGTCACAAAATAAACGTTTAACATATTTTCAGGCGAGAATGTAGCTGTGTAAACCTGAAATATCTGCTCAGTTTATCAAGACACCACATATTTTCAAAAGCGCTCCGACGTTTTCGAAGAGGTCTGTTAGTCACTAGCTCGATAGCTAGCCGGGGTTACAGGCTCACTAGAACCCGTGAGAACACCGGACTCCCCACAAATTGTTTTCAAACCCACCGCTGTCTTTCACTACTCAGGTTAAATATATATAAGTCACTTAGATAACTTAAAAATGTTATTGTTTGGCTTTTTTTTTTTTTTAGTATTTTATTTGTTCCTGAGTAAATCGGTTTGGCTGAGATTAAAGTTATAGTTTTTACACAGCTGAATAAATGTCAAGCAGACAGCTGATTATCAGAAGTGTGAGATGCTGGAGAATTTACTCCGGTGTCCTGTTATATTTTAGATAGCAAGGAGTTTATTAAACTTCACCGAAACAATCTGCAAATGTCATTAAAATTTAATAAACTATCATCTTGTCTTTATTTTAAAGACAAGATGCTGTAAGCTTAAAGCTGTATATTTGAATATTTGACATTAAAGATCGCCACCAAATCTTTATAGAAATGATTACAGTAATTCACTGCATTTTGTTCTTTAATGTGTTTTAATCCTTGTGATTATTTGTTCCTGTAGTTGATGAAATGTACTAAATGCAGTTTGAGCTTAGCTACAGATATGCTTCAATGACTGACTCCTCTCATTCTCTTTTTTTCACAATAGGTGCCAGTGATGTCCAAATCTTAGACACAGACTAAACCTTGCATCCATCATGGAGAAGAAGCCAGGCATGATGCAGCATCTCCGGCAGAAGATGCTGCCACATTTCAAGCGGGGCAAGGATCCCTTAAACAAGTTGGCTGTCCAGCTTGACCACAATCGGATGAGCTCCTCCGTTCCTGACGTAAGGAACGTGAAGCAGGATTACCCCCACGTCTCCTCCAGAGTGCCTTTTCAGCAGTACAATAGTCCCAGTTATAGCGATCCTTCCACACCGCTTGACAGGCCTCCTACGGGTCCTGTAGGAGGTGGGAGGAGTGTAAACCTTAGAGCAGGTAGTGGAAGAATAGGGAGGAGTGAAAACAGACTGAGCGTGCCTACAAACTGCACAAACCGTTCTTCTTCACAGGAATCATTTAACAGTCTTTGTGGAGAAGAGACATCTTCCCGGGAGACACACCAACCTGGACGAGGCATGGAGCCCGAGGAACTTGCACTACCAGAGATGATGACTGTTTACACTCCAGACAGTGCAGCTGTGGATGATTCCCTGGACAGCTCGCAGGTAAAGAAAATACTTTTGAAATAACCTAGCAGATTGGGCATCTCCACATACGGAATATTCATATAATGTTTCACATAAGGATTGAACCTTCTGGGACACTAGCACTGACGACTTGCATTTTTATTTTAAATATTCACTCATATTTTGACTTTGTAGTTCCTGTTATATCTAATACTTTGACACCAAAATTAACTGACAAGTCAGCATTTTTTTCCCCCCTGCAACACACAGTAAAAAAAACATGTTGTACATTGGCGGGGTTGAGGTATCAGGTGTATTTACACTTGACTTGCAAAGTTTAACTTGGAAGAGCTGGATATGGTTGCAAATCGAGGTCCATCCTAAATCAATAGTCTACAGTAGAACTGTGCAAACACTGCTTCTGGTGGATTCACGTCTTTGTTAAAATGACAAGGATGTAGGCTGTGAGTGCCAAACAGAGTCACATTTAAAACTATTGTTTGTTGTTTTGTTTTTTCTTTTCTTCTTGAAGTTAAGAGACAAGATCGATTAGATTTAACCAATTATTTTATAAATTGTCTTCCACATTAAATGTTTTTGTTTGCTTGCTTTTTGGGACAAGTGTAAATAAGTGTATTTTATAGTATGAACTACCCATCTTGCTACACATTCCTGTTTATTGCTCCAATGATTTCATATTAAAAGAGATTTGCCCTAATTGATAGAAGTTACATTTGTTCAAGTTATAAATCTTTCTCAGACTGAGGCCTTTACACACTGCGTAAAATTTAAGCGAATATTTTGTGTTCATTTTAAAATATTTTTTGAACTTTGACTCATTTACACCAACCGTGTAGTTTCACAGGGCAAAACTGGCACACCAGTACCGAATACACAATTTTATCCCAGCTAAACTCCCGTTCAGTGGTCTCCTCGCAATGACTTTTGTGCCTCCTCAGATGTGGTCTTAACTCTACCAACAAGACCTCAAACTGACATCCTGAAATATATATGAAAGCATTGGAAACCCTGAAATTCTCCTTGCTGTTGCCTTCTTGTGAGAATCGCCTAACTACTCAAAACAAACATACACCATAATCCGGTCTTGTGATGATGTGATGAATCCTGCTTCCGGGCCCAAACTACTCTGCGTTTAAGAAGGCTGTTGTGTTTTTAACATGTTTTAATGCTTTGCATCTTGTTCTATTAAATCTCAACAATCCCCTAAAAACAGTCAGTGATAACTGTTGGCCTCTGGGTTTTATTACCACTAATCATTTTAAAGCTCAGTTTTTAAAACCTTACGCTGTAACTACAGCCCAGGCAGTATATTAATGACTAACCTCATATTGTGGATGGATTATCTCAGTTGTTCTCCTGACTGTAGTTTGGTCCATTTGCATCCTGCCATGCGATTGCATTTGTTCCTAACCATCGGGAACCCTCACGTTAACTTTTATCAAGTGGAAAAATGTTAGCGTTCATCCTCCTGCTTCACTGTTTATATTTTGCTAACATAGCAAAACTAGCTGTGTTACTAGTAATCACATTATATACCAGCTAGCCAAACTTCAGTAACCCTACAAAACCTCACTGCTGTTTACTTTCCTGGCTTAATTTATGTCAGAAGTAGTAACAGAGCTGTACGTCTTAATTTGTTTCAGAGATCCCTCAGTCAGAACATGCTATTTTATATTAGATGGAAACTAGTGAGCTAACTTCTAACTCTGTTAAATTTCATAAATTCTGTTTTCATGGATGCCTGGATGTTAAACTTAATTTTCACACCTGGTAGAGCAGCAACACTGATCATTTTATTACAGATGAAAGAATTTAGACAGTTATTCAACTCTCAGTGATGCTGCAGTGATTGTTTGACTTGGGGACCTGCAGCATAGTTTGGGCCCAAACGCAGCTAATGACGTCAGACCTAAAGACTGGATACCCCTTCCACCAACCTTTACATCTGGCACATTGCAGTCAAGTACTGTTGTACTGGCAACCGCCAAACACGGGACAAACATGTAATTTGTCACGCTACAGAACACTTCTGCACTGAGTCTTTGCTCCACAGCATCCAGTGCTTTGCATTGCATTTCTTGATGTAAGGTGTGGATGCAGCTGCTTGGCCATGGAAACGTATTCCATAAAGCTCTCTGTGCAGTGTTCTTGAGCTAAGGCCACATGAGGTTTGGAGGTCTGTAGCGATGGACTCTGCAGAAAGTTGGCACACTGTGTTCCTCAACATTTGCTGACCTGGCTCTGAGATTTTATGTACTGTACCAGTTTGTGGCTGAAATGCTGTCGTTCCCAGGCACTTCCACTTTGTCATAATACCACCAACTGAAGTGAATGATTTTAAGGATCTGGATTGATATTAGTTCATATATATTACTGTGGCTTTATTTTGTGTTTTATCTCAGATGTGTAATTATAATCAGGATAAACACTACAGAAGGAGACTATTGGCTGTTTTTATTGCCAATTAAAAATGTCACTTATACATCTGGCACCTGGTGTCAGATAGAATCAGTTGTAAACCTCATCTCCTTCCTCATTCCATTCTCTGTTAAAATGACCCGGAGGTGGATTTTTGATCTACGTCTCTCAAGTACAGCTGCTACTCACATTTCTAGCATAACAGTGATGTGTAAATAATAGAGCTGCACGATTAATCGTTAGAAAATCGCGATCTCGATTCATACTTATGTGCGATCTCATTTCCAAATGACAACGATTTTTTAAAAAAAAAAAAAAAAAAGAGAGAGACGACGATTGTACCTCATTTTGATCTGGGACGTAATCTGCATGAAAACAAGCGCTCACTCTTCCTGCTCAACAAATGACAAGGGCGGAGCCTTATACCACGTGATACAGAAGCTGTGCCGTGTGATGCTAAAATTCAACCACCCAAACATCAATAACAGGAACCTTATACAGCGCTTCCCTATACCCGTCGAACTCCCGCAGGCACAAAGAAATTACGGAGGCTATTACTTATCACCTGACCAAAGATATGGCTCCCATCAACACTGTGCAAAACGAGGGATTTAGGGAAATGATCAACACCCTAGACAAACGCTACACAATGCCGTCCCGCAACTATTTTTCTATTGTTGCACTACCTGCTCTATACACGCAGCGTCCAGCAACGGTGGAGACGGAATTTCAAGCAGTACAACATTTTGCGGCAACAACAAAACGTGAGACATTTGTTGTTTTTTATGTTTATTTATTGTTTTTATGTTCAGTCTCAACTGTTACGAAGTTGATGTGCAGTTAATAAGTGCAATAAATATTTATACTGGAAAAGAAAATCGTGAGAGAATCGTGATCTCAATTCTAAGCCAAAAAATCGTGCAGCCCTAGTAAATAACATTGTATGTATTGAAGATAACCCTTTACAGCAAAATGAACATGTCAGGCTTTGCATTCTTCTCGTAATCAAGGGCAGGCTTTGTTTGTCAGATCATGGTTAGAATGACTTACAACAGGTTTTGTGTAGATTGCATGCTTTACATGACATGACGCACAAATGCAAGCTGACTTGAAATTCCGAATGTTTAATTTTCATTTGAACAATAACATTGGGCGTAGCCTTGGCTTTATTTTCTTTGTCATGCAAAGTGGACACCAATGAATGTGCAAGCAGATTAATGCTGTAGTTCTTGTTGACATGCAGAGGACGACCCAGACAACTAGGAAGTCATAGCCTCTTTTCACAGCTTTGACAGGCTTGTTTGCTACACAGGCTAAATGAATTACTCTTGTAGAAGTTCATAGGCTACTAAATACCTTTTTATTCAATGGTTTAAGCAACAAATAAAGTAAAAATTCATTGTGAATCATGTTCATTTTGACTTCTTTCCACTAAGCTTTTAATATACTTTCTTCCTGGTTTCACTATCAGTGGTTTAGACAAGTGTGGTTAGAGAGGGCAGCAGGACAGGTGTATAACATGTTGGCTGACAGTTTTTTACACACACACACACACACACACACACACACACACACACACACACACACACACCCACCCCTAAAAAGAGCGCTATAACCAACGTAACCCTGATACTAAAACCACATTTTGAGCCTCAAAATGCCCTTCAAACTCGTGGGGACGGGCATTTTGTCCCCATAAGTGACTGTTGGTCCCCACAAGTATAGTAGCATGCCAATTTTCTGTCCTCACAAAGAGTCTAAACATGTGTGTATGTGTGTGTGGTGTGTGGGCTGAGGGGGCAAAATATAATAATAGACAAATAAAGGTATGGTAATCTTTGAATAATGCGATACCAACATCAACATGTTGTGAAACTTTTAAGTAAGTAACAGGAAATGACCTAAAAAATCATCACCCAGTAAAATGTTTCATCTTCCTGTTGGTGTTGTAGTAACATATCAGTGTTTTTGTTTTGTTTTTTGTTTTTTGTTTTTTATAGATGCTCTTTATATTTATCTGATTGACTGAGGTGATATTTGTAGTTTCCGCCAGTGGGATTTTGATTTTGAATCTTTACGCTTTGTAGTTTGCAGCGCAGGATGCTGATCTTTAGAACCTGACCATTTTCTCAGCAGGCAGATATTATCTGCTGATATTAGCCATTTGGTGGTCTGTTGTGTGAGGAAAATATAAGAACTGATTATTAACTGATTAATTCAAGATGGAATTAATTGAAATGGAAGAAACACCCTTCAACTACATTATGAGAGTGGCTGTTGCATAGTTTGTCCATCAGAGGGTGCTCTGCAACCTCCCTTTTTGCAACACATGGTTGATACACCACAACAAAACAACTAGCTGATTGAGATCTGAGTCAGGTGTAAGCGTAAATGAATAACAGCACATAAGAAACATTAAGAAATCTGTGCTTTTTTGTGTTTAAACCTCAACTGGCTTTACATTTTGATTGCTATTAAGCATTCAAGGCTAATGCAGCCTTGAATTCTGATTAAGCACAAGCTGATACATGCTGATATGAACATATTACAAAGCCCATATTTCAACTAGCACATTTATTTCTATGTCTGCTGGTTATAAATGGATTTGCATTAAGTTTTACCAGAGGTGGGTTTTGCCTGGATATGATCAACAGCTAAGGTCTACCTGTATCTGGATCAGGATCTGATGTAAGAAAACTCATATAAGAAAAATAGAAGAAATGAGAGACCCGCTGTCTTTCTTAGTCATCTTATTTTCCGTCATCACTGAGGTTTCAGATCAGTCAAAAAAACTGTTTTGAATTTGGTGAAAGCAACAATGCACAGTGTGAAAACTAACAGTTTGTTTTCTCAGGGCCCCCAGGGTGGTTTTAAAACCACATCAAAGAATATCAAGAATAGTAAAGTGCTTTTTATTTTAATTCTTGTCATGTCCCATTGTGCAACTGTTGTTGTCAACTGAACACTTCCTCATAGCTGTATAAATAGTCCATAGACTTACAAAAAAAACTCTGGGAGATTATCTTTAATTGTATAGAAACTATAATGAATACATCTGAATACAGCAATCTATATTTGAATTCATAAAGAAAGGAGTGGTATGTATGGCAAAATACCTTATGTTAGGTAAACAGTTACAGTGTTTGCAGTTACTCTGAAACCCAAAGAAGAGAAGCAAATTAGGGGAAAAAAGTGGAACTTGCCTAGTAGATGTTTTTTTGGTTACCTCTGTTCAGTCCCCAGGACACAGGAATTTTTAATAAATGCTCAGAGGATTTGTGCTGGTGGTAGAAATACCAAGGAGAGGGCAGTTCTGAGCCTTTAGCTTTAGCTGAGTGAAGCTTTACATCAACAGGAATTTTACATGTTTTGAAAGTCTTTGTCATGTGTCACATGGTTTAAAAAAATATTCATCTTTGTCTCTGCAGTATGATAACGATTACAGCAGTCACATAAAGGAAGGGGACCACCAAAATGTAAGTGCTACTGCCTAATTTGTAGTTTGTAAGATGATTTTTGTTGTTGACTGGTTAATATGCAAATCAGCTTTAGGCACGACAGGAGAAAAGGGCTGCGTCTGACAGTTTTATCCTAAGTTGCATCTTTGTGGTTGTAGAATTTTGCAACGGATTGTCCCTTTCATGTCTCTATGCTGGTGGTTTTCAGCATTATGCCATGCCAACAGCAGTGTGGGTCTTTGGCCGACGCGTGGTTATATCAACGTTTAATTCCAGATTATTGTGCTCTGTTTAGAATGAGATAGAACAGTAGGCTATTTGTGGTTCAGCATCCAGTGTGTGTTGTCCATCTTTTGTAGCCGGTCAGGGTTAGGAAGCTGAGCTGGGGTGATTCCAGGGTACTGGGGTTTATTCGGTGAAAGATTCATGGCTTGCTGGAAAGGCTTAATAGTGATTAAATAATCCACTGCCTAGACGAGAAGCATAAAACTGCACAGAATACAATCTTTTAAAACCTGTGAGTATACTTTGTTTAGTTTTTTTAAATTAAACTTGTATAAATGTGACAAAAATAATACAACCCAAACAGTAAAGAATTAGGAAAGCTGTATTAGAGTCTCGTCAAATTCCTGCACGTGAACAACAGTCTGACTTGAAATCAGTGCATGAAAGTAAAATGAAAGAAGTCCTGTGATAATTTTGTTGTTAAAGATTAAAAAGTTATTCTTCACATAAATAGAGGTGGAGCTATTATACTGTGGTTAATAGCATTACTGGTAATAAATTTGAAGTTTAAATATTAATGGTGCAGTGACCCATAATAAAGGCAAAAAACTGTTTTCTGATCAGATACTTCCTGATTAAAAAGCTGCCCAGTTTGTGCGGAAGTAGATGGGGCACTTTGGTAATACTACTAGTAGTAAAGTAATAATCTTGTTTTTCTGTTCAGTATGAGATGGACAATGAGGCTGTGAACATGTCTGAGAGTGCCAGAGATTCCCAGAGGTCCTACCTGCTCACCGTTAACTTAAAGGAAGGACACAACTTGGTCATCAGGGACCGCTGTGGTAAGGAGCTCATATCGGCACTACTACAACTCAGCTTTTTGTTCCAGATTATTGTGATGTACAGCAACACTAGCATTAAAATACACAGTCTGAGAAAAACAGAAGATCAACAGGCACTGCTGTGATGCTGATTATCATCCAGGAAACGGGATCAGTGCAGAAGCAAGTAATACTTCATCACAGTGGAAAATGAGAAGTGTGGCAGTGGAATCCTATTCAACTGATGAAACAAAATGCCTTTACCCTCCCACCCGAGGATCATTGTCTGACTAGAGCTTCATCATTTTAACTTCCCCAAATTTTCCTCTGCATATGATTACCTTACTTGAAAGTTCAGTGTGCTGTAAATGCAAAGATGCAGTTACCTGTTGGTGTATGTTTATACCTTAGAGCTACACGCCTACTTCTTTTTTTTTTTTTTTTTTTTTTCTGAAGCTGTGGCTTAATTCTGACTAGATCTTACAATGACATGCATCACGTATTTTCTTGTGTATGCCTGTGGCAATGAGTAAGTGTTACTATTGTTATTGCTTTGTCATCTTCTCATACTGAGAAACGTATCTGAGTTGACTTGCTAAATCTCTTAAACTTTATGAATTATAATTCCCGTAAACGTGGACAGATGCTTGGGCCTACAAAAGGGAAAAAAACCAAAAACGAAACCCTCCGCCATTCCTCATAGTCTCTTTTTTTTCCTCCCTGTATGTGTCAGTGTTGACTCGTGTGTTTGGCCTTGACTTGATAAGGACAACCAGGAATGTCTGTTTTGATTACACGCAGTGTTATTGACTCCAGGGACACAAAAGACAGCTGAGTGTCAGGTTAGATGTGAAGCTCTTGTAGCAACACGAGCAGGATTCCTTGCAGCGGTTTAGAACCTGTCTGAGCCACACCCAGCATTCAGTACAGAAAGACTTTCACTCTTGGATTAGATTTTCCTCTTGAGTGTGCCTGCATGTTGATACAACCAGACTGTAGGTAAAGATAAGATGGAAAATAAAGAGGATGACAAGAGGCAAGCGGATTTGGTTTCACCACATTGTTAAGACCACATGGTGGTTTAAAAGCATGAACAAGCTTTTATTTTTTTCTTTTTGATCAGGATTATACATGCAGCAGTCATAGCACGCGGTGGCAGCTGTTTTGCTAATGACTTGTTGTGTGAAGGGTCTATAAAGCCTATTCTAATAGCAACACCACAAAGAATCGGGCAAGCTCATGTAATGTAACGAAACCGATCAGTCTAAGCTCCTCATGAAGTTTAAGCTATGATCACAGCTGTGTTTGGTAGACTGCTGCCCTCACCTGGTTGATTGAGAGACTATTCAAAAGATACACCTCCTACTTCCTTTACTCTGAAGTGAAAATGATACAAAACAGCAACAGAAAGTGAGATTTAGAAGTTTCAAAAGTGATTCCATGTTGAATTTGTAGTGTTAATCTTTGGGCCTGCCTATATATGTTAGTGTTTAAAAGAAACTCGCACAAAACCTGCAAAAGTGATGTTTTCAGTTGCAGTTAGTTTTCACGCAGGAAGCTGAAATGTGATTGGCTATTGTTTCAGGAAGTTGTGGTTACATCGGTTGGGACCACATCCTCCGTACAAAAATGAGAGATCACACAGAGCAGGTCAGACCTTCTACGTAATAGGGCAAACCGGTACATTTACATAGAAGTTGAAAAACAATGGAGTCAGTGTTATTTAGAAGTAAATGTCAAGTTGTCAAGTATTTATTAAAGACAGTCATGATGACAACGCTGCTTTTGAAAGATGGAAAAGAGAAGTAGCAATAATCATGCTTTGTGTTCTGAAATAACATGTCCTACAACTCATGATGAATATTATAATGTTACTAAGTAGGATCATGTCATTTTAGTTTATTAAACATTATGGACTTTATTTCACTCAGAGGTAACAGCTGTAGCATAGGCTACATGGCCTGCAGCATGTTTAATATTCACAAGGATCTAGGTAACTTCTTATTTAGGTGTGTTGCCATGCTAACCTAGGCTGCAGACCTAACATACACAGAGCAGGTTGGGTTCAAGATTAAAGATCATTAAGGGAAAAAAATCCCCAGTTACTGACCAGTTCTCTGAAAATAGTGTCACCATTCCTGGAAAATCAGTCAGGCTCGTCTGTGCAGATATCAGGAGGGTCTTTTTTTTTTTCCCCCCCTTTATCTTTCCTTTTGTGAGGATTATTAATAAAGAGAATTTTAGATGAATTATAGTTTTGTAATAGTCATAAGTCTGTTAACTTCCACAGTCAGCATTTTTTGCTTGCTTTTCTTCCTGTCTTCAAATAGGTTAAACTTTATAGATTTGGTTGGCATTTTTCAGTCTTATTGACCAAAATCTTTAAAGTACTCACACAGTTCTCACATACTTATACAGAGATTCTAATACTAAATTACTATAGAGTGCTTTTGCTCTCACATTGCAGATTTCTCTGCAGCACGTGTTGCTTTCAGTCTGTATTATGTGTTTAAGATCTCCGTATATGTCTGGGGTCATAATTTTGTGCTCCTTTGTAAAATCAGCCACTCTGCTAACAGTGCATGATTCCACCCCTTTGTGTGAGAGTTCTCATAGCCTGACTGGGAAACCCTGGGTTAATTTGGTGTGTTGTTAAAAGCGATGGCTGATTTTAGTGAATCTAGATAATGAATAAATACCCTACTTATATTTATCTTGCTTCATATTACAGGGCCCTGATGATGTCATTCCAAAAAGTATGTTTGTTTGTTTATTTGTTTGTTTGTTTGTTTTCTATTTACTGGTTTGCAATATTCATTCTCAGGTACCAGCGACCCCTACGTCAAATTCAAATTGGATGGAAAAACATTCTACAAAAGTAAAGTGGTTTATAAAAACCTCAACCCTGTGTGGAATGAGTCCTTCTCTTTGCCCATTAAGGATCTGAATCAGAAGCTTTACATCAAGGTAACTTTTTTTTTTTTTAAATTTGATGGTCAGTTTAATAAAGGTCATGTCAACAGTGTGGGAAATAATGAATGTGAAAGTTTTAATGAGCAGCTTTAACACTGAGAGTCATAGTCTGTTGTGGAAATGTGCATGTTTTCTATCCTTCGTTATGTAGTTAGGGTGACATTTTTTTTTGTCAAAGTATTATGAAAATCAATGTATGATTAGTATCTGTGCACCTTTCTAAATCCAACAAAACGGCTGTTATCACTCTGTATGAGTTTTCAAAGATACTGCAGTAGGACCGTCAGCACAGTTCTCCTTACATGAACTGTCTTGTGTTAAAGGACTGTTGATGTTTGATATACAGGTGTATGACCGTGACCTTACAACTGATGACTTTATGGGTGCTGCAAGTGTCCGTCTGAGTGATCTGGAGATGGACAAGTGAGTATGGTGGAAGTGCTTGAAGCAGCTGGACAGAGCTCTGTTGAGGTGTAGCATGTAAATTATAGTGATCCTGGAATAATAAAATTGGAAAAATAATACTGAACAAATCACCAGTTTTCTCAATGAATATATTTCTATGGTAAATGGTAAATGGCCTGCATTTGTATAGCGCTTTTCTAGTCCCTAAGGACCCCAAAGCGCTTCACACTACATTCAGTCATTCACCCATTCACACACACATTCACATACTGGCGATGGCAAGCTACATTGTAGCCACAGCTGCCCTGGGGCGCACTGACAGAGGCACTATGCAATGAAATTCTCACTAGATGTTGGCAAAGATGCATCTAATCCACACAAGCAAAGAAATCAAACCATAGATGTCCATAAATGATGTGTTTCTAATGAGAAATGACACAGGGAAAAAGTACACTTGAACACCTGAAGGAGGCTCAAAAACCTTTGCAACCTTGACCAGTATGCACGCTCATTACCTCCATTTCTGAAGAAAACATATTTTGAAGCATGTTTAAAGTTTACTGATCAACATTTAGACAAGGCTGTGAACATACCAGCAGTAAAATTTGAAGGTGAGAACATCATGGTGTGGGGCTGTTTTCAGCATACGGCACTGGAACGCTTCATGTAATTGAAGGAAGGATGAATGGAAAATTGTACAGAAACATTCTTAATTACAAATCTGTAAAATCTACCAGGAAGATGAAGAAGAAACGAGGGTGAATGTTTCAGCAAGACAATGATCCCAAACACACAGACATGGAAACTTTCAGTTGGTTTCAGAGAAAGAAAATACAGCTGCTAGAATGGCCCTGCCAGTCTCCTGACCTGAATCTAACTGAAAATTTGTTGAAAGAACTGAAGCTCAAAGTTTACAGAAGGGGCCCAGGGAACCTTCAGGATTTGAAGGCTGTTTGTGTGGATGAATGAGCCAAAATCACATCTGCGGATGGATGTAACTAGTTTCTCCATACAGGAGGCTTCATAAAGCTGTCGTCACCAACAAAGGCTTTTGTTTAAAGTCTTAAATAAATTTCAGGTTATTGAGAATCTGTTGAGAATTTCATTTCAATAGCACCTTTATATGTACCTACTTATAAAATTGGTGATGTGTTCAATACTTACTTTACTTCAGTATGTGAAATAAACTATTTCCAGGCACTGCATTGGCTCAACCCATTTATGGGTTTGGCAACGCAGCTGCATTTAGCTTATGAGTGTTGAACTTTACTTTCAAAGCATTTGCCCATTAATTATTAACATTGCAGTGGCTGCTTTTACTGTAGAATTTATTTTTAGAATGTGTAGTGTGTCTGTAATGTGGGAACAGTTTGGGATTATAGTGTGGGTGCTTTTCCACATTTCTACACTCCTCTTTGAACCTGAAATAAATTACCTTAATGAAAGTAACCTCCAAGAAATTGTCACCAAGTTATCAAATGCCTCGTTATTCTATCTAGCTCAGTTCTATACCAGTTTGTGCACACACAACCACTCCCACTTATGTTTATGGCCTTACAGTGAGTAACTGAGTCCAGGTGCATCTAAGACAAAGCTGCAGTGAGTTCAGTCTGTGCCCTTGTGTAGCTCGGCTTGCCAGTACAAGTGTTAATTTGACCTGAGACCTTTGCGTTACCCCAGTGTTAATTAAACACCTCTCTTGTCCTTTGTCAGCAATTTAAATATGACGAAGTAAAATTAATTGTGTTGCTGTGGTATCATATTGCTCTAAGCCTTAGTATTTAATGCAGTTTTGCTCTGCATATCTTTTAAACATACTTTTTGACAATTATTGCATAGAATACATTTTCTCTAGTTCATCTCCTCAGTGATCTGATGCTTATATTTTTACATCCTGTGGTGCTTGTTCTGAATAAATTCAAAGGCATGCTCGATGGCACATGACTGCCCATCTCTCATCAAAAACCCGCTTTGTTTTCAGGGTCAATGAGATGTCTTTCCGCCTGGATGATCCAAACAGCCTGGAGGAGGACATGGGCGTCGTATTGGTGGACTTGAGTCTGTCACTCAGAAATGGAGACAGCAAAAGAAGCAATGTATATCAAGCTCCCTCATGTATTTGCTCCATGCTTTCAAGCAGAAGGCAGACTTGTCGTGCATTGCATTTATCGTATGTCTGTGTTTGTGTCTCTGTTTCTGTGTAAAGCCTACTAACTAGTGTCATTTTGTTTTGCACCTAAAATGCATGCTCCTGGCGGCAGAAATGGCACCAAAAACGAACACGAAGTAGTAGGGTAAGGCATGGTGGCTGGAACACATAGGAAAGACTTTATGGACCCTTCATTCTAATCAGTATTATACAGATATCTGCCAAATATAAAAAGGAGAAAAACAAATGAGGCCCATTGGTCTGGTGAATTTTTTTTCACACCATGTTCAGGTTTCAGGATTTTTCTAATTCAGCTCAAATTGGTAACAAAAGGTAATGTAACAAAAATTCTGACAGTAGTTCCTTTAGTTTTGGCAGTTATCTGTGCCTCAGTTGATTCCACAAGAGGGCAGCAAATCATTTTATTTCACAAATCAGGGCACAGTATCTTGAAGAAATTTAACAGATGTACTCAGTGGTTTGAAGACTAAACTCTTTCAGTAGTTGTTAGTCAGTGTTTCCTTAATTAACTGACTGGACATATTCCTATTTGGTACTAACCTATATACAAATCAGGGTAAATTAATTGTGTCAATATTTTCAGTGATAATTATAAAAGGATCCCAAATACAGAAGATTCCTGATCCCAGTTAACTTGATAGCAGCAGACCAGCTAAAATGAATATAGTTTGTACGCTGTCGCTTTCACTCAATGTACAACATATGCATTAAAAATTAAATAAACCTAAATTCTTATTTTTAGCCCAGACCTGACAGGCTATAGTGGAAGTCCCATAACAAGGTCACACTTATTATGGCACCTTATTATCCTATGATGATAACCATAGGATTGTTCCAAGTAAATAAAATAAAAATAAAATCCTGTGATCACCTTTGACCATTATCATAAAAAAGCACAGATGCTTACCAGCATTTCCCAGTAACAAGTCCGGCTGTTGTGTTCTGCCTGCTCACTGATGAGGTATTTGACTCACAGAGTTTAGTTGGGGAATGCATGCTTTTTTTTGTCTGCCACGCTATTGTCTGCAGGTCCGTTCTATGTACTGCATGAAGCGATGCTACGCAAGATTAGACAGCTATACACGTGGCAACATTGCACATTCTCAGGATTAGTTAGAAAAGCTTTTGACTGTGTCTGCATGCCTATAAGTTTGAAGTTGTTTTCATTGTTGAACAGATGTACCTACTGTGTGCATGTGCTTCAAATTCTTCTTGTAGTCTGCCAACTGCATGCTGTGCAGCTGTTAATTAAAAAAGCGTTTTCTGCATGTGTCATTACAAAGTTGGCTTGATCTGCAGTGATTGAATCTGGCTTAAAGTTATCTCAGGGGTACACTGTGTCTCTATATAAACTCAACTAATTATCTTAAAACATGGCTTCCAATTATACATGAAGGCTTTACCTAATCTCTGAGAATGTTTCATTTACCTGTCTTCCATGGACAATTGTTATGTCTCAAACATGGTGGTGGAACTGCAGGGAACTGAATTTTGATTTTTTTTTTTTAAATTTAATATTTTTTTGTATCCTTTAAAAAAAGCTGAAATTGAATGTATTGATTTATTTTTTTAAATTTAAAGCATTACCTCTCATTCCTCTCATTATTATTATTATTTTTTTGTATCCCTACTTTTGCAGGCTGGAAAGCATTCTCAGCCTATTAGTTTGTCAGAAGAGCTGAAGAAGAGTCAGCTGTGGACAACTGTTTTGTTGGTGACTCTGGTTGAGGGTAAGAAGCTGCCGGTGGACAGTCAGGCAGGTCAGTTCTCCGTTCTCTTCAAACTGGGAGAGCAGCGATACAAAAGCAAGGTATATCTCAACAGAAGACTGTTGCTCTTAATTTTTTCCTCTTCCTAATGTGTCTTTGTGATTCCTAACCCTGTTCCTTTTTCCCTTTTTGTAATTTAAAGTGTGTAGATTTTTTATGTTAGCCTAACCTCAGCTGATTTCCAGTATTCACAGTGACTTATATTGTATTTATTCATTTATTTAGTTGTTGTTCTCTTCATTTTGCTCTTTTTTTTGGGGGTGGGGGGGTGAGTATTCCACGTCATTCTCGATAGGTGTGCCCGTAGAACTAAAAGAAAATAAATCAATCTGATGTTAGTTTCAGGTAACACTCCAACTGTTATATATTGCTCTTTGCTCTGGATAAAATGCCCCCTGATGATGACATGAGTTACTTTGGCTTGGACACTTTCTTATTTCTTAATTTAAAACCCACAAAATCAAATGAAATTTGAAAAGTGAATTTTCAAGCTAAATGATGCTAACAAGCTGCATTATGTGTACTTAAATTTAAGTCTATTCTGTTTTCAACTTAAGGAAATCATTTGCTCAAATAATCATTTAAAATATGACTAGATGTGGAGGTTAAGCCTTAGTAATCTTTTTCTGAAAGATGCATGGGGTTGGTTATTCTTTGTTCTTGTTTTCATGTCAGCTTAAAATGTATCTTCAATCTATAGGATTATTAGGCCCAAATCACTTTAAAGTGCTTTTATTAAAATATACATTTGCAGAAAGGCCACATGAGGTTAATGCCATTGCACTGAAAATGGACTTTCAAAAGTCATAAAAAAATCCAAATATTGATGTAATAGCTGAATCGGTAAACAGATTTGCATTTCAAATTGATTTATAGTTTATGGTGCATATTCCAGAAGATTTTATATTTTTCAAAGGTCTTAGGCTCTTTAACAAAAAAGCATTTGTCTTAGTGTTATTTTATAGTGTGTCTAGTGATGAACAGAATTATCACATTTTAATTTTCCCAACATTCCTGTTAAATAAAATGCTGGCAGACTAGTTTTCACTTATAAAATCTAGAAACATTTGTAAATCCCACTGCATTATTAAACAATCACCTAAAGGCGATTCTTATGAATAGCAGCGTAAATGTGGGATTAACTAAAGTCATTATCTGCAGAGGCAGGGTAAAACGGGGTGAGGGACAGCACAGCTAAAAAGATGACATTGCTAGAATCTAAAAACATCACACATTTGCTTTAGTGCAAAATCCAAGTGACAGGTCAGTTATCTTCTGCCATTAAGATATTTCAAAGTTATTTCAAATATCTGCTGTTATGCAGAAGCAAAAAGACCCAGGCAATACTGAGGGCTAGTTTCCAGCAGTGCCAGGAAAAGAGCAAAAAAATGATCAGGGGGGTCTTGTTAAACCCATTTGCAGACTAGAAAGTACTTGTCAGAAGTAAGTGTTGATGGAAAACTTTCCTTGGTTCAATGTATGAGCAAAGGCTAGCAAATTGGGAATGTACAGAAAAACAAGGACCGGGGAGAAAAGAAGGTAACAAATGTTCCAAACCTGGAGCATTTGGGAGGGAGTTGCCTTTGGAGAAAGGTCGGCGATGGCTCTGGGTGTCTGCAGGCAATAGAGATGCATGGCAGAGGTTCTTATAGGTTTGATTTTCCACAGATGGGTCTGAGGACTTGGTTATTAATAGTGGTCTCCTTAGTCCTAGCAAGTACAGACAGAATTTTATCCATGACTGAATACCATCAAGGAGACTTTTGATTGGTCCAGAATTTGTTGTGCAGCGTGACTATGAGCGCAAATATACAGCCAGAGTCAGAATTATCTTCAGCCACAAAAACATGGAGTCCTGAAACAGATGGTGTGCCCCCTGATCTCACAGTCGTCTGGGATTATTGTACATGGAAAAAACAAATGAGACAGTCTACATTTCTTTTGTTTGCTGCTCTTTACGCAAATGAGGGTAACTAATAAATAATTATTGTTCAAAGTAACCTCACTTTGTAAAACTTAGTATTTCATTGAGCATTTTTGGTTTCCATTAACTGATACTGGGTTTATCAGAATCGGAATCAGAATACTTGATTAATCCCGAAGGAAAATGGGGAAAATAGGCAATACAAAGATGCCTTTGGTAGTGCAAATGTTAAGCCTAACCCTATAATCTTTCATGTGACCATAGATCACATGGGGGAAAAAACCACAAAGCCATGAAAAAAGAAACGGGCCTAGAAGGGATCTAAAATGGTTTTGCAGCGTGTAATATGACATGGCCGGTGTCTGCTGCATCATCCAGCTCTCCTGGCAGCTGGATGATGTCTGGCGCTGATGCTCACTTTTATGCGCTGTTGGCTGCGTACTGTCATCGATGGTTATTTCGCGATCGTGCAACATCATGCATTACACATCAAAGCAGCGTGATAACGAGCAGCATTGCTGATTTTCTTTTCCTTGTCTTATATCCAGGTGCAAAGTGACGGTAATTATCTGTTCTCCTGTCCATCTCCTAATGTGAGATGGAAATTTCTGATGTGTCTATCAGAAGCTGCTAAACCCCAAAACTAGTCTGTTTAGAAAAGAAAAACAATTAAAGTTAACATCTGGACATGATGCAGATACTTTTTTGAATTTTAAATAAAGGCCAGCTGGAAATCTACAAACACGTCAGTCAAGTCTGTGTTTTGAAGACTTTGCAAATACGCTGACTTATATAAGATGTTTCTTCACACTTTAAAGTGAATTTCAGTGTCATTGTTAATTGTTGTGAATTTTTAAAAACAACTTTTAAACAGTTTTCTTTTTTTTTTTGGATTCAGGATCACTGCAAAGTGCCAAATCCTCAGTGGAGAGAGAGGTTCACCTTCAAACAGTTTTTCAACAGTCCAGAATATCTGGAGGTGGAGCTCCGATCCAAGGAAGGACGAAAGGCTGCGGAATCCCTGGGGAAGTGAGTGTGTTCAGCTATTACAGTATTTATTTGTGTGTGCTTGACCTTTAATTAAAATAAAAAGTGGTTTCTGGATTGATTGATTTATTTAAATGAAAGCTCTTTGCATATTTTTTATGTGTGTGTGTTTGATCTGGCCCAAATGTGTGGAACTTGTGTGTGTACAGGCGTTGCGTGAACATGTCAAAAATCCCTTTGGATCAAAGGCAATTGCTAGAAATGGAATATGGGGGAGGACACGTGTGTTGCCTCCTTACGCTGACCACGTGCAGTGGCGTCTCCATCTCCGACCTCTGTGCCGCACCACTCAGTGAACCCCGTGAACTTCAGAACCAGCTGGACAACTATGTCAGTATTTTTGCCGTTTAACTTCTATTTATACTGCACTCTACCACCAACATGTTTAAATATATAAACACTTTAAAATGCATTTTCACTTTGAACAAGCCTATTCTCTGCTCTCAGAATATCATCAGCTGTCATTGGCATCAACTCCACAAGATGTTGTTTGTGTATTGTCTTTTTGCCACCTTAAAACTATCTGGCTGTTTTTCTCCGACCTGAATTGCCTGAGGTGTATATTTATCTATCTGAAGGACTGAACGCTGGTACTGCTGCTACGTGATTGTAAAAGTGTGCTGAAACTACAAAAATCAAATATTGATACATTAGTAACAAAATAAATATAATGGTGTGCTGTTAAACACACATAATTAATGATTTAATTTAAATCATTTCATAAAAAAAGTTCCAGCATTCATGTCATGCAAAAACCTGCTACTTTTTTATTTTGTCAGTTTTAAAAGTAATTGAATCACTTATTTATGAATACATTTCATCTTATCCCCTTCTATTTATTTCTATATTTTCTTATAACATTTCTTTAAGAGAGCTGAGCTCAGTGCCCAACAACACATTTTGAAAACAGGTGGAAAATAATACACAAGTGTAACTGTATGTGTTTACATTTTTTAAAATGTCTAAATTATAATGTAAATATTAAAATAGGAAAAGTCTTTACATTGGGGGAATGATACTAATATAGGTAAAGTAATACAGAAGCAAATTAAAACAAAAGTATTAATGCCACAGTTTACATTTAGGCTAGTATGTGCATTTAATTCTAATATTTTGGTGCATTTTATGCCGTACTTGCTGAATGATTAGCTAATAGCTGGCTGTAGCTCAGGTGGCAGAGCAGGTCAACCACTAATCAGAAGGTTGGTGGTTCGAATCAGAATCAGAATGGGGTTTATTGCCAGATGTTGAGGTTTACAACATTAGGAAATTGCTGCGGTGCTTCAGTGCAAACAATAAGAATTAAAGTGCTATGTAGAAAGAAAGATATGTTCATGAGATATACATGAGATATATACATGAGAATAAGAATTATGAGTGCTACGTAGAAAG
>NW_024582363.1:1441417-1467382 GCF_018398535.1 Haplochromis burtoni
TTCCGTATAGTAAACCATGTTTGTCATTAAGCTTGTTTTTAAATAATCCAGTGCATTAACAAACAACAATAACAACAACAAAACATTTTGACATCCATGTTTTGGGGTTTTGTTCTATTTTTGTCCTCCACAACTCCATCCTTTAGCTTCGACAGTAACTCAGAAAATACGCCCTTGGCACGACTTTAAAAGAGCAAAATGTCAGCTAAGTGAGCTAACTCAGAGTGGCTGTTTTCTGTTTATTAAAGCTAGTAAACATGCCAAGAAAAACTGTTTTATTGTGTCAGTCTGTAGAGCAAACATCACATCTAACCCTAACATAGGCTGAAAACACGCATTTACTAAACTAATAATTGGGCTTAAAATACAAGTTTGAAGAACTGAAGTGTAAATATTTAATATTTAAGTCAAAGTCATGCTGAAAACCTACAGTCCTTTCTGCGCTCTGTGTTAAGGGCCAAGAGATGGCAGTATGTGCCTGGTAATGGGTTACTGCTAGGTCTGTGTTAAGCAGATGGCATTCTTTCGTGACAAGTTGCTTTTAGGCAGAAGTGTCTGTGTACATCTAAGAAATTTAAGGTCTGGAAATGCAACCTGACCATGCAGCTAGACTAGCAATGAAAAGAGATGCCGTGACAGAAATAAATTTAGCCCAAGAAGGGAAAACAAGTCCAGATTGTAGCCATTTGGTAAACTGTACTTGATCATGTACAGAGAGGAATAACTACCTATAGTAGATTGTTTTGGAGACACCACCCCATTGCAGTCTGCCTTAAACGCTGTTATCAAAAGCTTTCACTTTAAGTGCTATGCTAGTTTATAGATTTTAGATTTGCAGCCACTGGTTTCTTTTCATTCCAGAAAAGTATGAAAATACTTGCAGTGACTTGATGCTTGCTTGTGATGTGTAACGTACTTTGGTAAGCATTCATTTGCAATTGTGTGGCAGCCCAGTTACAAGTATGGACTGTTTTGAGCACGTGCCTTGATAGTGTATTTAAGGTTTAGTGGAAAATGCTGATGCCTAAAACTTGCAAAGAAAATTTTTGTTTTGCAATATGAATAAATTTAGTTGATGCCTCCCTCAACTAGCATCGTCAAAAGGTTTAAGGTGTAAGGCTCAAAAGGTTTTATGGTTAAGAGTATTGCGGAGAACCTGAAGTAACATCTTATGCTGTCACATAAATCTGGTTTTAGATTGAATGATTTCTTATTTTTGTGCATTCTCTGCTGAATTAAACACTCTATTTATGCTTTGCAGGTTTGCCAAACCTAATTTTTCTTGTCTGCTTACTGTCTCTCCAGAGTTTAAAAAGGTCCCTGACAAATCTCCGTGACGTTGGATTCCTTCAAGTCAAAGTTATTAAGGCTACTGATCTGATGGCTGCTGATTTAAATGGTATTTCATGCATTTAGATTCGTCTTAATGACAAATTTAAATGAAACACAAGAGCCCTGCTATAAAGTTTTGAGTGTTGTGTTCTGCAGGCAAGAGTGACCCTTTCTGTGTGCTGGAACTGGGGAACGACAGACTACAAACCCACACGGTCTACAAAAGCCTAAACCCAGAATGGGATACAGTCTTTACATTGTCAGTTTGGGTTTCTGTTTCCACACCCTTTTTGTTATTTAAACTGAAACATATTATTGAACATTACTTTTCTTACATTACTGAACCATTTTACTGTTTTACAAATAAATTGAAATATCCTGACATATTGCTATACGGTGTGCTGATTTGTAGGCATCTGACCTCGTTCTATGTCTCTGCAGCCCTGTCAAAGACATTCATGATGTTCTGGTGGTGACTATCTTTGATGAGGATGGAGACAAGGCGCCAGACTTCCTTGGAAAAGTTGCCATTCCTCTGCTTTTGGTACGTACAACCTCACTAAGAGTCTGTGACGTAGACAATAATCTATTTGCACTCTGTCTAAATTAAAGTGAAGAGGGCGATAACACTCCAGCAGGCTGAAGACTTGCTAAGATGTAATCCAGCGTGACTGATGGTCAGGTTCATGGCTGAGTTCAGCACCTGATGCCCTTTCTGTCCTGCAGATCCGCAGGGGACAACAGATTGCCTTCCCGCTGAAGAAAGAGGACTTAGGCGAGCTGTCGAAGGGGAGCATCACTCTGGAGCTGGAGGTTATTTTTAACCCTGTAAGTAAAGGTTCACCCTGCAATGAGGACACGATGGCTTTGAAAGGCAGGCCTCATTCTGTCGTCTTCTTATTACTTTATCACTTTTTTTTTTTTTTTTTTTTTTTTTAATCAGGTTAGAGCAAGCATTAGAACCTTCCAGCCGAAGGAGAGATATTTTATGGAGGACAATCCCAAGTTTTCCAAAAAGGTTTGATACATCTTTTTACATTTATTCACGATTCATAGTTAACAAAGTATATTTATGAATGGGGGAAAAAGTAAACAAATAAATTTACTTTCCATAACATCAAATTAAAATTTCAAGTTGCTTGTTTATTTATTTTTTTCACTGGTTAAGTCTTCTGAAACTCAGCTGGAACATTTTTTTTTTTTAAATGGGCAGAAAATGAGTCTGCAATTATATTGATAATCAATTAAAATAATTTTGTGAGCAAAAAGTCCCACTTTCAGTTTTTTCTGGTTGAAAATGTGTTTTTAAACAAATGTGCTAGATGTTAAAAAAATAAAATACAAATGATTTTAAGAAATGTGATATTTTTGTGATGCTGAAATATTTGCAACTTCAACCCAAAAAATTATTTGGAAACTAAAAAAAGACATGACAAATTGAACAAATGTTAACATGTTTTTACCAATTGGCTCTTTAAGAAATGGACATAAAAAAATTAAATACTTTTTTTTTTTTCCTTTTCTTTTCTCTGGAAAGCAAAATGACTCCAAAAGCAGACCTTCCTTTGCTTGAATTAGTTGAATTGGGCTTTAATTGAGGCCAACTTTGACTGAATTCTTGTTCACTGTTCTGCTACATTAGTTTGATATACAGTGTGCAAGACAGGGTGCGAGACAGGGTGCCTGACTGTCTGTACTTCCCACAAAGACTCATTGTTGTCAGACAATACATTGCTCACTAACGCCAAAATTGGCTTACACACACCGTGGACTTGGTTTGTAACGTGCAGGTTTTCAGTCTGTTTTAATATCGAAAGACCTGTTTGATGAAATCAGGTCAGATTACTGACATTTTTTGCCCCCTGACCACAGTGGCTCATGCCAAGGCATACCAGCTCCTCTCGCTATTCCTCGAGCTGACTGGATGCTTTTTTTTCTTTTTTTTCTTTTTTTTTTTTGAAGTGTGGTATGGGTGGAACTCCTTACAGAATTAAATCCAAATACCCTGAAATCAGTATCAACTATGACCATTTTTTCAACGCAGCTACTGCAGTATTTAACTGCTTTGTGTGTTTGTCTTTCAGGCTCTGGCCAGGAACGTGATGCGTGTTCAGACATTGTACAGGGCAATCATGTCGACTCTGCAGTACATCAAAAGCTGCTTCCAGTGGGAGAGTTTTCAGAGGAGCCTGCTAGCCTTCCTGGTGAAGTGCTTTAACTGCTTATCAACACACTATCTGCATTTCCCTCTGTTTTCCCTCCAAGGCTGCGGAAGACAACCGCAGTCTGGCCAACCCCTACTTGAACTCTCCTAGAGAGAATCTTAATCAATGCAGCACTGGGCTCAGCAGAAACACAGGCTTGGCCCTGGCTCTGTGTTGGAGTGGACGCTTTCAGTGTTGCATGTCTCCTGGATGTAGAGTTAAGCCTCAGCTGGAGAGAGTAGAGTCCCACCGGAGTCGAGATAGTCTATTTTTGTTCTGCTTCCCTGACAACTCATTAACCCTCTGTCCGGTCTGTGCTCGGTGTGATTTAGACCCCATTATGCAGACAGAAGTTCAATTAAAAGGCTCTTCAGAGATAAGGCTGATTCTCCGTCCTGTCATTGTTGAAGACAAGTGTTAAAGCAAATGTGAAGACAGAAACATGGGAGTAGCCTTTCAGCCTCTGTCTTTAAACTACAAAATAAAGTGGGTGCTGATCTTTTTGGAATTATTCTTTCAGAGATCTGGCGTGATAAAAATGGCATACAGCAAGTTGTTCATTAACTATGCAAGCAATCAAGGTCACCTAAAGTTCCTTTTGTTTTTGCAGCTCATGGCCTGTAGGTGGCAATAAAGTTATGTCAAGCGTTTAGACTTTCTTAACAGACTAAAAGAGATACTGTAAGCCAGCCAGTGGTACAGTTTGTTCAATTTGCCGTGAAAAATGGGAGCTGCAGCACAGAGCTGTTATCTGAGCAGCAGCCACTCTGTGTTTTAGCTCTGAGTCGTGCATTTCATTTTTCAGCTTGGGATTACATTGATCTAAGCTGTGCCGCCCCGGATGAAGTCGGGGTCAGCGTACTTTAATAAGAAACTGTTTGCAATATTTGGTCTTTATTACAATATAAGAAGATTCTTATTTACATAATTATGAAGAATGTAGCGCGCATACTGTGTTGATTATAAGCAATGATATTATTATTTTACCTGACAGCTGAGACACACATACGCTGACGGCGACATCATACAAGCAGGAACAAGTGCACAATGTACACACACATCCTCCCACTGCATCTCGGTATTTGAAAGACAGTACCATCTGTACTCATGTTTTCACACTAATGCTCGCTGCCTTTTCAAGCCTCAGCGAGAAGAAATAAATGGCTGCTTAATACCACCACATAAGCGTAATGAATCAGAGCTTCACTCCTCATGACAGGATACAGTGACGAGCTACCTGCACCATCTGCCGATTGTCAGTTAGACAAAGAGCTTTCGTCAGTACAGTATGCTTTAGATGTGCCTTGTTAGGTAGTGGTTATCTCAGTGAGAAGCCCCAATCCCAAAGGTGTTAGTCTTGTCCTAACCACTGAACTATAATGGATCACACGCTGTTCCTCTCCTTTACTTTATTTCTGAAATAGCACTTGGTGTTTAGCTTTTCTTTTTATGGGTTACCATTTCTTGTCGGTGCTCTGAGTCAAGGGGAAAAAAACACTGAGCCTGTTTCCAAATAGCACTCTTTTTTTTTTTTTTTCTTTCATATTCTTATCTGTCACCCCACAAAAAATGCAGCAACAGTGTTGAAAAGAGTGTGGTCACATGTGCATCCACCTCATCCTCTTTTTGATTTCTGTGTTATTTTCTGGCAACTTTGTATCAACTATTTCTTAAAAGGAGGCTCTACAGGCATCTTGCAGTGCCTCTAAATAATTTTTAAGTCGCATTAATGCCTTTTAAAATATATACATGAAATTTATATAGTTTTGAACTAGATTTGCAATATAAACTACACACTAACATTGGCAAGATAAATTGTGTCTGTTCATCCAAAACTGATTGATTTTGGAGCGTGTCCACAGTGCATTTACAGTATTGCTCTAACCCTCCTCACCCCTTTACAGCAGGCTACATAATCCTTTAAACCATGTAAGTGACTGTCAGTCTAGTGACTTTTTAAGTGCTGAAATAATTGGAGATAAAGCCAAGTTAAATTTGTAACAGTTCTTATAATGGTTAATCACTGGGCGGTATTTTAGGGAGTGGGTAACACGCTCAGTGTTACAAGATTTATTCTCACTCATTCTTCAGTTTATAACACATGAATATGTAGACCAAAAACCTGTGCTTAGACTTCAAGGTTTGACTGCTATATCCTTACTTATTCTGGCATAGCCATTAGCTTATGATGTTTATTTAATGTTAGGGAATCGTTTTAAATTTTGGGTGTGTGTTCAGTTTTGCGACTGTATGACTCTTTTCCACTTATACCACTGTTAGACTACATTTTAACTGTTAGTATTATGCCATAATTGTTACTTGTGGGTGCACTAGGTGTGCTCTTCACTCACATGTTCGCACTAAAAAAACAATGAATGGTCCAAAGCGGTTTTTGTGCCATGCAAACCCTTCCCCCAAACATGAGTGTGGAAATCCTGCTGCTTTTTATAAATGCGCCAGCCTCCAGTTCAGTAGCTGTCCCAGCATAACATATCCTTTTTCTTTTTTTTTTTTTCCCCTGTGATGTGGATTGTATTCCCAAAGTCCCCTTTTGCTGTTGAAGACTGTGTAATGCTTCTCAAGCTGAAATGGGCTACAATTATCACAATCTTTATGGGCTGAGTATACATTTCCACTAAAGCGTGACTTGGCTTTCCCCTTACCCTCGCTCTCCCAGTCATTACAAAGTCCTCACTAATAAAACATAACCCTTCCAGTGAGGAACTGGTTTCATCTCCTCTCCCAGGCCCTATTTTGGCTTGTGATAACACAGGCAAGAGCGTGCTTGGCTTTTTGCACATTAAAGCTGATGGTGGTGGTGATATTGGCGGAGGTGGTGGTGCTGGTGGTGGGAGGGGCGGCACTGATCTGCCATCTTTTATGTCAGTTGGTGCCTCATAGGAGAGTGATGTCTTCACCAGATGTTCTCTTCTATTTTTATTAGCATATAAAAACCTGTAAACCCTTCCCAATGCTTTTGGCCCGCTGCCGTTTTGGCTTGTACTACCTCTCTGATAGGATTATTTTATAGTTCCATTTAGCCATGCAATTGAGATATCACAGGCTATGTTTCTTTATCCTTTTTACCTTAGCCACACAGGTGGAATGTGCATCATAAGTGCCATTATGGATGTTAATTGCACATTCACACAGAAGCTCCCTGAGGCTGTAGTGAATCGGTCAGCTTTAATGTACAGAAGATGAAAGAGATGGAGCAATTAGAGCTATGTGGTTAATGTCAATGCATAGTCAGGAGTAAGTGTAAGTCCAACTGAGCAGAATGGTTTTCTTTTGCTGTATATACAGGATGGATGTGGCCTCATGATGTCACCAGTTGGTTTGCGTAGTCCTCTTTTGAATCCTAAAGCGGAGTTTTTTTGGCAGTCACCGTCTTGGGTGCGTTTTTGTTTGTTTGTTTTTTTTGTTTTTAACTGGATATGAAAAGCAAGCAGTAGGTCTGACTGAGAAACCAAGGACACTGCACACTCATAGGGTAACTACTTGCCAATCTCAAGGTAGCCATGCTTATTCTCTATTTATCTTCTAATCAATTATACTCTAATTCAGGACCGGATGGACATCATTTTCTGTTAGATATCATGTCAAAGAGCATTAACATGTGGCTGAGACTATTAACTCATCAGCAAAGTGTTTATTGAGGTTTGAATTCAAGAAGTTGGGTCATTCTGTCATAGCTTTTTATGGAATTGAACTTGATTTTTCAACCAAAGGAGTCTTCCCCTTTAACAGCAGATTGGCATCACTTTTTAGACCTAGAGCCTCTAGCCATTTATATACCATCTATACCTGCACAGCATATGCAGTCTAACTGCAATTAGTGTGCAGAGTTTGTATAATGGTAGGGCAGCCTTCATTAGCTTGACCAATTATCTTACAATCAATTTAATAACAGATCGAATTCCTGCTCGGTTGATCTAAAATGTAACGCTTCCCCTTTTGCCTTCATTGATGTCTGATTTCTGGACCCTCTGCCCGCAGGTGTTTTTGGTGACAGTATGGTACTGGGAGTTTTATATGCTGCCCCTCTCCTTTGTTCTGCTCATCTCGTGGAACTACCTGCAGATCCAATCTGGACGGGTCAGCCAGGATGTGGTGAGTTGAGAGCAGCTTTGTCAGCCTTATCCATCTTCTCCTCTTTCTGCCAAATGACCTGCTCGCTCTTATTCACGCTTCTTATTTCTTTATTTTGTAGAAAAACAGCCTCTTAAGCCACATTTTGTTCTCATAATTAAAGGCTGGTATGTTTCCATAGCAACCCGTCGCACATGGCTACATAATACATAATAATAAAATAACACATAATACATAAGCATTGAAAACTCACTGAATAGACTAATGTAACAGACCATTATAGCCTAAGCTAATTTACAGCGCTTGTCCTTTACTAACGCAGTTTTCTTTTTTCCCGTTCCTCCTCTAGTTTTTGTCCTCGGCTTCACTGTAATTGGCCTGCTGCCCTGTTCTTGTTGTGACTGGTCAGATTAGAAAAAAAGTTTTTATCTCCTACAATGTCACAAGGTCACAATGCTCCCTGCTTTTTCCCCCCCCCCCCAATGTAACACTCTGAAGAAGTATTGAATGTGAAACACAAGGTCTGTTTAGAGAATGCATTAATGGTGGTTCAACACAGAATACATGGTAGCAAATTTTAGACACCAAGCTCTGCTCACACAACAATTCACATTCAGTTAATGTGTTGACTATTTTTTTTCCCAATTAATTAACTTTTCAGGTGATCTGTGTAAGAAAATTGTAAAACATTAGTATTATTATTATTATTTTTTTTAATTTGACTAAAGCATATGCAATCATACATAAGTCAAATGATCGGTTGATTATCAAAATAAGTAACAATTTAGAACATTAAAAATAGTGGGCAAATTTTTTGCAGAAAACATTATCGGCTCTATATATGTAAGTATACAGTGTATATGTCCTCAAAGAACCAGATCTGCATGTTGATCAGATCATGCACATAGATTCATTTGTCACAAGGAAGCATTAGGGTAAAGATTTATAGAATTTACTTTGGAAATCAATGCAACGCCCTCTGCAACTGATTTAAAGTTTTTATTCCTAACTATGAAAAAATAAAAGTTAAAGTTTGGTCAATAAACAAGAAAACATTCAAAAACTCATCATATACAAACTCTGAGCATATTTGGGTTTAACTATATCTGATATCATGTCCATTTCAAACCTGAAAACACACACATTTGACAAATTTATCATGTGAAATAACCTACATGGATTTTTTTTAAGTGCAGCATCCTGTTACAGATCAGAACAAAAGGTCAATGTTGGAGTAAAGATTTTTTTTTTTTTGCCATGTTGTGGGCAGCAGAAGCAAGGTTTAGACATAACACTGATATATAGCAAGAAGCGTTTTTTCTTGAGTTGGAAAAATGTGCATGTTTATGCTCATTGTAGCCTGAAAATAGCCAGGCAACTGCTGGGGGTTTGACTTCTTAATGCTGCACTAGCTAGATGCTCATTTTAGGTAGTAGGCTAAGATGAGATGATCGGGGTGCGAAACCAAAACAGTAAAGATGAGAGCAGAGAAACAAAAACAATGAGCTGAATCATGCTAAAACACACAGCACCGCTAAGTGGGGTCATTCTAAGTGGGCTTGACCTGTTGAGCTATTTCTCTCGCATACAAGCAATTGTGATCCGGTGCTGATGGAAAGGTATTAATTAGCTATTAGTTCCTGAAAAGTCCACTGTGTCCTGTGTTGGTCAGATTTTCTGCAAAGTGTTTCAGGAGACTGATCTCAGCGTCAGCTCACAGTCCCAGTGAGACGAGCTTTATTAAGTCTGATAATGAAATTCTCATAATTTCACCTCTCCGTTGCAATTGTTTCTTTCAGACCAACTTGGATTTGGCGGATGAGGATGAAGACGATGAGAAGGTATGCGCCTCTGCCAGGTGTTTGCTGACTTTTGTATGCTGCTCAATAAAAAAAGAATTTAGCTTCATTTTGTTCATGTTGACAAAAGGTATCTCCCTCTGATCTATGGGTCTGTGTTGCTAAGCTTTTTATTCAGTACTAAATCTTCTGATGCATTTTGATTCCTGTCAAGCACCAGTTGTATTTTTTTGTAAACTTGTGCTTACCAAAAGACATTTGAGTTTAATGAAGACCTCACCAACCCGTTTCCACTTGTCAAAACACATTCATATGCAAATAGAGGGGTGGGGAAAAGGGTTCTGCTGCATTTGGAAAGTCCCTCAGCTTAACACACCATATAATACCATCAATATGGAACTAATGACGGCACTTAGACATGCTTTTTCAGAGCTCATTTTGAAAGTTTATCTTGAAAGTGTTAAAATGCTTTCAGGCAATGAAATATTTCTTCAGGGTGACAGGAGTTTATTGTGGACATTTTGAATGGCCGGCATTGGCCTGATTTAAAGTGGTTCTCATACTGGTTCCAGTGGGAACGTGACCCTTAAATGGCTGAAGTGGTTTAGTGCAGTGATGGATACTTCACTGAGGTGAAGCGAGATTTGCCTCACATGTGGTTTTTCACATTGAGTCACTGTGCATCTGGAATATCCTTTTGCCCTGTCCCCCAATAACTAACGCTGCCCCCCCACCATCCACACATACCGCAGATCCTCTCTTTGGACCTATAACCCTTCTTTAGTCTCAACGCATTTGATGTGGACATGTGGCCATGTCTCTGTCTGAAGTCTGGCGCTCACTCCAGAGATCTTCGAGAGGATCTGGCCTCCTCTGTTTACTTAAGTCATTTTTCCTCCTGGGATCTGGAGCAGCCTGAGAACGATACTCTGTCTCTTTCATAATGCGATGTCCAGTCCTTTCACATCTTAACTTGCTTTTTTTTCCCCTTCTTTTTTATTTTTGCATTCACATTTTGCAGACACTCTTCATCAGAGTTGAATGAGTGTGTTTACGGGTTTGGTTTCCTGGTATTGATCAAAGCTGTGGTTTTGGAAATGTTGTAGCTATCAGTCTGTGCAAACAAAGCTGAACAGGCAGGGTTAGTTTATACTCGAGCCTGCAAATTCCCACAGAAGTTTTGTTGTTTAATCTACTTTCAAGTGTCCATACTTTATTTCAAATGTGTAATAAATAATACTGAAGTCCAGTACAAACTCTATATACAAGAGATTATTTTATTCAGCCTTTATTTTTAATTTATTATTATTATATTTAGAAGGGAGAGCAAAAAGTGGTGGATATTGCACCATAACATTTACTAAGTAACTCTCTTAGCAAAAACCAAAGCTTGTTTGGTGCTGATTGCAAGCATTAAGAGTAATTTAATGAGCTGCACGTCTGTCAGTCTGTCACAAGCTATTACTGCAGGAATATTGTCAACCGGTGCAAAACCTTTAATTAGAACCATGAAGACACGGTCCTTCATTTTTAATTAGTACTTAAAACAACACAGTTTACACTATTACTGTTCATTACCTTTTTTAAATTCACATCTTTGAGAGAGCTTTATTCTTTTTGCTAAAAATATTTTTGCTCCAAATAAAATTGGCCATATTAGGCAAAAACTGAAGATGTTTTGTATTTATCTTTTTTTGTTGTTGTTGTTGTTGTTTTTGGGGGTTTTTGCAGTTTTTTCATGACCACTGTGTTGCCTTTGAGTGTTTTCCAAAGCAGATTTTTCTTTGTCTTTTTTTTTTTCTTGCTGCTTTAGGAGTCCGAGAGGAAAGGGCTCATAGAGAAAATCCACATGGTCCAAGACATCATCCTCACCGTTCAAAACCTTCTCGACGGGATCGCTTGTTTAGGGGAGAGGATTAAAAAGTAAGAGATAACAATGTATTGTCATTTCAGAGCTGTATCCATTTGATTTTTCCAATTCAAGAATCAGACATGTTTATGACTGACTTTAATTTTGTCATTTTCCTGAAATGTGTTAATAATTATGCATCATTTATTTTTGTTGTTCTATGTTTTAATATTGCTCTAATAAGTACTGTACTTTATGTTTATTTTCACTGAATTAATGCAGAAAAAAAATCCTTTCTTGACTCTGACTGATGTTTTCTTATTTGTCAGCATGTTCAACTGGACCATGCCGTTCCTGTCAGCCTTGGCTTTGTTGGTGTTCATCACTGCAGCAATTATCACATACTTCATCCCTATACGCTACATAGTTTTAATATGGGGTGAGTTGTAGATGTGGTAATTATTTCATTTCTTTTGTGTTCATTGTTTTGTGTTGATGACAAAAATCTTTTTCCACTATTGTAAGTGTTTGTCGTAGAAAAAAGCCCCTCCTCTACTTTTATTTTCATCTCTTTTGTTTGAATCTTTCTATTATCCAGCAGCTATGTAAGGCCGAAGGAGTATTTGCTCCATATGTTTCCGGCTGTGTCTTTTTAACATTTGCAACTTATTATGTTAGTGATGTTAACTATGATGTATATCCTATTGTTAAGACTTTTACTGGATAAATTTATTGGCTGAATGACTGGAGTGTAAAGTGGTGTAAGTCTTCCAGCTATAAAAAGTGACAATAACACAACAAAAAAGGCACATACTGGGGATACTCAAAGCAATATTTCTTGGACAGCATGAGTCTCCCCTGCAAGTATTTGTTTGTATGGAAACAAAGAGCACAGCCACAGGAGACTAGTGTTAATGATATGTTGGTGTGAACTTTTGTTTTAGGTATCAATAAATTCACCAAGAAATTACGGAACCCGTACAGCATTGACAACAATGAAGTGCTTGATTTCCTGTCGAGGGTGCCTTCAGATGTGCAGAAGGTAAGCTCCGCTGGATCAGCCGGCCAGGAAGCCCAAAATCCCAGAGCCAGCTAGCTTTGCATCTTACTACAACAACTCCCAGGCATTCTTTACTCTTGTCTGTATAATTAGCTCCATCTGTATAATTATGTAGCCCTGTATAATTTTGGTTGTGTTTTGGTCCCGATACATCCCTGGTGGAGGTCTGCTGCTTAGCAGCTTTGTAACGCAGGCTGTTCCCAGGCTGAGACGGGAGACGCTGCTGCTGCTGCTGCTGCTGCTGGTGTCTCCTGTTCGTACTTACCAACACTTCAGCTTCAAAAGCTGTCGTGAGTGTTATGGGGTCCTACTGAATCTTACATTCAGTAAGATTCAAAATGGTTACCTTGCACCTATAAGCTATATAAACATTGTTTTTTAAGTGAGTACTATTCACAAGTTTCTTTTTCATTCCTCCTCTTGCACATGATCTCCGTGCTGACCTCTCCTCTCTTTCTTCGCACTCTCCTTTCTGTCTTCTCTCTTTTTACCCGCCGTCGTCTCTGCTCCTCACAGTCCCTGTCTCTCTAAGCTGTTTGACCCCGTTTGTCTCTTCTCCTTCTACAATGCCCTTGGGCCACTGGGTTGCGTAACGGTGACTTTCCAGTATCTCTGTTTTGTTGTTGTTGTGTATGAACGATGACTATGGGTCTCCCTCTCAGTGCTGGTAGTGACAGAACTTTCTTCTTCTCATTTGCAAAAAAATATTACAACAAGTGAAGAAAACACATTTTAATTTTACTTAATGATGAAAGTATCCTAAACTTTTAAACTAATCTTTTTTTGACCACTGTGTACAAAATAATCTACCGTCCCATTATCAGAATATCAAAGACCGCACCCTGTAATGAACCTTAAGAACTCTCTGCTTTTCACTTCATAAATGGGAAGAATTTAAACTGCTTGCTTCTGTTGAGTGATGTCTGTTGTTGTCTAAGGTACTTTTGTTTGATATTTTAAATTTATAAAATGTGATGATTTCCAGGTTCAGTACAGTGAGCTGAGAGGGAGCAGGAAGAAGAAAGTCTTGTAGAATGCACTGTGGATGGAAGACTGTATGAATACTGGACCCGATGCTGCTGTGTGTGGGATTCCCACCTAAAAACACTTTCAGGAGGATGGAGGAACTGTCTGAGCGCTGCGGTCTCTCACTTGGAGTTGGTTTCAGGTTGTTCAGCCGGCACGAATCCTCATTCACTGCCTCATTCAACCAGCACCTAAACAGCTTTCAGCCAAAGATGTCCTTACTGAGGACTTTTCACAGATTACTTTAAATATTTACTAATGTCTGTGCATTCTATGTACAGTTTACTCTTAAAGATTGATAATTAGAAGCTGCTTTAATTTATATTCTTCGCCTCGGGTTGTGCCATCTGGAACTCAACTGTAATATTGGTTTGTAATATGATTATACATGTTTGTCCTGTACATATTTTAATTTACGTAACATACTTAAAATCTTTTATGCAATTTAAGAGAAATAATCTTTACAGTAAATTTTGAATTAAACATGTTACTTAAAAAAGGTATATTTTTCTGGAAGTGCAAGGTCTCTGGTTTTAAATGTTAGTGATGATTTACAGGCGCAATTATTTTAACTTGCACCTTTTTATATGTTTATATAAATGGATAATGTAAAGTTGGTCACAAATTATGCATCATATTCCTTTATCTTTAAGCATAGATAAAGTGATATGCTCATAAAATGGTGACTAATTTTATTTTTGCATGATATATGGGCCTATTTTTACATGCAAGGATATGTGCCTGCATTAAGTTTTTAAATTGCTTTCATACATTCCATACAGAGGACTGTACTCTGTTGTTTTTACTCTTTGCTTGTTAGTGGGGTGGGGCCACTTCTGTACACACTTTATTTATTATTGGCAATCACTGAAGAAGACTTTGTGTCCTTCATTTCTAACAGCAATAAATCTGCACACAAACACTTGGCGGTATGTTATCTGCCTCTACTCTCTCAGCTCTGTGCTGCATCTCTTTGAATTCATCTGCAAGCATCATCTATCCTCTCCCTGCTCCCTTGCTGCAGGATTGTGGGCGTCTAACAGCACCGTTTCAGAGCCCCCTCTCTTCATTAGGCTTTCATGAAGCAAGGCAAAGCTGTGCGAGACCTCACCGGCGCCCGGGCTCCCCGCTGCGTTGATGGCCCTTGGGCGTCGCCACAAGCAGGAGGACCTGCCTGACCTCCTCTCAGCTGCTGTGACGAGATGCCTGCAGCCAGCATCCTATCAAGCACAGCAGCCAGACAATCCTCTGGTACTGGGCTGCACACGGCTCAGGAGGTGGATTTTAAAACCAGCCACAAGCAACAACAGCCTCACTAATTTAAGGATTGGAGAATTGGAATAGTTAAGATGTTGCTGTTCCGAGTAATACCCTGGGTTTTATGGCTTTTAAGTCAGAGCGCGTGGGCTCTCAGTTAGCTGCCTCTTAAATGAGAAATGAGGAAAATTAGAGGAAACCTGGTCTCAAGTAATACAAGAACAATATTTTTGTATACATTTTTTTTTTTTTTTTACAAATCTATTTGAGGATTGACCTCATTAGAAGCTTAAGATATCGCATTTGAGTATAATTGAGTCTTGTTAACATTGTATTGTTTCATTAACTTACTGTTGACAAATAGCTGCTCAATGCGATATGCATATAATACCCTGGACGGTGCTACACAATATATGCAATAATTTGATGATTTGTCCAACTGTCTGAGGACAGAAGGTGTGGAGACTGTGGCAGGTGATGACCTGTATATCTCTTCATCTAGTTATAATGTTGATTTGGGTATTCAATATTAATAACCTGCTGTCAAGGACACTGGAAGGACATTTCAATTTGACACTTATAGGCTCAGCATGAATATGTATAGGCAGCGAAAGGCTTCAGAATTACCAAGTAAAATCATGGTTCACACGTGGAGACTAATGTGATGTGGCACCTGCATTATGATGAACCACATATACTGTGGCCAGTAGGTCTCGAAAGACTTGTCATAACTCAATATCGGACCAGAGAACATTCAGCTGTGCCTGTGTTTGTATGTGTGCAGAGAGGCGCGCTGCATGTGAAGCTGTGGATGCGCAATAGCATCCTTAACAGTTTTTATTAAGTCATTAATAACTAAATTCAGTATGAACTCTGTGTGTGTGTGTGTGTGTGGGGGGGGGAGAATGATCTAATGGGCAACAGCACTTAAATGATTCCCATCACTGCACAAGACCGTTTGCTTAGCAGGAAGCTGTTTGCACCTTCACTCACAGCAAGCTCGCCTGCTTGTGTCTCAATTCCTATGGCAAGTCATATGACATTTTATTTTAACCTCTGGCTGCCTGTCAAAACTTTAGTAATATGTATGACTATGTTTGTTTTTTTTTAAGTATGTTGAACGTGTTTACCTCTGCGCAGAGATCTTATTGGTTCCAATAAAAACACAGCTCAGATCAATGCATGTAGTCAGCTACTTGTAAAATAGTGTGATCACATCTGTTCATTTTTTCAGCTGTCTTCCTGTTTCCAAATATTACCTCTCATCACAAGAGATGTATAATTATCACAAAATTGTTCTGATGATGAGAATAATTATCGTTACCATCATTGCTGTTGACCTCTTGCCAGCAACTGTTAATCAGCTAATATGTTTTGATAAAGTAGGCTGGCTGGGAATCAGATCAGCACGTTGAAACTTATCAATTTCAGTTGGATAACAGTCTCCAGACAGTGTGTCACATTGTCAAAGAAAACAAAGCACCATCTTGGGATTTTGTAGTTTCAAGGGATTTTTAGACACTTTGTTAACGTAAAAATGTTTCTTTTTTTTTTTTAAAGCCTGGTATATTTCCCATTTATTTGGCTATTATTATTAATATGGCTCTAAATTGATAGTTTGCACCTATGCTCTAGAAATGTCTCTTTACCGCTGTTATCGAATATGACATTTGGTCAAAAGTTATAAAAGTCTTATAAAAAGCAAGCACAAAAAGACCAGGGACTTGCATTTATCTAGTACACCAAAGAGCTCTGTCAGGGGAACCTCGCCAACTGACCCACAAACGCATTCATTCACACTCAGCCGTTGCTCCAGAATACGCCTGATGTAGGTCTGCTATATTGCATCACTAAAGTGCTTTGATTCCATTAATTGAGGCAATTTTTGGAAGTAGTGGCACTCTGCCTTCTAACATACCTGATATATTTATCACACTACATGCCTAATGTGCCAAAGTTCAACTGAATCATGCCTCATCCCACCTCCTTGAGAGGGCCAGGTCATGGGATGCTTAACCAGACCCTGGCAAAGTACACTGTGATCACAATTGTCAAACAAACTGGTCTTTGTGAGGTTAAAAAAAAAAAAAAACCCTTCTGGCAGTACCATGAGTTGCAACTTGAGGCTGACTTCTAAAGCAAGTCTTCCAAACCTCGAGTTAGTTATAGAGCTTTTCTACTGTGTTTGTTGAGATGGTGCCTTTTGAAGCATGTCTTGTAAAATTTGTAATGTAATTAGGGGTGCGTTTCGTATCATTTCAGTGTTTTATTTTTTTCAATATACCGCCAGTATTGTAAAAATCTATTAATTTCCAAGTTTAAGCTCAATTATTTTAACTGTAATAGACAAAAGTCGTGTCATAGAAGACATGAATGAAAGGCTACACAATGCTTTACAGTGTTACTCCAAGTAAAATTGAAGTTTTCATATTCTGAGAACCAAGGAAAAGAGAATCTTCCCCTTGAACTTTTTTGTGATTTACTTCCTCTTTGGAGCTAAAAGAGGCCACCCGAACACATGATTATTATTATTATTGAGATATCAGTGGAAAGCTTAGGATGTCCTCTATTTAGTAGCTCAAATAAGTTAAAAGATATTGACCAAAAACCAATGTCTATTACAGAGGACAGAAATGAATAGGCTAGTTTTCAGGAGGGTCTACACTCATGGGACACTTTATTAGCTACAACTTACCAAGACTGTGCTGGAACCAATTTTACCTTCAGAACTGCCTTAATTCTTTGTGGCACAGATTCAACAAGGTGCTGGAAACATTCCTGAGATTTTCGTGATAGCATCACACAGTTGCAGATTTGTCAGCTGTATGTCCATGATGTGAAACTTACTCTCCACCACACTCCAAAGTTGCTCCATTGGAGCATGATGACTGTGGAGGACATTTGGGTGCAATGAATTTATTGGCATGTTCAAGAAACCAGTTTGTGAAGATCTTAGCTTTGTGACGTTATATCCTATTTGTAACGAGTTATCCTGCTGGAAGCTGTCATCAGTAAATGGGTACACTGTGGTCATAAAGGAGTGGGCATGGTCAGCAACACTACTTGAACTTCAGCAGATCATCTTGACCATGTCTACACTGCATTGCTGCCATATATTTGGGTGACTGAATACTTGCATTAGACAGTTAAATATGATTATGAATGGCACCAGAAAAAATGGGTTTTGTTCTAGTGTTTGAACTTTACTCTAGATTTTTGGAAAATCTAGTTCAGATAGCAGTTTAGATACAGCTATCTGTAGCACTGTTGAAGCAAACCCAATACTGGAAGACTTAAAGGAGCTTTAAGGTGAACTACTGTAGACTCCGTTAGAAGGAATCTAACATTTTAAAGCATATTCTGCCCACAAGGTCTGAATCAAAAATTCAGAATGTCAGGCACACTGGCAACAAATCTGAAATGTCACAGAGAGATGAAGCATCTAGCAAGTCAGAAATATCTGTGAGTGGCTGAACACAACAAGAAATAATTACCAAAGGGTAAGACTACGAGCAAACAGCGAAAATAAAAAAAGTCAATTTTCTTTCCTGCTGTATGCTATATCAGTCAAATAGTAAGACATATGTGCATTGATTTTGCATTTAAAGTGATTTGTCTGCAATTTTGTTTTTAATTCAACAGATTTTTTAAAATCAGTACTCAGTATATGTCCAAAGAACTGCTTTGCAACTCAGACAATGAGGCCATCTAAAGAAACAGAATGGGGGTTTCTAGAACAACTTCACCCACTTCCAAGGTGCATGGAGAAGAACAAGAGGTTGAAGATACAGCAGCACTTGCAGAATAGGGAACAGCTTTATTATAATAACCAGTAGGTTTCAGCCTTTTTAAGGCTATTCTTTACGACAAGTGTTAGTTAACCTCTTTGAACATCCAAAGAAATGCACAAAAAAAGACGTGTGTTGTTAGTACTACAGCACTAGGAAGCATTTCGATATAAATGTCATTTTATAGAAACACCTTGGCAAGTTTTTTTGTTTTCTTTTCCTTTGTCAATCAACATTCATTAGTTGTATGTATTAATGAGCATGAGTTTGACCATGCGGACACACCACACTTCTCCTACCACCCCCTGTAGTTTCTACAATCCCACAGGGAGTCTGGGTCCAGGTAAATCACAGGCGCAGTGTGCACTAGCTGTGCTGCTGCCCACAGGCTGTGGCTCGACTGTGATGTCCCGGAGCAGGCCGACATCAAAGACCTTGATCCAAATGAGCCTGGGGCAATGAACAGCTCAGAGCTCTGATTGACAGAGGAGATGCAAAATAGTTTTTGTGAGAACGACAGAGTGATGTTATGTTGGCCTTTTGTCTGTGTTTGTTGTTGTTTTGCATCAGATACTCACTAAATGTACTACAGATTTCCCCCCTAAAATTCTGTTAAAATCAGCACTGTCAGGTAAGATACACAGTACGTATTGACCCACAGAGAAAAGTTCTGTGCAAGACAGTAGACCTTGTTGTGGCCTCCAAAACATTTGAATTCAATTGAAGCACTTAGAGGCGTTTTTGTCTTTGTTGCCATATTTAAATCTGAAGTGTTTATTTTTGTCTATAGCTTTTGCTCCTTTTCAACTGGGAGGATCCATTGATGTTTGGGATGTGTGTGTGATGCACCTATTCCATTGTGCAATTATTTAAAGTAATTACATCAAAACACATTTGTATTTGAATTTTTTTTTTAGCCATAAAAATAAACTTTCAGAAATGCTAAACTCTCAGTAAGACGTTAAGATTTCTGTTGTTTTATCTTAAAGATTAAAGGTTGGGGAAAATATTTTGTGTCATAAACAAATCTCAAATAAAAACCAAAAAATGTCTTTTAGTATTTGTGGACTTTCCTGGCGCAAAATGCATTTGTTCCTTCTGAGGATGTTAAATTTTAAACCAATAAATAATTTCTTGAAATAGCTGGACACTGGCATTTTTAGTAGTCAGCACTCAAACTATATTGTGCTATATTGTTTATTTATTAAAGGCAATTTTTAGATGTGGATAAACACTCATTTGGTCATGTGATGTAGCACTTAAGTACCTGTTTCTGACCTCCCCAAACAAGGACCCCATTGGTTGTTTGTGCAGCCTGTTATTAAGATCTTTAGTTATGTTTCAAAGTTGGAAAACCTCTTGCAACCATTTGAATCAGTTCATATAAAATGTTTTCTAGTATTATCTTTAAAGTGGCCAACCTAAGATCTATGGCTCCCAGCAGCAAGTGACTATAAAAGTACTGTCAATGTTCCATTTGATTGTGGCTGAAGCATGGCATTTCACTTATTTAGCCATTACGTTTAACAGTTTGTCCATTTCAGCAATTTATCCTTTCTTTTGAGGCATTGCAATTGTTTAGAAATTACATTTAGTAAGCTATTGCAACCTCATTTCTTTCCTTTTACAACAGTTTTGCAAAGTCTGGGATGAGAATGAGTCTTCGTAATCAAATCCTAATTTCTGCTCAGTCACATTCATTTTTCTTATCCTTATTGTTGTAGAAGCCATCTAGGATACAGATATCCTAGAGTGAGGCAAGATTATGAGAAAGGTGGTGGATCGGCCCAAAACTAGACAGGACGATCTGTGGAGTTTTGGGCTGTTGGGACCACAGTCACAAAGAACACTACTTGTAACACACTGCTGTAATGAACTGAAGTCTTGCAAAACCGTGAGGTCCCCCATGCTCAAGAAGTCACATGTATACCCCAGTCTCCAGACTATAGGAAATCCATGAAAAGAGTTGATGCTTTAAGTTGCCAAGCAGTAGCCAAAAAAGGAGTTTCTGTAAACATATCAAATCAATTTATAACTTTTTTTTTTTAAAATTTGTTTGATATTCTCTCTTCTGTCGCCTTGAGTCGATTGATGTTGTGATTTGGTGTTGTATAAATACAATTGAATTGAATTGTCTCTCACCATTAAAATGAAACTAGCCATAAAAATAGAGAATGTTCATTTTTTTGTAAGTGAGCAAACTTATAAATTCAGCAGTGGATCAAATAATTATTTCCCCCACATGCAGCATAGTTGGTGAGATGAACAACAGCTGAGGCCAACAATGTTGACCGACATAATTATTTAAGAAGCCTAAAATTTAAAAGAAACAACCAAGTTTGAAAATGAACAACAAATGGGCAACTAAAATCACATTACAACTTGTATGTGAAGCAGAAGTCATCAGCCATCTTCCTGGAAGCTATTTTTGGCTAGTTGTATGACCATGCTGTACCTTTTAATAACAGAAGATGTTCCCAGTGGTTAATGATATTTGAAGTACAAATTATTTCCAGATTTCCTTCAGATGTCTAAATTGTTGCTCAGTATGTCATAAATTCCCTGTAATACTAGAATAGTTATCCTGTAGTTTAAAAAAAAAAAAAAAAGTTTAACTGCAGCCTAAGTCTCTTTTAAGATTAAGGATTTTTAGCACTGGAGATTTGGTCTCCAGGTATTGCATGCTGCCTGCCCACTGCTCCTTAAGGTCAGCTGAATTTCCCAGAGGAACCCACCCGACTGCACTGGTACACTGTTCAAACAATGAAACCCTAATTTCAAAGTAATCAGCTCTTATATGTTAAAGGTTACAATTTAACATCAATCAATCCATTTTCTCTTGCTTGTCCAGGTTGTGGGGGGTTGTGGACTAAGCAGAGATGCCAAGATCTCCCCTATCTCTCCCCCACCACTTCTTCAGCTTAAGAGGATACCGAGTCATTAACAAAACAGTCAAGAGATATCGTTTCTGTCCATCGATGTGTCGCAGTTTTGTCCCAAGGTTTTGTTTTTGGACATGCCTGTTACATGTCTCCTTTGAGATGTCCGGGAAGCATTCCAGATGATGCACAAAACACCTCAACTTGCTCCTTTAAATATGAAGAAGAAGTGGCTCTATTCTGAATATGTCCTGAATGACTGAGCTCCGCACCCCATCTAAGGACGGACGGAGGCAGCCTTGAGAGAAAGCTAATGTCTGCCTCTTGTATTCTCAGTCTTATTGTTTTGTCACCACCAGTAAATGTTGTCAGTCTCCCACTCCACCCTCACCCAACCTGTGAATAAAGCCACAAGTTACCTCCATCTCTTGGAGCAATATCTCCTCCCCAACCCCAAATTTTGTGGCTGATAATCATACCTTCCACTGCCTCAAACTGAGCTTCAAGCTAACCGAGTGTGAGCTATAGGTCAGTGCTCACTGAAGCCAGTCTAAGGCATTTACACAATTTATTGATTATAATAATTCTGTAATCTGTAATCATCAGATTTATCTTATAGATTTAAATCTTGTGAGATTAGAGGTTTTATTTTCATCAAAACAAAATATAGAATTGTTTTAAAGGAATTAATAAATAAAAATTGACAAAAACATGAACCCTAACCCTTTATTACCACCTACAATATATAGGTGCTAACATTAGCATACTAACACTTGCTTATATCCCATGTAATGGCACTTTGACCCTCAGGATGGAATAATGAGTCACTGTTATTCCTAGTCTTTGCTCAGTCTAAAATGAGAGGAGGAAAATGTGGCACTGCTAGGAGAGTGTATTTTCTGACACAGTCAGTTAATTAAAAAAATGCAACAATGGCTCAAACTCTCTATATTAAAGGGAAAGATGGCCAGGGTGTGTGTTTTAGCCTAACAATACTCTTTTTGCAGAACTTACGCTTCCTGGCACACTGCTTAGATCATCACCTTCCCACAGGCCCGGGGCCATGGGCATCAGGTGTAACCAAGGACTAGAAGCCTAATTTGTGCCACAACAGGCAGAGATTATGCAGCTTCCAGCAGGTCATCACACAGGTTAGGTTGTTGGATAATTTGTATCTGGTGATGGTAGAAAGAGACACAAGTTGTTTTGATGTCCCTCTGGCATAAATGCAAAGGAAAACTAGGCAAAGAAGCAAACAGGATCCATAGCAACTGCTGCATCAGAGCAGGTTATTGAAAGAAGTGTTTGGGACACAAAGTGCATTATTTTATCTAGAAAAAATCGTACTTGGCAGATGAATATGTTCCTTTGGCTGGTGAATCAGAAAGTTAATTATTGATAGTGCTCATGATAAGTGTTGTTTGAAGCAGGTGCAAAGCATGTTGAGAATTATGATGTTAGGTCTTGGATCTGGCTGTTCTGGCCACTGGGGTCAGACATGGAATTGATAGAGTCCTTTCTGTACTGGAAGAATGAGACTACTTTTCCATAATGCATGATGGAGGATTAATCGTAGGAGTGCTCAGGTTGTTATTAGCCTGTTTGAAGTTGTAGGCCATCTGTGGGTCAGTGTGCGTCCAGTTGATCCTGGCAGTAGACAGGGTCACTCCCAGTCTGTCTTTGCTGAAAATGTTGGATGATTGCAAGTGGAACTACAGCCCTGACTGCTTTGAGAGGGAGCACCCGTCTGCCTCCCTCGCTGCCCAGAGCATAAGAAACATCTGACTCTGTTCTGTTCTGACAGAGACCTAGCAAATCCAGGTTCAGCTGTGGAATGCTTTCCTGCACAGGCAGTTCTATGACCTCCAAGTCACTGCAGCTGGTCTCTTTCAAGCAGATTCTCACAGGAGCTGTTGTTGGTGTACAGAAATGCTGCCGGTGATGCTAATGGTGTGTGGGACTCTTCTCAGCTTTCCTCCCAGGGAGGATTTGCCTATGAGAGGCCAAGTAGGAGCAGCAGACTGGCAGGGGGAGTCATCTTCTGTCTGCAGGCCATACTGAAAATTGATGTCTGACTCAGTTCTGTCCAGAGCCTTTCTATTCTCCGCTGCAGGTGTATCTACAGAGATGTGGGGTCTGGACTGCAAGGCCAAAATACCCTTCTGAAAGAATGAGCCCAAGAAAAAGCTACTTTTTAAAAGCATCTAATCCCCCAAATGTTTTCTTTTTGTTTCATGCTGTTTAACTACACTAACCTTAGCCATTTCATTTTTCCTTGTTTTACAAATGGATTTTTCAGAACCGTTACCAAAAAGTATATGCTCAGATACAATACATGTGACCCAAATACTGTTTCTTCACTCTCTGATGACCTGAGTAATTGAAATCCCCTGTGCGCCTTTTATGACAAGCTGTTAAAGTTGTAGGAAAAGCTGCGTGTCCCTCTGTGAGGATGATAGACGGCTTATTGAAACTCTTGCATATGTAGAAGATGGTAATAGGTTCCTGTGGGAAATGTTGCCGTGCCCGTGCCCAAGACAGCTCTCTAGTCAAAAAATGAATACTAAATTGTATGAAACAGACCAAGTCATTGTACAAACCCTTCATTCCTGCCCCTCAAGTTACATTTATTTACTGATGCATGAATACTAATTTGTTAAGCTTTCTCACTGAGTTCACTTTCTTTTATGGTTGCATCATGGTTTAAACATTTAGGTTTTCTATTTTTTAAGTAATCCATTTTTTGCTTGAAAATGAATGTGGAATAAATGGATTTTGGTCCAGTTTTTGTCCATATCGCCAGCCCTTAAGAAACTTTTTAAACATAATCAGATCTCGTGATTTATTGGTAGTTAATATGTCCTCTACTTGTCATAAAAATGTGTACCCTAATTTGTTCTATTTAATTATCGCATAAAAACCTACTATACTGCCCTTGAATCCTGGTCTCATATAAAGTGTAAAGATGAATTGTGAAAAGAATGTGTGTTTTCTCTCAAATGCTCCCCCCCTCAATCTCATCAGCCACCGTGATTAAGGTTTGGCATTGGGGATTGTGCTGTCTTTTTGGAGAGATATTTCAGCTGCATTTCTGACACTCTGAAAGGAGAGGAAGATAAAGGAGGCGTTGGGGAAAAAACTCCTTCCCGTTGTGTGAGTCCTAGAGAGGGCCTTGAACCCTGCCATTCACGCCTTTCTCTCCATCAGCTGAGTCTAATTGCCAGAGAGGACAGGAGACCCCAGGCCTGATCGTTCCTTATCCTCTTTAGCGCTTTCAGGCGAGTGAAAGGCGAGCTTCTGCTTTTGATCTTTTCTCTGATTCGCTTTTTCTTCTCTGTCATCCCTACCATCCTCTCCTCAGGAGTGACACCAACTCCTTTCACTGCCTGCCCCCGTCTCCATCTGCCCAAAATAATGACCAAGGCCCAGGCATTATTAAACAGAGGTGGAGAAGAGAGGTCAGCACCGGGAGAGGGAGAGGGAGGTCTGGAAGGGGACTCCAAACTCTTCTAAGGAGGGGTGCCCCTATTCCAAATCTACTCCGTAGCCTCTCTGTGTTCCCCTAAATTCATCCCTTACAGTTTTCATGGCCTTAGCCTGGAGAAAGCCCATTCTTTAACAGACCACGTACGTGAAGGCTCGTCCTTTCCCAGAGGCGCTGCTACAATAAGACCCCAGGCTGCTTGAGACAATGGAGCCTGTGTGATCTCTCAGCCAGACTCAGGATGAGACGATGCCTTGCTTGCCAGTCCCATGGGAGGGTAGACCCAGTGGTCATTGTTGACAGCTAATGGACAGCATCTTTCCACTGGCAGGCCCCTCTGCAGACTGTGTCATTTTAAGTTGCTTAATAACAACACTCAGTTTTGACCGACAGAGGAATTCTATCGAGAACTGCAGTTTGTTTGCAGATGAAAATCATTCCCCTCACAAATCTCAAAAGCTAACACTGGGGGAGTGATTGGATGAATGAAGCCAGCAAGCAAAGACGGCATTCAGTGGATTAAATTCAATATAACTTGTGAAAAGAGAACAGAATTGGAATCTCTTCATTCAGCAGAACATTAAAATTACAGGCACTCATTTTTTATCCATAGCAGAGAGATACAGACAGGTGATAATTGTGAAAGAAGATGCAGGACAATACTAGACTTCAGCCATGAAAGACTATGCATAACACCCTGTATCTACACTGATCTTGTGATGTTGTTTTTGGCACTAGTTGAATACGTTGTAGATACACTATAATGACTGTCCTCGCTCTGTTAGCTGATGTAGTGGCGTAATAGAGACATGAGTACCTTTATTTCAATTAAACGTACTTGCACATAATACAATTCATACACTTGTCCACATTTCATATTGATTTTGTTTTACAGGCAGTAAACTTTCACAGTGATCCTGCCTAATCCTAACAAAGGTGTGGACATAGTTGTCCTTGGTTTGATTTTCAGACTACTTATCATTAACACACAGCGGCGGTGAGGTGAAAGGGACTTATATTAAATCTGAAGGGCAAATTTGTAGCCAAAACAACCCCAGGCACATTCAAACTTTTCCAGTCGATGTCAGTATGTACAGGGAGTGCAGAATTATTAGGCAAGTTGTATTTTTGAGGAATAATTTTATTATTGAACAATTGATATTCATTAATATCAAAGCTGAATGTTTTTGGAAGT
>NW_024582363.1:1468699-1481603 GCF_018398535.1 Haplochromis burtoni
GAGCCTATACAGCTTGGAGTAAGACAACATGCATGAAGAGGATGATGTGGACAAAATACTCATTTGCCTAATAATTCTGCACTCCCTGTATAAGCAGAGTGCTTTACTCATTACCCTCGGTAATGTCTGTGGTTACAAGCAATGCCCAGGATATATCAGTGTTTTTATCCTTGGCATTAAAAACACAGGAACATTGTCTTTCTTTATACTGTATCTCTCCTTCATTTCTTTCACGTATTTTACACAGGTTATGAAAGTAGGGTATAATTTCAAGCCATAGAACTGTAGCACATCTGTAGTTTGACCTGCGCTGCATCTTGTTGAATTAATGATTCCTGTGTTAAACAAGGGGAAAATGCCTCTCTGCAGAAGTGAGAAGTAATACAATATTTTACTCCAGTAATCACAGAAAGATCAAGTATCACTTGGCAATCTTAAAATCTCCAAATCAGAAGCACCCAGTACATACTATTGATTAATTCTGATACATTTGTGTCATCGCATAGTTCTCAAATCAATGTAGTGGAACAAAAAGCTGCTTTGCTATACAGCCGAAACAAAAAAAAGAAAAGAAAAAAAATAGGATGGATTAGTGAGAATGAACGTATTTAATTTTAAAAATCATGGCTACACAGTAGATAATACCTTAGCCAGTCAAACCACTACCTACCTCCTGGAAATGCCTTTCAGAGATATGATAGAGCAGTTTTATCTAAATTACTTTTAAAGGCTGGAGGAAGTAAAATGTTTATACAATGTCTGGTTTTCTGCAATATATTTTCTTTTTTAATTTTCTGCTCATTGTTCCTTTTTTTTATGTTTGGCTCAAGCCAGTGTGTGATGGATTCTGGAGTGCTGGAGGAGGAGGAGGAGGAGGAGGAGGAGGAGGAGGAGAGGGAAAAGGGCAGAGTATTAGGTCAGGTTGATAGAGATGTCAGCACTGCTTCAGTAATCTTGTGACGCGCAAGAGAGCGGCAAAAAAAAAAAAAGCCGGGAGGGAAGCGATCGGGACAGCTGAAAGACCAGCAGCTTGGTGACAGTAGAAGCAGAGACCACCCCAACAACAGCAGCAGGGGAAGCTAGGAGGGGAGGGGAGAGGAGGGCTGGGATATGGGGGAGGTGGGTGTAGTGGTGGCGGCAGTGATGGGGGGGTTGGGAGGGTGTGAGGAGTAAAGCCGGGGGGTTGGATCTTCAGTTACACATCATAGCTGATGGTTAACCCGCCTCCTCTCAGCAGTGTGTTAGAAAGAGAAAGGGTAGTGTGCCAGTTATCAGCACAGTGAAGGATTTAAGCCTTGTCTACCTCATTTAACATCTCCAACAGACTGCACTTATTTACTGTTGTGCCAAATGTAATAAAAGCAAAAGTACGCGCACTAATGGAAAGTCCTTAGGCGATCCTTAAAAATAATGAACATGGATTTCTTACTTATCTATGAATTAAATATATTCTGCAAATACATTTTACAGAGCATACTTATACGCTTAGTTATACACACACTGTTGCCCTTTCAATATACACATGAACAGTCAAGTTGTTACCAATGTCATATCCACTCATAAACGTTAAATCTACTTACAATGCCATGTTGTGTATTAGGTTTAAGTGGAGCTTCTGGCGTCCAGGGTTCTGCTCAGTGGGTGACCCAGTAATGAAATGTGATTCAGGTGGTAGATGGATATCTATAGTGAAATATCTCTCCCAGCTCACTGGCTGCAGCCCAGACGTCGCCTTCTGCTCGCTCCTGCTGTAAAGTGTGATTTGTGGTGTTTGGCCTTTTTGTCTAGGACAATTATGTTCACCATTAACAAGCTTTCTTCTGTTATTGTTCATATCAATTAGAGTTGGATGGTAATTTGAGCTGATGGTGGAGACAGTGCTGAGTGATTTAGTGCTGATGTTGTGGGTGTATGGGGGGCAATTAGTGCCGCAACAAAGTCCATCTTTTGTTCAGCTAGTTTGTGGCAGCATGTGGAGCTCAGAAACATTCCTCAGTGTTTTTTTCTTCCTGTCTTGGCTGTTTTTGGAGGCAGTGCACCATGTAGATAACCACAGTTATCTAAGGTCCACACACTGCTTTGACCTCTGGAATCATGCACTTAGTTCTTGCTTGGTAAAATTCTAACAAGAGAGATACTTTGTAGCATAACTATATTCAATAAAATTCATATTTGTGGTTCATCTAATTGGACGGTCAGCTGGGACATTATTAAAAACATTCAGTTAGAAGATAATATTGTCAGATTTTTCAAAATATTTTGGGGCCTTTTTAGCCTTTGTCATAACAGGACAGTTGAGAATACAGGAAAGCTCAGAGAGACCAGGGGAAGACCCACAGCACACAGCACAATCAATTTAAACCAGGACCTCTGTGGGTCGCGTGCTGTGCTCATCCATCTATATCAGGCTTTGTTTTCAGATTTGAATAAAGTGAATTGTGAAAATTGACAAATGCCTAATAAACAATAACTCAGTAACTTGAGTGAAAAAAGCTGGTCAACTGTTGGGTTTGCCTGCTGATTTATTAGGCAAGAACCTCTTTAGTGTACATTTGGAATGGACCAGTAATCCCAAGACCAACTTTTCTCTAGCAGATCATGTAAAGTCCATTTCATCCAACTCAGTTAGGCACATGTGAACCTGGGATTGCTGTGAGGGGCATTACCAATTAGCTAAACTCACTTAATTTTTATCTCTATAAATGTATTAATGTGGCCCTCTACAACAGTCCTAGTTTTTCATGTGGCCCCTTGGGAAAACTAATTGCCCCATGTGGAGTAGCATCTCCGTTAATTGCAGCAGGTCTGGGGTCATTTTGCCAGTATGTCCAATACTCGAGTTGATCAGCATAGACCAGAGCATACTTCTTTCATATTACCTTGTGTTAGTTCAGAAGGTTATTTTAAAAAATTATTACATTTTTCTTATTTTTGAATGCAAATTTTATAAATTTAATATACTAATTTTAAACTAATTGTTTTAGGTCCGGTTACTTCAGTGCTGTTCAAGATGCCATGGTGGGAAAGAACAATTAACTAAAATCTTAACTGATGTGCATCACAATGCTGCAGTCTTTGTGTCTTTAGATGTGTTCAGGCCCTCCCCAGATTGCTTGTACTTTATTTTCTCCTTTTATTGAATTTGTACAGGTTCCTGTTGGATCTGGTCCAAAATTATGCACTCACAAAGTCCAAAACTGCAAATCTGCCAGAAACTTAAATTCACATGACACCTTGTATTAAAGACGCTTTATAAAAATATACAAAAACCAGCAGACTGCATCTCATCTCCAGATATAAATTTAACATTGCATATCTACCTTGTGCATATAGCCAACAGTCTCCACCAAGAAGCTGAGAGAGCATTCATGTGCATGAGAGCTCATTTTGAAAAAGAAAGAAGCCACTTGCTGCTGCTCATAAAGGTTTATTGTCAGTAATAACCGAAAGTGACTCAGACGAGTGTGTCAACATTTTCATAAACTCAGAGCTTCTCTTGATTATAGTCGCAGTGTTTAGAGAGATCTGGCTGAGCAAACAAAACTGAAGCTTTAAAAGTGGGCAAAGGCACAAAAGTAGGCTTTTGAAAATGAGAGGGACCTGTCCCCCATCCCTGTTAGAAATTATACCTTTGTCTTGGATCGTGCTTCCTCTTCAGACCAGAGCGTGCAAGAACACACCAACACATTCCATTTTTAAATGGAGTGCTAATTTTAGTCTGACAAGCTCTCTTATGGCTGCAGTGGTGCTGCTTGCTGCTTTTCTTTGGCATGAATGACTCCTCATACACGGGCAGCATTCCAGCACTCAAACCTGCTTGTGCCCTCTCCACCCTCTTTGTCGGAACTGCAGAGAGGGCTGCTGGACGCCCATCAGTGGAATGGCTTAGATAATGACTTATTGATAGGAAAGGATGCTGGGTGCCCTGTGCATATTAGCATGACGCCAGCTGGTCGCGGTGCTGCTGCTGCTGCTTTCATCACCCAGAGCATTGCTAATGTAATTACCTGTGGATGGTCTGCATACGAAGGTAGCTTTGATGTTATTATCTGTTTCTATAAAATTGTGTCATGCAGTGTTATGGTGGTATGGTTAGCTCTCCCCCACCAAATTTTTAAAATAGACATCGACTGCATATAATCTAAGACAAAAGCAAGGTGTAATATGTTATATGTCACCAAATAAATAAGTTACAAATAAAAAATTGGTCAGTATAATGATTTAATTTACATTGTTTATCAATCTTTAGAGTACTTAAAAGTGAAACTGATGATTCTGCAATATCATGACATTGCATATCTGGACAGGCATTACAGATTTATTCCTCTTTGATGCTTTATGTCTCATAATGATAACCGAGGCTCAGTAAAGCATAAACGTGGAGTGTTCCCACATGTTACGCAGCTGACATCTTTGTACTATACTCTGAGATGAAAAATGTCTCTAACTGGGCCAAAGAAATAATTCTGGCATATCAAGGGAGCTTGAGAGAGGGGAAGGAGGGGAGGTTCCCAGCATGTCCACATATGACAGGCCTTTACCCACGGCTGGCCGACGCAGCGACATTGTGCGCCTGTCATAGCTGCCCTTCAACAGCAGATGAAGCTGTCAGCAGGACGATGACTTTATTCTGACAGCTGCTCCACCCTCTCTCTTCAGAGCGTTGCAAATAAATATGTTGGGTTTCAAAGCTGCCAAGGCAGACGTTGGACAGTGGGTCAGGGGGCCAAACGCAGAGCAAAAGCATTCCCTTCCCCTCGTAACCTGTTCTCAATGAGCTTGGTCACCTCTCCAGGGCACCCATTCAGCGTGAGCCATCCAAAGGGCCCCAGGGCCCCAGATCTCACACACTGCCTACCGAGAGAGTCCTGTGAGCCTCTCTGTCTTTTCTCTCTCTGTGCATCACTCTGTTTGCCACAGCAGAGTGCCAAAAATATCCTCCACTGCGAGAAATCAAGAGTGTACCAAACAGTTCAAACCATTCATGACAGAGTGTGAGTCAGTCTGATGAAGATGAAACGACTCCTCAGTCAATCAGGGTGAAAAGAAATATTTATTCAAAACGTTTCCCTTGACGATAAAGTCAAAATGTCATAATAGGGGCAACATACAGGTAAGATAGAAATGCTGTTTTGTGTTCTGCTGCTTGAATGGAGTTGACAGACCATCTGCTGTATGGGACCTTCTGAATCTTTCGCCACTCTTCTCCTTTTTTTTTTTTTTTTTTTTTGCTTGAATATAATGATCATCATCTTGTCAGCTCGCTTCGTTGTGTCGAGCTGTTTTGTAAAACTGTTCACGCTTATATTTACATTTAGAACAGCTTCATATTGTTTGTATTACATCATGAAAGTTTGCTATAGTTATGTCCAGCTCATTTTTTTTATTTCTAAAAACTGAACTATAGCTTGAGGCCTTTTTAATTTGAAAATTCTAACATATTTGGGGCTTGCAGCTGCCTTCGCCCAGCTTCTACAATCAACTGAATATTTTTGCTTTTTATAGACTTTTGGTTAAACAGAACAAGAAGTTTCATGATGTTACTTTTAGAATATAATCAGCAGTTTTAAAGGAATTTTTTGAGTATATGGTTTATAAAATAAGAGGAAAAATTCAGGAGGTTAATCAATAATTGTCAGTATCAAACTTAAAAAAAATAGAAAATTTCCCCTTCAAATATGTTTCCATCAAATTATTGAGCTCTCAAAGTAGGTTAGACTCTAGCTTTTTAAGTGTCTGTAATAAATGCTTATACATTATGATGAAGGAAAAATTTAGTGCAGTTTTTTCTTAAATGTAATCATCCCAAGACTAAATTCCCTGACTGCAAAAACCCAACATTTAAGTTTGTTTTCTCTACAACACCTTCCTTCAACAAAGAGATGGATCAAAATCCAGCACAACCAATCCCAGTGATTCCCACTGCATCCTTTGCTTTTGGTATAAACCACATTCCAAGCGCAAAGGTTAACGATATTTAAGCAATATTTCAAGTTTTCAAGTTTTAAACATTCAAAATCTTACAGATGTTGGAAAGAACAAGAACTCTGTCAGAGGTAAAAATCAAATGCTGGAACCTTCCAATTTAAGAGTGTTACATTTCACTTTCTCTATTGTTATATAACAGATTATAACCCCCCCAATCACCATTGCATAACACATCTAAAATGCAAGAACCTTCTTTGCATGCAGTCACATGCAAAACTGATGATAGTTTATTGATTAAGATTTAATTCATTAATTTAAATTGTGTGTGTGTTTGACATTAAGACTTTGTTGAATACCTAGAAAACCACTGTAAATGAAAAGTTACCTATGGGACTCTAAATCTCTAAATGTACTTTAAACACAAACGATCAATGAAGACTTTGCAAACACAAAATAAATCTACAGTTTTCTGACTTTTTTAAAACTTTTTTCATTTTCACATTTATAAACTTAAACTCTTTATGTGTCATGTTTTAACTATAACGCATACTGTTGTTAAAGTAACCCTGACAGCACATTAAATAAGGCCTATACCAAGCTAATGTAATGTGCGTTAACTATGTAATGGAATTACATAGCTCGACTGGCACTGCAAAGATGCATGTGAGTCTTGAGCTAATCTGTCTCACTCAAGTGACCATTATCCCCTCTGGGTTCTCTTACACTGCAAGTGCGTGTACAAGTCTAATGTGTTTACTTGTGAAACCAGCTACTTTCACGTTTCTCAAAAAGCCATGTTTAAACAATGTTTATTCAAACCAATAATTATGTCAAGAGGCCACTTTCATGAGAAAATCTTACTGTAACATTAACATTTACAAGTTTTTTTCTCTACCCATCCCCCATATGGACATGTCTAATGCACACTATAGACTCGTACCCTTTGAAATAATGGATAACTTTTTTGAGTTATATAACTGTAACATAGGGAACAAATCCAGCAACAATCAGACAGTTTTGTCTTCCAAAATTGTGAATGATAAACCAGTGGTAAAACATTTTGTCTACATTTCATTGAACTGAAACTGGATAAAGACTTCATATAATCTTATGAGCAATGGATACAGAACATGGCAGAGTGCAAAAACATTTGTATTAAAACAAGAAAAATTTTAGGAATTCCAATGATTTCATAATCCGCTGTCATCCAATTTCCTAGATCAGCAGATTACAAACAAACAGCAGTCAGGAGATCAAGAGGTCAAAGGTCACAGCACACGGACAATATTCCAGTGACCCGTGAATGATGATTAAGAAGTGCTAAGAGAGAAATCAAAGTCCTCTTATCTTTGTTAACAGCCATACAACAGATAGGCAGAAGGAAAAGCATGGGAGGGATGTATAGTAGTATTTAACAAATTATCAGTGTTTAATTACGTAGCTTTATGTAGCTAGTGAGTTGTCAGGCACACAGATAATAATATGAATAATAAAATAAAAATAAATAACTGAAATAATAAGATTATTAGACTCCTCTTGGGGAAGCAAATGCGTTTAGGACAGGTGTTAAAAACAGAGAAGTTAATCATCAGGCAGCGCCTTGTCTCAAAATCTATGGACTTCTATTTGTTGTACTTTTTTCTGAAGCTTTCAACAAAGCGCTATATGTGAAGTACATAACATTTAAAGAATGCTGAATGACATACAAATGTAGAACATTGAGATGACTGGGGAATTTATACTCAGGTGCCTTATTGTTGATGGTACTGTACTGTGCACAGTGTGAGCAGTAGCGAGTTGTTAAAGCACTTTTGACTCATCACCATAGGAATGATCGAAACCTCTATGACCAGCTTGTAGATATGTCTCAAATGTGCAGTGCTGTAAAAGTGTTCTCAGCTTTGTTTTGAATTTTCACAATTTTCAAACAATAATCGCTATAGTGGACCATCTACCTGCATCTTATCCTATCCCTAGCATCCTCCTCTGCCACACCAACCTTCTGCATGTCCCAGCGCAATTTTAATGGAATCTGGATTAATGAAAAAATGCTCTTTTTGTCAAAATGCCAACATGCCTGATGTGTGCTTGAGATGCCAGATAAATAGGATATTTTAGATATATCCGATGCTTTAAATGTGTGTGTTTATGGGTATGTAAACAATTTTCAATAAAACAGAAAAACAGTAGGCACTTTCTTGTTGGCGTAGGCAGCATGTAGGCATGTTATGTAATTGCTCAGATCTGTCATTCATATTATATGATGTGTCTGTCCTTTTTGAGACTAAGCTTTATGATTATTCTTGATTCTGTAATGCCATTATCACAGATATAGATCTATATTTTACAGATTGGACTGTGCGTTCAGCAGTGTGGCATGTATTTTGTTTATGCAGTTCTAGTTCAAAGAAACCAGCTTTTTTTAAACAAAGTACACGTGAAGTGCATTTACTTTACTTGGTTATTTCTAAGACACTGTACTCCCTCAGTGAAAACAGCTGAAAATGATGCTAAGAAAGCAATTAACCAAAATAGTGAAGTTGCAGCCCAGCCAGCAAACCAATGATCTCACTAAAGCTATGTAAAGCTCAGAGGATCTGCTTAATGCAACTATTTTTACACTGACATACATTTTTTTACACTATTAATTAAAGCTGCTGTAGCTGAATATTTCCTTCATCACTCTCGATGTAAAACAGTTCGTCTTTATCTTTATTTCATCTCTTCTGTACAACCTTGCAAGACTGAACTATGCAGACTGAAAAATCTGAGAGACAAAACAAAATTGAGATATTTGAAGTTTCCTGATCCTATGTAAATCCTCTAAGACTTTCATTTGTGTTTGGCTTCGTCTTTGTGCCATAATATCTGCTTTCTTCATCCCAGTATGATTTTTTCTTTTGCCCCTGTTGCCTTTCCAGTAAAAACGAAAAAAAAAAAAAAACTTTTTAAAAGGAAGATTTGCATGTTAATGGATCTTAGCAACAGCAGAGGCCCTCTCAGCACTGTGCTTTTCAATTTCCCATGCTCTGCTGCAACAGTACATAATAAAAACAAACAAAAAAGTAGTATTTCACATGGCCCTAAAATTTCTTCTGCCCTCAGTCAGATTAAAACCCATTCCAGGAAGCTTGTTTGGATCGGGTTGTAAAAAGAGATCACTGATAGCAATGTATTAGTGGAGGATTAACATGACTTTCACCCTGGTTTCTGTGCACAATAAAGCTTTAATCTAGGCTCTGCTTGTGAGGCAGGGCTGCCGGTTGGGCCAATGAGATGCTGCCGTGTCTGCAGAATATCCCCGCACATGGGTGTTTCCTGTGGTGGCGGAGGTGCTGGGGCTGGGCCTGGCAGCAGACTGCGGTGACAGACGCGCCCCTGGGATTCCACCTGTCAGCCACACAGGCACTAATCGACAGGCTTCCTATAAGCTGAACTCTCTGTCACCTCTCTGTCAAATCTTCATCATCTCATTCGTCTGATGACTTCCCTCTGCCCACCCCCATCCTCTTCTTATCCAACGCAAACTCCGCCCATCCGCCTGCCTGTATAAAACACACCAACACCAATCCTCCATGCCTGCTGCTCCCAAACAACATTCAGTCTCATGTGTAAAAATAAAGAAAATTGGTTTCTTTTTGCTTTAAGGAATAATCCAAAATCTTCTATGCAGCTTCTTATTAAAACAAACCCCATGAATCCCGCCCCTCCCTCAACATCCCTGCTTTTCAGCTTTAATGTGACAGAGGTGGGCTTTAATGTTTGGTAGTAATTGGGTGGGAGAGGGAGAGACTGTTTGGGAGGAGGAGGAGGAGGAGGAAGGGTCATGGTCAGGTTTCTCATGGAGGTTATTCTGCATCTGTCTCTTAGCAACGACAGACCGCTCTTTGTACAGTCCTTGAGTTGATTGGTGTGTGTGTGTGTGTATTTTTTTTCCCTCCTTGGTCGCTGAAATGTTTTGCGAGGGGGGCTCCTCAGCAGACAGGCTTCCTCGCATATTCAGTGCTTTTAAGATTTTGTTTCCATGAGCGTCAGATGGGCTCGCTGAGGCGTGGCGCTTGCTGTATCTTCACCTCCACGGGTTTACATTTGCATTTCTCAAGTGAGGGTGAAAAAAAAAAAGACAGAAATTGAATTTTTTCAGTGAGCATTTGAGACCAATGCTCCTTTAATGATGATTGTGCTGTGAATCTTAATAACCTTTGCCGGCATAAGTTTTGGCAAACGGTGTTAAATGATATGGCTGCACGGCTAAAGTTTGGTGGTTTGATGTTGTCATGTCTGCCTTCTCTTTAGCTGGTATAAGGTGAAAGGGCAGACCGGGGTCAAAGGTCATTGAATGGATCCAGGGGAACCTCTTGAATCTTGCCATCAGCTTCAAGGCATCTGAGCAGGGAGCTGGAGTGGCATGATGTCAGTCTGAACAGGATTAGTAGGGCAATTCGGGGACAAGGAAAGGAAATAAGAAGGAAAGCCAGAACTTGGCCCCTTCTTCCCACAGCTTAGGTTTGCCCACAGATAAACAAATGAGTACAGTAAGCAAAGTTCACCCATTTCCATGTGTAGAAGCACAAAATGATGACAAAACTGTGCTTTAGTTTGACCTAATTTACTGACCAGAGGCAAGAAACATATCTGCATCAAGGCGTTTTTCACAGTATAACGTATTTCTGGGACTTTATTACAAACAAAAGTAGCAGCAATTCTAAACTGCTGCTTTTGATCACTTGCAAAAGATTTAAAAATATGTTTCTTTGATCCGACGGGGCTTCCGTGTTAAATGTGTCCCAGAAACTTCGCTTTTGAACAGCTTTTCCGCGCAAAATGTGAAACTTGTTCTCAGATGTTTCAGGTCCCTTTAATGCCAGTTTCCAGACAGATGGAGCCCCATTTCGGAAACAAACGTGCTTTTAAGTCTTCCGATCACACTTAATCTCTGTACCAAGCCAATGGACTCTTTACTGACTTGTACAATCATTTATGTTCTGTTAGCCCACTGTATGGGAAGACGTTTGTATTTAGAATTAAACACCTTGCTCTCAGTAGAATATAAAAATGTCCTCAGAAAAGAGGAACTGTTTACCTTCACTCTGAGTCTCTTCGGTATCAAATGCAGCCACTGTATGTACGCTGAAAACAACTCTTTCCTCAACGGGACAAAGTTCAAGGCTGCAGTTCTTTAAAATGCTTCACAATAAAAGCACAAAGTTACACTAAATATTAGGGGGAAAATGGATATATCTCTTACAGACAATAAGATAAAAAGCTCAGGCGCCCATAAATAAATAAAATGAACGACTGAAGTAAATATACAGTAAAGATCGAATTAAAGATCGATTAAAGACCAAGCTTCCTTTACTCGCACATAAACCCTGCCTCACTGCGGGAGCATTTGTTTCTTTATTTTTCTTGTTGTTTTCCTGCTCTGAAACTTCTTCTGCTCCCTTTTTCGTTTCATCTAGTATTTTGCTTTGTTGTTTACAGCAAAGGTGCGTTATCACAAATACACAATTTTTTTTTTATTAGCATATTTTTCCAAAAGAGAATTTTAAGCAGACACGTTCAAAAGTCTTGTATTTTATTTTCACATTATTATTAAAATAAAATTTAAGGAATGGTCAAAATTGTTTTGTTTTTATGTGGCTAAAAAAGTCGGTGGAAGTTGATTTGAGAACTGAAGGTTTTGATGTGAAATTTTAACATAAATATGTAGAGGAAATATATAATATAAAGTGTGCTGTAAAACTTGTCAACACATTCACCTGTAAAATGTTTAAATGCACATAGATAACAGTTATTAACTGGGCTCCGTTTCAAGAAATATTTGAATTATCAAATCATTCCAATAGTTAATTTAAGTGTCGCAGTTTCTTCTTAATTTAACCGGCTCTATGACGACTTTTAGACGTTTCCCGTTCGGCGTAAGAACCCACTGGAGTCCCACAGTAAGCGGTTCAATTCAACCAAACCAGAGAGACATAAAAGAAAAATATTAGGGATCCAACAGAAAGGCGCATTTCATAATATATTGACTGCTTTCCGTTTTTCAAAGTAAAACCACTTTAAAGGTGCATTGCCACCAAAGAAGAAGAGGAAAAAATACAAAACTGAATATATTAATTGTTTGTTTCTGGCGAGAAAACACAGGCGACAAATTTTCTTTAAAAGAAATAATATTTCAAATATTTTCTAGATTTCTATAATATTAATAATATATCGATATTATATAAAAGTTAAGAGATACATTTAAATGTTTAACTTATAAAATTCAAAACAACATGGTAGCTTTGAAAGTGAAATTTAAAAAAAGAATCCCTTCAAACTCATAGTTGATTTGAAAGATAATTGATAATTAATTTAAACGTTCCAGCAACTCAACTGAATTTCTCAGGAGTTGTGTTTTGTACTTTTATTAAATCAACCGTTTTGTCCACCAGACGTTCTAAAAAATAAAATTAAATAAAATGTGAGAGGAAAAAAAGTCAGTCTTGGTCTTTTCTTTAAATAACACAGAGCGGGTGGAAAACTTGCAACAATACAGTTTTTTTAATCTATTTATCTTTTATGCACATTGAGTTACCGCGTGTTTAAATGTACCATATAAGAAACAGTATGTACGTGTATGTGAAATTATCGATCATTCCAACAAACGGGAAATACATGAGATGTTATGCAATTTATTTTTCTTCTCCTTCTTAAATCTTATTTTTCTGGAAACTATTTGGTTAGACATGTCTATATATATAGACATGTCTATATATATAGACATGTCTATATATATAGACATGTCTAACCAAATAGTTTCCAGAAAAATAAGATTTAAGAAGGAGAAGAAAAATAAATTGCATAACATCTCATGTATTTCCCGTTTGTTGGAATGATCGATAATTTCACATACACGTACATACTGTTTCTTATATGGTACATTTAAACACGCGGTAACTCAATGTGCATAAAAGATAAATAGATTAAAAAA
>NW_024582363.1:1481623-1489732 GCF_018398535.1 Haplochromis burtoni
TTTTTTTAATCAAGCATTTCAGGAGGTTTCTATTCAAGAAGAACTGCGCAAAAGCTTCGTGAACTACATTAATCACAGCACCGCGCAGGAACCCGGACAACAGGTAGGTCAGTGTTATTTCATTTGTTCAGTAAACTATTTATAAGCATCTGCGCTGCATTTCTTAAAAAGCTATAAACACTCCGACAGTAATGCTTCCTGAGGGCTTGAGCATCATGGTTCACTACTTCTCACTTGACGATGAATATTAATATTTTTTAAAAAAAGATCTCAAGCGATATGACTGGCTGCACGCTTTCATCCTCGAAAGCTCATTGGCTAGGTACAAACCACGCTGCGTGATAACTGATCCAGCTCCTGTGCTCAGAGAAAACAGCAGAGAGATGTTTCCCCCCTTATTTATTACTCCGGTCAAGAAAAAAGGCAAAAACGTGGCCGCGAAGGAAAGTCCATTTGAGTAGTGTCGCATATTGATCTCAGGATGAACTCATTTTTCCACCACCACATAAAGCCTGGACACTCTTTTCTCATTATCGTCTCTTTGGAGCTGTACGTGTGTGGGAAAATGCTCCATTGTTTTATGTTGGCCCTTGGGCCCAGAACACCCAGGGGCCGACGGGCACCCAGCTTCGGCCTCCTCAGGGTAAACTGTAGTGACAGAGCACGCAGGGCCCCCTCATTAGCTCTGTGTTCATTAGAAGCAAAGAAGCTGATTTAATCCTCTCTGTCCTCCTCAATCTGGCACCACAGTCACGGTTTTAACTCCATTTTCATTCTCTTATGAAGAGTTTAACCAGCTTTTTTTTTTTTTTTAACTAATAGAAGATTTAATAGCAAAAAGAGCTGTCAGCGGGTGCTATTGACAAGTTGGAAAAGCAGCTTTACCTTATTTGAAGACAGACTTTTATTGTAGTATTCTAAAAAGAAAATGTTTTTATATCATACAGTTTTCTTTTGCATGTGTGGATGTACTGATACAGCCATACTACAAGATCATACTAGGTTTTGTCTTAATAGTTAATTTAAAACTATTAATAAGTTATAAAAAAAAAAAAAAGCACAGCTACAGGCTACAAGCTGCAAGCTACAAGAAAAGGATGTAACGTGACACTCTTTGTTCCCTCCCTTTAGGTGTTTTCTTAAGTTGTAAAGATGTTAAAACTGAGTGATCAAGCCCAATATAAGATAAGTGCAGGAGAAAAGTTAACTGTTTTCCTGCAGGTTGTTAAATAAGGCAAATGTAAATACAACCTGACATTCACATAAAGCTATCACTGTCAGTGGAAGCAATTAGTTTGATTAAAACGCCCAATTAGTGACAATATTATAGTAAGAAATGGGCTCCAGAACACCAGACAGACTCCACTTGGCTTACGTTTCCTTACTCCATTGCAGTACAAAAAAATCAAAATTATAACGGATGCGCTCCCTTGTGTAAACACACTTGATTCCTGTTGGAAGGTGACAAACATGAACACCGTTGAGCTGAAATGACGAAATAAAGCAAATACACTTTATTTATAAATCTTGAGTTATAATTTAATACGGTACCAATATGTTAACCAATATGCTTTCACAGTACATCAGAGTGGTTGTCAAAAAGAAGTAAACACAAATACACTCACACACACACACCCACACACACACACATGCACATACACTCTAAATTCAGCAATACCCTGCAGTGGTCTGTTGTGCCATTAAGTGGCCTGGGCTCATTAATGCATGAGTTATACTGAAATAAATTTGTTTCTTGGCCTGGGAAATTAAGAGATTGTAGCTATTATAGACCCAGTGCTCTTAAAAATCTCTGAGGAAGTCAGTGTAAAAGTCCAGGAAACATAAATTCATTAGAAGTATTTGGTAATGCATTTGTCCTTAATCTCGTAGTGTCATTCGTGTTCTTCTTACCTGTCACGGGGGAATATGATTTGGACTTTAACCCCTCTAAATATAAAAAACATTGGATTAAGCTATCCAACAGTCAGCTCACCGCCATGATTAGCCTCTCAGTTCAGATGAGAAAAAAACAGAAAAGTTGAAGTGTGACAAGAATCCGGGAGAGATAAATTGCTTTGAAATAGGATTTTAAAGAGTTTAACTGGAACATTATGGCAAAAGGGAAATAATCGTATTAGCCAAGAAGTATAACGAAGAAATGACTAACGCTTGGCGCAACCGAACACTGAGCATGAGAAGTGCAGTTCTGAAATGTTTTTGCTGTTCTCATTCTTTGCATGTCAATAAGAAAACCAGAATAAGAAAACAAAGTAACTAAAACAAAGCATCAATCTCACCTTTCTGTCTCTATGCAACCGAGCAAAAAGGTTGAAGTCAGAAGAAGTCGGGTTTCAAACAATCATATTAAATCTTTCTGAAATGTTCCTTTAGTCCAAAGTGCTATGTCTGGAAGGTATGAAAACAACAACAACAACAACAACAAAAAACAGATCAACACAAGACGATCCCTGCAGTTTTCTCACTAGCTGGGGTAAAAATATGTAAAACATAAAAAAAAAGAAAAAGGGAAAAAAAAGAAAACAAAAAGGATCCAAAACATAATTTACAAGCACGATAAATATACACACAGGTCCAATAAATATTGTTTCTTATCCCAAAAACCATAGACTGTGAGAGGTCACCACACTGCAAAAAGATGTCCATCTTAACCAGTCATTTCGTTTACTGACATTAGTTCCCTTTAAACAAGTGAAAATTTCTGCCAGTGCGGTCAGATCATTTCGTCGTTGGTAGATTTCCTGTATTTTATGGACCCCTCTAAAAGTGGCATAATGGAAAATAAGGCAGCTAATACCTCCGGTATGATGAAAAAAGCAAATTAAATTACATTTTTACCCTTAAGATACTTTAGAGAATTTAATTCCACTGGCAGTTTTTTCTCTTGTTTAAATCAACAGAGATTTTACTATTTGAAATGACTTGATTTGAAAAGTGGGACCCTTCCTGACCTTAGTAGCACCACAGCAGCTTTTATTCTCTATTGAATAGCCATGTAAGGCCAGTTGAAGCTGCTACCAGAAAGCAGCATGTCCCTTATCAGAGTTTCTATGGGTGTTTTCCCCACCAGACGGACGAAGAAAAGCTGCTCTATGACAGAAGAAGAGACGCTGCGGAGGGAAGGCAAGCGAAGCAGCAGCTTCCCAAACCTGTTAGGCTGGTTGGGATACTGGCTCCTCACATACTCTTCTAAAGCACACTGCGATTTCTCCTGGAGACCCTCCACATGGGCCACATCTGATAGACCACAAGCATCTACAGAGAGAATGTAACACAGAAACAAATAGGCAGAAGAGAAGAGGTCAGGACCAGTGGTTCAACTGGGCATCTGAAAAATACTTCAGTTTCACGTTTATTCAGTGTTAATACAAAATCACCAAAACTCGCGATGGTACAGTCTGAATGTGGAGTTAGATGAAAAGTTACAGTGATCGAAAGTCAAAAAAGCACCAGAAAAAAAAAAAGGTAGGTATTACTATTTACTGATATTATTTAAATCCCTGGGTAAGACATTAAAGAAGAGGTCAGGGCAGCAGAATGCCAAATATTAGTGGATGCATTTAAATATTTTATTACTTTGTAAACAGATTTGAGTGAACCTCACTAAGATGGTATCAGAACCATCAACCATAAACACAGAACACCCAATAAACTAGTTAGTCAGACATGGTTGGGTAAATGTAGAGGTTTAAAAATGTAAAATTGGATACTGTAAGAGCGCAGTGGCAGGTTGAAAATAAAACATATAGGCAAATAGTTGAGGTTTGTCAATCTGATGCCATCTGGGATCAACAATGGTGCCACTGCTCTCATCCAATCAAAAAAAAAGAATACTCAGGGCCCAGACAAAAGGAAGGAAGCACGGCAAGAGCATTGATTGCTCTGAGTCATTTGCATTTCAACGCACACCAGACTCTTCTCTCTGTACTGTAAAACTGCAGGCCGGCTGGAAACAGGGGTTAAAGCAGGACTGTCCCAGTTTAAAAGGCACGTGCTCACATGTGCTCACATATGCTCACGGGGACTAAAATAGACCAATAGGAAACCTTCTTTGTTTATTTTTTTACTCTGCTGCTACTTGTCCTTTTGAACCCACTCACAATCTAACAACCAAACATCCCTCTGTCATCTAAAAGGCTGTGAAGAAACTGGCATACATTTTGCATTGCAAAGTCAACTAATAGTTCCCACTGCTTTATGAACAGTACAAAAAAAGCTTCTTTATGAAAATATTTTCAAATTCAAAGATGTAAAGAATAAAATGTATTATGCAGTTACATTTACATGCTATGATCGTTTTTAAAACAGTGGCAAGATTTAAATATAAAAATTTTCTTTTTAAAATAAAAAACCCCCTCTAAATTTTAAGCCTGAAAACAAGTTTTTTTCACTTGAAATTAATATATATATATATATATATATATATAATAAATCACTCTGCTGAGGCACCTTTTATGTGAAGCAGCAGTGGAATATAGATGCTGTCAAATGTTTAACTCAAACCCATTTGCATAACCTATTCAGGCAGAGTATTTCATATTTTAAGGGCTGTAAGGATTTGATGCCGTTTTAAGACCATCAAACTCACTCACTCACACTTCCTCTTCAGTATTATTTTAATGCAGATAAACTGTTGCTTCAAGATCTGACAACTGTATGAGGTCACTTAAGTTCACTAGGAATTCTATCAGAGGTAAAGCAGCTGGCTCAGGTTTAAAGGGAGTACTTTTCTAGAGCAAATCCAACATATATGATTTGTATTCCTTTTTTAATGACCGTTTATAACGATATCAGAGGATCATCAGACTTATGATCATACTAAAATCTGCAAAAGAATTATTTTATATAGATTTTGCTTTTAAGGTGTTTCAGAGTTTTAATACAAATTATTGATTTTTCTTTTTAGCCCCCCTCCCCAACCCCGAACGCACAGTTACCGAGTGTTATGCAAACTATTATGCCACGAGCAGTAAAAAAAAATCTGTAAAATTATTTTTATAAGATTTTCTGTCGTTTTTTTGGAAATATTTATTCCTACGTTTTTCGGGCGATTTTTAAGTAACGTTCTCGTCCGCTCGCATTAATTTTGTTTTCGCTACATTTGGAAAATAATTTATTTAATTAAATTAGTATTTTAATTTTGATAGCGGTTGTTTTCTTCGTGATGGTGGCGGCACAATTCTCCTTAGATTTTAAGCTTGCGTGATTTCGCTAAAATGTCAGCCACAGCGTGTGTGGGGGTGAAAAGGTAAAGTTTACCTGTGGTGAACAGCACGATGGCCTTAATGCAGCTGTACTCCGCCGAATCCACGTGCAGCACCTTCAGCTTCTCCACCTGCTCCTGGAAGACCCGGATGTGGTCCATGAAGGCCACCACCCGGTCAGCAGACATTGGGGATGCGTGGAGACCAGCAGCGGCCAGTAGCGGGGCGGCGTGGACGGGCATGGAGCACTGGGCGGCGTTCAGGACGAACAGTTCGCTCCAGGTGAGGCGAAGAAGGGCCACCTGGTCCGGCACCTGCAGGTCCGGGAAAAAAGGGATGTTGCGGGCCCACTCCACAGCGCTGAAGAGCATCCGAGCCGCCAGCTCGCAGATGTTCTCAATGCCCAGGATGTTGTTGTTCTGCAGGCACTGAGAGCCAAACCTGGAGGTCGGGTAGGGTTCGGCCCGCAGCAGCAGAGAGATGTACCCCGACAGATAGGAGTGACACTGCAGAGGATCCCCGTTTGTCAGAGCAAACTGGCCGTGATATGACTGGGTTGGTATTCTGCCTCTCTGGACAGCTGTAAGAAAGAAACGGCAGAAATGCCACATCACGCTAGAAGGCGATTAAAACAACGAAGATGACATTTAAAGAACCCTAAAACTAGACATCACGCACCGGACGTCATTTACAACAGCATATGTGAATTAAAACCTCGCGCTTATTTTAGTCAGATTAGGCTGGGATTCCTTTCTAATGTCAGTAGTGAGCTAGCTTATGGTTGGCTGGCTCTTCAGAAGTGGACATGGATAAGTGTTGTGGACAGCTCCTGGAAAGAAATGTCACATTCAGCTCGGTGTTGGGAGATCTGGAGCACAACCTGCAGATAATGGCGTGTGAGATTTTTTTTCCTTTCCCCCCCTCTTTTCTTTTTCTCAGCGTGTTTCTGGGTATTCAGTAGCGTTGCATTTTTTTGTTTCAAATGTATAATTGCTCCAGTTCACAGCCCAGATTCCGTTTTCAGTTAATGCTCTTTAATATCATCAAGTGAGTAGGCTTATTGTAACTTAATTATTTATTTTTTGGCTGTGAAATCTCTAATAGGCTAAACTTTAATAAACTTTCATATTTAGACAACAAAGCAGACTCTTAGTAGACTAGTGTAGGCTGCGGTCTGGGCCTAGTGCTGTATATGAAAAGCATGCATAATGAATAAGAGCAGACACACATGGTCCGCACGCGCACATCATTTAAAAATGTATTTTACATTTTTATGGCTACAATTTAAACGAAAAAAAGGCACTGAAACTAAAGTTAAATATATCTACTGCCGAATGTGAACACCTGACATTTAAAGCATCTGCAGACTCACACTCACCGGGGATGATGGACATAAAGCGGAAGGGGAGCAACAATAGTGCACCTAACATGCTACAGGATGCTAGCGGGAACATCTGTAATAATGTGTAATATTACACACTGAGGTCTACACAATATAAAGCTATAGTACCCGAGACAAAATAAATAATTATACACCCCGTATTTAAAAAAAATATATAGACATTATTAAATGAATAAAATATCCCTAGTGTCAAACAAAGGCAACATGTGGCGATGGTAAGGCTCCTGGGTCCACAAAGAAATATGTAAACATAAGCTAGGCTACACATATGTAGCATCCACACAACTAGAGTATGGGGCAGATATGCGTTCAAACATGAAAGAGTGCTGCATGTGAAAGTGTTATGGATGTGATAGTACCAGTAATAACAGTTTGATGCCAGCGCGTACCTTCTCTCCTCATGCCGACTTTGAGGCATTTCTTGAGGCGACAGTACTGGCACTGGTTGCGGTGGTGCTGGTCTATGGGACAGTTCCTGTTGGCCCTGCAGGTGTAGGTCAGGTTTCTCCTGACGCTGCGTTTAAAGAAGCTCTTACATCCTTCGCATGTGAACTGTCCGTAGTGCTTCCCGCTGGATTTATCCCCGCACACGATGCACTCGATCTGCTGGCTCTGCTGTTTGTCCATGGACAAGGAGGAGGAGGAGGAGGAAGAGGAGGTGCTGTTGTTATTGTTGGTGGTGGTCGCGACGGTGTTGCCGGACGGATTGGACGGCGGTGCTCCCTGAGGTGCAGCTGCTGTTTGGGGTATTTCCAGAGAAGGCGCCGGGTTCATGTGTCCCGTCAGCTCTCCGGGTAGAGACAGAGGTGCAACCTGGGACACCGGGGAGGAAAGAGTCCCCTGAGAGTCCCCGACCGCCTCGGTGTTTCTCCACGCTACCATCGCCATTTCGACTTTCTCCAAAACTTTTGTTGCGCCCAACTTCGTTTTTACGCGATAATTAACTCACACTTACTGTCGGCATCAATAGCTAATACACAGTCATGGGAAACTGCGGCATTGTTTGACGAAACGAAATACAATTTCAAATAAAATAAATAAAAGAGAGCTCATAGGATAACGGCAGAAAATTAAAACGAGTTCACAAGTGAAGATTGAGCAGTCACCCAGAAGCAGCTGCGGGCGCGGACAAAATCCAAAAAGACAGCTTCATTCAAACCGTCATAGTGCGCTATAGCATCCACAGAGGGGGGGAAATAAAGACGGAGCCATCCACACAGGGAGGAAACGTTATCCCCAAAATATACAATCTGATCCTTTCTGTTCTGTGTGTCCAGCTTTAAACAGAATGCCGTGCGAGCAGATCCTTCATTAGGGATGGAGTCACGCGACCAGGCTTTCCAGACGCTCCCTGCTCTCCCGATCAGTAAGAAGTTACATTAAAAAGACATCAGGGAGAGAGAGAGAGAGAGAGAGAGAGAGAGAGAGAGAGAGAGAGAGAGAGAGAGAGAGATGTTGATTTTGACGATGCTTTGCTCCGGGACG
>NW_024582363.1:1489752-1605827 GCF_018398535.1 Haplochromis burtoni
TATACAATCTGATCCTTTCTGTTCTGTGTGTCCAGCTTTAAACAGAATGCCGTGCGAGCAGATCCTTCATTAGGGATGGAGTCACGCGACCAGGCGTTCCAGTCGCTCCGAGCTCTCGCGATCAGTAAGAAGTTACAGTAAAAAGACGACAGGGTGAGAGAGAGAGAGAGAGAGAGAGAGAGAGAGAGAGTCAAAGAGGGGGAGTGATGGATGTTGATTTTGACGATGCTTTGCTCCGGGACGGAGGAGGAGAGTGATGCGCCCGCACGTCACCGGCTGTGAATCGGTGACGCGGGTTTGGGGCGGAGTTAACGCGTGGAGAAGCTGGTCTCGGAGCAGCAGTGCGGGGGTTCAGCTGACTTTAAAGAGGGTAAGAGTTCACATCCTCCCTGTTATGTTTTCTGCTTTCCCCCCCTGTCCAATCGCTCTCTCTCTCTCTCTCTCTCTCTCTCTCTCTCTCTCTCTCTCTCTCTCTCTCTCTCATGTGTGCGCACACGAACGGGTTTTTTCTGTTTGTTTTTTTTATTTTGTTTTTTTTATTTTGTTTTTTTATTTTGTTTTTTGCACTATGACTACTTACTATGACCACAGTTTGCATCATATCACCCATAATGTATATTATGAGTACTCATGTTATACTGGTACATAAAGAGACTGCTTCTGCCCGCGAAGACCCCGAAGGGGCCAATTCAGATTCTAAATGCAGTTATTTGATGCCACCTAGTGTCGTCAGTAAATTACGCAGAAAAATTCCCTTTTTTAGATCCACTTCACTCACAAAAAGAGATCGATTTTATACATTTCTTTTATAAACAATACATTTAATGCACCTCTCCTCTGCCCTGTCTTAGCTGCAGTCACTTTGTGGACTTTGTAATCACGTAATCATCCACTCACACCAAATGACTAATCAGATAAGAAGACATTTTTAGAAATTACTAAAACCTTTTCTTTTTTCTTTCTTTCTTTCTTGAGAGAGAACGTTTACAAGTTAGTTTATGTATGGGTGAGATACATATTGGACTTTTAGCTTTCATCAGTAAACTTGCCAAACATCCTGACTTCCAGTGCAGATCTACTGTAAATAGATTGTTGTGAAATGCTCAGTATAAACACACAAAAATTATTGTTTTAGCACAGGCTGTAAAATCTATTCTAAATATAAATTAAACAAACCGAATAAATAAACTTATGTTATCCCTCCTCAAATAGCAATAATACAAAGATATATGGGAATTAAATATATACAAGAAAACCAGTGGCTACATGTCTAGCTGAAGAGATGACACCTTCACATGCGCCTCTGCCCTTTCTGTCTCTCATGTTCATGATCTATTGAATTTCACTCAGAGCAGCTGCATTGGCGTATACGCTACTTGATATCCATAAAGCTACTGCATTTTTCAGAGTAGATTTGGTGACTTTGATTATGGTATTAAACTCAGTGTTGCTGTGTGTCTCCATACAGTTGCATTGTTTGATTTTGGTGTATTTATGTGTAGCACAACCATTCTTTTCATTTGTTGTGGATTTCTCAAATGGAATCAGTCTGATGTCCATGGATGTCTTTGATGGCAAGTCAGTGCCATGTAAAAATGTCTGTATGGCCATTTCACTGTTGACTCATGCTCCATGAGTCCTGAGGCTGAGTGTGCTGTCACGTTCTTCCAGACGGCCAGAGCTGCAGTCATCCAGCGACTGCTCGCACACAAAACAAGCCTTGCCCCGCCTGCTAACAAAACACACGGCTGATGTCCAATACCAATCAGCAGTGGAAGGTCAAGGCTAAAGTGTTTACCACACTGAATGTGGATGATGCGTTCCTTCACACTGTTTATTTCACTGACCTCTCCCCTCCCCCGCTCTCCCTCATGATGGGTCCGGTTAATGTTAATCACAGATTTAGGAGTTTACAGATGATAAATCCCTCCTGTTTTTGGTGATCTGGTGCCCTTTATGACTTATCACCAGTGGGGGAGCTGAAAGCGAGCTAATTGGAAACAAAATGAGGGAGAGTTTGGCCAGGAGAGACCTGCTGTGTGGGCAAAACCACCAGGATATGACTGTTTGCAGTGCAGTGGGAGGCAGCTCTGGCTTCCTGCTCAGAAATCTGCAGAATGTTTCTAATGCAAGCTTGATGTCACTTTACTGAAAATTTGCTCTTATAATTCTGAACATGACAAACATTGGTCAAGCTAAAATCTGAATAAAATATAGTGTGAAGGTGGTTGATGAGTTTATATGACATGAGAAAACTACGTTCAGCAGGTAATATGATGAAGCGTATTGTCAAGGAATTACTTGACCAAAAGAGCTTTTAGAAAAGCACACATTATAGTCTTCTAGGAATATCCGGTAGTATTCTCAGCTTTGGCAGTGAATGGGTGTGGTGTAAAGTCATTACGGTAACAAGATTAATGGTTGTGAGCTAAAAGTGCACGGTAGCCTTTCAGATCCTGCAGTGGATGTCGTCTGTTTGTGTTTTAGCAGTGACTGTGTGTAAGTGTGCAGATTCCGAAATGTCATGACCTGACCCAGAGGCCATGATGTAGAAACAAACCATTGCAAATCAAATTGTCCAATTTACCTGCAAAATAACAACTCAATATCTGAACTGTACCCACAGCAAAGTGAAATGTGTAGTGTCTGGATGTGGTTGGGCGAGGCAAAATACATCAATATTTAAAAAAAATAATCAGAATAAAATAAAAACAAAGGGATTGTGCATGTGGAGAAAAGGTTATGGTCAGCATATAACCAGTCCTAAGTTCAAAAGTGAAATATACATGAGCATTAGCATGATTTCTGGAAAAGAAAGAAACATTTGCCATTTTGTGAGCGGAAAGCAAATTAATTGTTACATCTAGCTTCTACCAGTTATTTAATTATGTGGAATAAATGTGCATCCACTTTTATTTCAAAGGGTAGTCCCTATATCCCTGTGATATTTCGATTGTTTAAATACTAATGAAGAATTAATCACAGTTTGTGTCTAACCAGATTTTTCTGAAAAGAAACCTAATCCAGTTACACAAGTTTCAACCTTATATTTATCAAACTTATCAACAACCTAGAATTTTATATCTGATAACTTACTTACAATCTTGCAAAATAAGCTCAATGTGCTTTTGTTAAAAAAAAACAATTAACACCAAAAAATCACAGTAAGCTCCGGAGAATACAGAGAATATGATCCCTGTGACTCTTCTGACTGCAATTGTGTGGGAAGTGTCTAAAGTGCAAGCCTGTCACAATTAGTTTGCTTTAAATTTTATTTTTGAGAATACATCCAACTTTTCTGACACACAGAACAACTTCATCTTGAATAAAATTTCTAGAGTTTTTAACCTGAATACAGTGGGAATCAAGTTTCTGTGAATAAGCAGATGTACACTAGACATTTACTGAATTTTACATATTAAATTAAACTATAATAAGAAGTGTTAACAACAAAGTTTTACTTATTAAAACAAGACATTTAAAAAATGAGCAAAAGTTGATTTTCATGCATTTTACAGTTAAAGAACAAGGAAGTTTCTGCTACAGATTGTTGAACCGGAGCAACAATTAATATTAAAATCAGTATCTTACATTATCATTTATAGCAATTGTAATTTTTACAGTAACTAGTGACTAAAACCTTTTCATGTTTATGTCTCTGGTATTAGATGCTGGACAGTAAAGAGAGCCTGTAGATTGTCACCCTGCTGTGAACCTTGGCAGCCACTGAAACAAAGCTGGTACCTCTTAGGCTCTTTAGCCGGTTCACATCCTGGTCAGAGAGCAACAATAGTTAGTGAGTTAGATTAACACGGCACAGCCTTTGCTTCACCTGTGACCGCTGAACCATCTCTCACCTTTTATTAACCCCAGACAGCTGACCTCTGACTCCTTCAGGCCAGCTGCAGAATTCTTCATGAGGTGGATTTCACGCTTGAGAGACACATTGTGCTACAGGTCAGTGTGCAGTTATAACGCACCGCTAACGCTCGTCTCACTCATGAACAGATTCATCCTGGCGAAATGTTGGGATCCTCATTAGGAATTGTACAAAATCCTACTTAACCTTTGACCTCACTCAGACTAGCACTCATTATCTCGTATGAGATTAACCCACATTGCTTTGTAAATGATAGAATTACATTCAACTCAGCTTTGAACTGTAAACAGTTTTGAAACTGATCAAATAAGATAACATTTTAAACAAGACATATGCTTTAGTCAAACCTTTTAATGTGGACTGCACACATTTCTGACCTGTTTATGCATAAGAGAACTAAAGATGACTGTATTATTATTGTAACATTTTACAGTATTTTAATATTTAAGTGCAAAATTTGAGGCATATTTGCTGGTAGCCTTTCAGTTGATGCTGATAGAGGTCTTTCGGATGAAAGGATCGCATAATTAGTTTGACAGGTTTGTTTATGCCATTACAAAATATTTTTATTGTCCAGTCTCTAAAGTCATGGATAATGAGGGCAATAACATGATGAGTTTCTTACATTGTTGTGTTTTGTTTTTCAGGTGTTAAGGCCAAATAAATTCCCAGGGGGGCGCTGTGCACACCTTACCGTCCGGGTGGAGGCACTAAGTGGTTAATTAAGTGGAATGGAAGAGGATGAAGACATAATTCAAACTTTACTTTAAGATAATATACTTAAGTGTGATTTTTTTGTGCATTTTTATTATTATTTGTGCATCTTAGATTTTTACTCTGTTTCTTTAACCTAATTTAGCAAATCATATCACATTCAGTTCATGGGTTAATCAGTGGCAGTCTGAAAGGGCTGCCACTTGTGGTTAACAGTGCTTTTAGTTACCTTAGGACGTAGGATTGCTTTCGTTTGTTTATTAACAGCTTTGTTTAAAAGTTTGGTACTGATCTTGAGGAAGACTTTACCAGAGGTGAGGTTCAGCTCAACTTAGAAGTGATTCATTTATAGAGCTTGATCTAGTTCTGGATTTACACATTTCTGAGATGCTCCTTTAGCAATGTGATCAAATTGCGCATTTTATGTAATTTCATCACAAAGAGAAATACGCCCCCCAATTTTTTAAAAATAATTTTAAATGAAAACATAAGAAACTAATACAGATCTAAATATCTTTCTGATCCAGAAGATCATTTAGCCTCAATGAAGATTCAGTTAAATCTTTAATGTTGATGAATAAACACCTTGGTCTGCACTTTATCTCTCTTGTGTCTCGTGCTTTAAGTCAAACTCTGCTTACCATTTTATAAATTCAAATTTATCTACTTTTACTTTTTTACTTCTGACTTTATTTACCCCATAGTTTTATATGCACAAGTCAACGTTATATACAGTTAAAATTGTGACTGACCATAACAGTGTCGTCAGTAATCTTTTAGTCAGTTTACATCAGAAAACATCTGTGTTAATGAGTAATTACTATAGCTTTTAACTGTAATGTACAAGAAGCTGAATCACAGTAACTAACAATAAATAGTGAAGTTAAGAATACAAATATATAGAGAGCAATATTTATGATTAACATAACAAACAATGCAAAAAATATTACAGGTGTGATTTTATTATTATTATTATTATTATTATTATTATTATTATTATTATTATTATTATTATTTATCAGGAAATGAAGAGTTTCAAACACACTCTCTTTTCATGACAGGCTATTTTTTTTTTTTTCAACATGGCATCAAAGAATTAGTTGAGTGTTTTAACAGCTGTCATGTGGCTGGCCATGTGTCATTTATGCTGGTGGTTTTTCTTGCCCTAGTTAGTGAGATGCAGTGATATTCTTAAAATGCAACTGTGAGGCAGGCTGGGAGGATTTGCTGTCTCTAGGAAGTTTCTTTGTGCTTGATCAGTTGATCTGTGGCCACTGCGGGGAGGTAATGCTGGGATGTTTTGATGTACTGGATGCTACATTAGTTCAGACGGCAGTGTGAAGGCCAGGAGGGACATGGACAGTTGGGGGCTAAGTGTGAATGAGACAGAAATTTAAAGAAACCAAAGAGTCTTTCTTGGTACTTTCCAAGGTCAGGTGGCATACATGACTATAATTCAGAGAGACTGTGCTTTTGCATCTGTCTGCATCGAAGGAAAAGTTATCGAAAGCAGGCTGAAAGTGTAGTCCTTTAGAAAAAAGGCATTATGTATTGAAAATTGGATAAAGTATAATGTTTTTTTTTTTTTTAAAAAAAATTGGCACTTGAATTGTGAAATGGTGAGATTTTGCAACCACTTTTTTCTGCACCACCCACTTAGCACTGACTTGCTTCTACATTTTCGCAGCTCAAACACACCAGACACAAACCCTCCCTCTCACTTTTCTACCAGAAGACCAAATGTCATTCACAGCAAAGACATTTCTTTTGTCCTTCACAGCACCACATTTCCTCAGACTGAGAACACTGTCCGGTATTTTGATTGATCATGTATTTGTATCTATTCATAGAGGCCAGATTCATCATTCCAATTTGTCAAGTTGCTGGTGTGCCAAGTTAATTATGTGCAGGAAAGCCAGAAAAAAGAGGACAGCCTCCTGTTTAGACTCATCTGAGGTTTCCCTACCTCACCTCGTCTCCAAACGAGCAGCCAAAGCTTCACTGGGCTGCTGGAGCTGTTTGGCACCATGGGTAATTAGTGTGATGAATGCTTTAGTGGAACAAATAGTGGCAGTCGGCTGTCTCGCTCATCGTGTGGCTGTGCTGTCATAGCTCTGGGGCTGCGAGCTCATCAGGGTAATGGATGATTCTGCAACAGAGCCATCCCTCAAACAACAGCGCCACCACTGAGCAGGAAACGGGCCTCTTTTTTTAGTCGACAAAAAAAAATCTTGAGTCTTGAAGGTATATGGATGTCAAGTGCTTTTTAGAAGGTTACCAACAACCAGTAACAGTTAAATCTGGAAAAATGAAATTGAAGTATCTCGTGAGGTATAATCGGGTGAAATGTAAAAGAATAGCCCAGTGCATTATTCTAAATATGCATTTTTTCTCTCTAAATAGGGCTAAATATATGGATATTCAAACATCTTACTAATCCTCTGTGGGATTCTGTCCTATGCCTGGGCTGTAGAGCTGTCGCCGTAGAAATGATGGATCACATTATTAGATTAGGGGAAAGCAAGGACGGGCTACAACTGGATTTGCAATTCAGAGTCTCTTTTGTATATGGACCTTTTCTGCATCAAAGGAATGGCCCTAATTGGGCCTCTGTCATTGAGTCAGAGATTGTTTTTTAACAATGCAGGAAACCTTGCAATAAATCAGGTCAGCTGTCTGAGCCACGTCACTGGACAAGGCATTAGTCAGATATGCAGAATGTTCTCTTTGCATACAATGTAAAAAGAATTCATCATCATTTACGAGCACAGTTGCAAGCCCACATCTCCTAATTCTTCCAACAAACGAAGGACATATGGTGATTTTTGTCTCTTGGATGAACCCCAGGGCAGAGGCAGCCTTGAAGGTCTGGCTCTGTGTGCTGTCATTTGAGTACCAGCTAATGGCTTATGCTTACTCTGTGCTTTGACTTTTCAACCCACTGTGACAGAGAATAATATGATTCACACAAGGGTGAATTCTCAACCATGTCATCCATGTAGCGGAAGCTGCCGCAGACAGGTAATCCATAGCTGTATCAGGGAAAAAAACACCAGTTCACTGAATTGTTTCGATGGCAGCCAGACCCAAGGCTAACAGAGCATGAGAGACAGGCGAGGTCGTGGAAAGGTTATTTTTTAGGTTCAGGAGGTGAGACTTTGGGGACGTGGACACGTCAGTCTTGCAGAGTCCGCGGGTCAATGTGAAGACAAGTGGAAGACACATTTCTCTGTCAGCACGCAGAGAGCCCGCACGGGTTCAGGCTTTTGTCGTGAAGTCCCAAGTCATTGAGTCAATAGCCAAGGAACATGACACAACCTCTCACAGTCACACGGCATCAAGCGGAACAGGGAATGGCATGCTTTCCATTTCACTGCACCGTGGCCCTGGCGAGACCTCGTCTGCACTCGAGAAACAGGAGAGCTCTCAGCCCAGGCTCTCGCATAAAAGCAACGCAGCAACCTGGCCCCGAACACGTACCTGGCTCGCTCACAGCAGCAGTACAAGATGATTCACCGGTCAATCCATAACCCCGGCTATTATCTCCACTGGCTGCTGTAGCGCGGCGAGATGCCTGTGGATAACCAGAGGGCTTGGATGAAAGGAAATTAGATCATGGCAAAGCACCAGCACATTTCGATTAAACTGATGTCAGGATTTATCTTCTTCCGTCAGTGCGTTTAGATGGGAAAAGAAAATGTAACCTTTAACCCCGGCTGATCAAGCACTGACCGAGTGAATAGCCCTTTATCACAAGAATAGCGTTACATGCAATGTAACAAACTACATCATTTTGTCTGCGTGTGAGAAGAGTGAATAAAAAAATACATATCTTGTATGCTGCATCATTATCTAGTGCTGCCTTTAGCAACATTCTATTTGTGACATTTAAACAATACAAACGTGTTCTCTTCACAGGCTGCATGTTTATAGAGCATTGCTTATTTTTCATCCAATTAACAGTGCTAAAAAAAAATCACTTCTATGTTTTTAATCATAATATGATAAATTAGATTTATCATGGGCCAGGCTGGAAACCAGCACCACAACAATGCTCAATCTTTAGACCACTGCTGTAGCATCATAGCAATGTGGCTCTTTCTGTTTCAGTAACCATATTTAGTTTACACATGGATAAATCTACCACTGCTTTTGTTCAAAAGGAATTCCTCAACAACTATTAGATGTATGTCCATGAAGTTTTCTTTTATCAGTTCACCCCTGAACAATATCTGTTCAAAGACCACATGACCTGAAGAATATAACGTTTCCATCAGCCAGTGGGGAAAATATGCCTTCAGACGTTTCTTTTCTTTTCTTTCAAATAACAAAAAAGAAAAAAATTCTACTTATGGAATGTCTGCACAGAAGATCATTATTTGTGCTTAAAATAAAGACACCATTTCTGCAGGGTTGACATCTTAAAGAAAACCTTGAAGTCTAAAAGAGCTGCTAGCATTGCTGTAGTGAATTCTCAGTCAAGGCATCTTTTAATGCAATATCTCTGGCTGGATTAAGTGGCGGCATGCTGGTGCACCACCACTCTCACACTGAATAAGAAAGTTAACAGCTCATACCGTTCTGTAGCCCTTATGTGTGGAGTTTGCATGCTCTCCCTGTGCCTGCCAGTGTTTCCTCACACAGTCCGAAAACATTCATGCTAGGCAATTGTTGATTCTAAATTAGCTGTAAGTGTTATTAATTAATAATCCTTTGCTAACTCATCAGACAAGTTCGTATTACAAACAAAAATAGTATATTTAATGTATTTACAATAAACATACAATCATGTAATTTCCAAGAAATATACAGAACTAAAGCTTTTAAATATAAATTTATCATTTAAAGAAAAAAATTGAAAACAAATACCAAGAAGCAACAGAGCATATCTAAAAAATCTTTGAAAATATAGGTGATATATTCTTATTTCATTACCCTTTTCTTTTGCAAAGGTCCCTTACAAAGAATCCTACAATTCTCATTTTGACTACCACCAACAGCATAAGCAGACATGTCATTTTAAAGCCGTCACTGTTAGCATAATGTTTCTCTCAAATCAAAGGCAACATGCTGCCTAAAGGCTCAAAACAAAGGATTATCAATCTGTATATGAAGAGTTGTCTTCCAAAATGTCAAAAAAAAAAAAAAATCCAAAATACATAATAGCAACAAAATTTTTTAACAAATTATATCTTCTTTTTTTAAACAGGAAACCTATTTATTGTTGGCGAAATGTGTCTTTAACCACCATAGATAATAATAATTTTTCTTTGCAGATGTCATATTTTGGTAGTGAACTCTTCATAGGTCAATACTCCTGCCACTAAAAGTCCTTTATAAAAGTCAAACTGTTGTTACCACACGGCAAGGCCATCAAAAGAGATGAATGAAAATAATAGGATGAAAAAAAACATTTAAGCTTTAAAGTTATTTTCCATCACAAGGCAAAATGTCTTGAGCACATTGAGGTGCTAAAAGAAAACAGTCCTGTTGCCACAGGTCAATGCAAGGTCAAGCAAATGCTGCTGCCCTTGCACTTGTCGGACAGACCTAAAATATGTTGTTTTCTTCTTTGCAAGTGTTGAATGTTACAGTGCACAGGTTGATATGGCACAACATGAGCTCCGATCATAAAGTCTTAGAGTAGAGCTTCGCATCCAGGCACAGTTGCAGGACCGCTATCAGTGAAGTTTGGCTGATCTTCTACAGTCAGCCTCATCTACTGTACAAATTCAGACTACAGCTCAACATCGGTGCCACAGTAATAAAAACAATACGTTCAAGCAAAGTATTGTTTTCAATTGTACCAAAGCAACAGTTATCAGCTTTGTCACTGATGGAAAGAGAATTCAATCTAAATTCGACAATACCTTCACTAGTAGAAAACTTCTACATATTAACAGTTATTACATCCTAAGTGTTACTGTTTTCTAGACCAATGTACAATATTCTATAGGCAATATATTTTTGGGACACTTTAGGATGATGTGGTGAAAGTAAGTTGAGGGATATCACAAAAAGGCTACATACAACCGGAGGATCTGCTTTGAGCTCCAGCGTGTTCAGACAAAGTTCTCTGCAGGACGTCACAGAACACTTCTATGGTGTCACTTCGGCACTTTTATGGCACTATTATGTACAGAGGAGTCAACACTAGACACACTGGGGTGCTATAAATATCAAAGACAGCGCCACCTGTTTGGGATTGCTGACGAGGAGATGGTGGCCAGAAGGTGCCCCACCCTGTTTCTTTTGAATTATTTGTACAGCTCAGCATTATCCCAAATATCCCGTTTGGAGCCAATGTTTCCATCGTCGTTAGATTTTGAGCTTGAAATCAGACACTGACTAATCAGTGCCGAAAAGTTCTCTCACTATATATATAAAAAAAAAAACTCAACTTGTTTATATTCTATTCTAAGAAAATCCACAAAGACAATGATGTGATGTGGTTTAGCGTGTCTCTGTGGTCAACATAGGTTCATAAAGCACTGATCTGTTGTTTTATTTTCCCACTGTGTTTTTAGGATTTTTGAAGCTATAGCAGCATCAATGTAGAGTTTAAATCTTATTCTTTTGGTTAATTATTTATGAAACTCAATATATTGCAGACCTACAAGTAATGCGCATCCAAAATAAAAGTATTTATTAGTGTAGAGTTTATATGTAGAGTTTAAATCTTGTTCTTTTGGTTCTTTGCATATGAAACTTAAAATGCTGTAGACCTACAAGTAATGTGCATGTATTTACTCTTAATAAATGACTCTTGAGACACTGGTGGTGGCAAAAAGAATTTGTGAACCTTTTCAAAGCTAGCTTAAAGGAACAGTTTGAAATTTTGGGAAACAAGCTAAACATACAGATTTTCTTATGTGAATCTATAACCAGTAGTTAGCTTAATTTAGCACAAACAGGTAAAGCAGAGCGGCTAACTGGGCTATGATGACATAATCTACTGACCAGCACCTTTAAAGATAACCTATTAACATTTTTGTTTCATATATGCAACAACTAAGGCATAAAACTAACAAGTTCTAATTTCATGGGCATTTTTTTGGTTGATTTCCAGGCCCAAACCTGAGAAAATAAACCCCAATTTTGACATTTCAGTTTCTGTATACAAAGTATACAAAGACAATGTAGGTCTAACATGTTAGTATAATAAGATGACTTGAATAGACTGATTGTTTCGATGTTTGGACTGAGCCTGGTACTCAGTTTTATAAAAAAGCCAAGCTAACTGACAGCTAGTTCTACCTTTGTACTTACTGTACAGCTGGCCAGAGCATTATCAACCCTGTCTTTCTAACTCTGGCTAGGAAAAGAATTTCCCAAAAGCGTATTTCCCAAAGCCTCAAAGGGTATATGCATTTTAAAAATGAAACGTATTGTGATGATTGCTCTCTGGATTTTTGATGCAAAACATATTAAATACTTACAGAGTAAGCCAGAAGAAAAACACTATATATAAAGTGGATATGTCAAAAATCAGAATCCAGCTGAATTCTTTAACAAAAAGCTGTATTGTATCTGCATGTAGACAATCACTTCAGTGTGAGTGATTGTGACAGCTGAGGTTTGATTTAAAAGAAGAAAAAAAAAAGTCATCATCACAATGCAGTATGCATTATAAAGCTGTTCCATGGTCAAAAATAGAATTTGGAGGCCATTCGAGTTAAATGTATATTTAACCATTACAATGGCCAACAAACCACAGAGTCTGTGCAATATAGTGACATCATTCTGAACATATTTTATTTTTATGTGCATGCATTACCAGCATGCTTTTTAATGAACTCATTCTGGCTGGACACTGTGCGTCATGCTATGCTGTGTCTGTTGACAGCTAGCCACTACAATCAACAGTCTCAATACAATGACTTGGTATTCCACATAAAGGCCTTCACACTCTCACTTTCACCCAGTGTGAGCTCACTAGTCATACTGGTGCTCTTGGTAAAAGCTTCCTTCCCCACAGCTGCCACCTGCTATGGCCCTCCTAAATAATGTACCTGGAGTGTCTTATTTGCAGTGTCTCCTGCTTGTTATATTTGTTGCTTTGTATTTCATGCATCAATGCTGCAAACGATGTCCCCAAGAGTGAAATTACATTACAAACTCTTATTCTGCATCTGTTTGCAGTTGGCATGAGCATTGTTGAATCAGTGATTTAGGAAAGGTTACAGGTTCATTTACTGAATCTGATCATGTGCATCTCGTCTAAACATTAATGAAAAAGCCATCTTACTCTGTTCCTTTGAGTCAGGCTATTATTTAAACTTTAACAGTTAAGCTTTTATTCTGATTACCTGTCAGAAGCTGCATCTAATTTTCATAAATGTCAAGTAAAAAAAACAAAAAACTGAAACGTTTTGTGGCTCCGAAACTAAAATATAATCTCAGACTTTGGTCGAGTATCAGTGCCAAAACTTCACATATTTCCAACAACTTTCTCGACTAAAGTAAACACTGAAAGCTATGATGAAAGAATTTGTTTCTTAATTCTCTGAAAAATGTTAGAAACCTCTTTCACATTTTAACCATTTCAAAGTGGGATAATCCATGTTTTGTGGAAAATGTGACCTGCAATAATTGGTGGCAGGAGCTAAATAAATAAATCAGTTTTCTATATTGCTGTAAACTTCTGCACCTTTTGAACCATTTGATTTCTTTTTCATTGCTTGTTGTATGTCTGTTTGAGTCACTGCCGGGGGTTAAGGTTGAAGAAACGTACAGTAATTGTATACTGGCTTTGAAACGGGCCCTTTTCATAGCAGTCACACTGAAATGTTATTGCAGGGTAAACACGGATGTGATTAATCACAACAATAGTGGCTCTGTTCCATACGTATACATGGGCAGAGGCTCTGGTATTGTGCATGCTCAATATCAAAATGACTGCAGTGAAAAGGGCTTGATAACTGGTTTTGGATGGAGTCGAAACCTAATAAAGGGTTTACAACAAATGTGTTAAGAAGTCTCCTGTAGGGATCCTCGGATGCACTGCAGATGGACTGAAAATTGATTACTGTCACCCTTTTTGCATTTTCTGATATACCATACCTGAGAAATACTAAAGGAAAATAAACCATTTCATAAACTCTGGTATAGTAAATCCAAAACTTTGAACTAAACTTTTGTCAGCAGTAATCTATTGCATGTGATTTTTCCCCTCTTTCCTCGTCACTTTCTATTCCAACTTTGCAAAGAAAAAGTAAAAGCAATTTTCTTAAAGCCAGCTTAATTTCAGCTGACAAAAACGTGGGCGTGGCAAATTTGGGGAATCTTCTCTTTTTCAATATGTGTCATGTTTTGGATGATAAGAAGACTGGAACTTTACTGAGGACATTTCTCTGAACTCAGAAACATCACGCTTCAGGTCTGTTGCACATTAATGGCTCCGGTCTGTAGCCCCGGTGCAGACCAGCACTATAAAACAGACTCCATGTTGTCACATGTCTCACGGTCCTCCAGGTTGTATATGAATTTTGTCCTGTTGGTTGGGTTCTGCGTGATATCTTTTCCCAAATTGTCCAGAGTCACGTTGGAGGCGAAGAGTTCGGTGGGCGTGAGGTACCCCTCGTTGTTTTTGATGTATTTCCTGTAGTTCTTTCTCAGACACTGCCATGTGGTGGTGTACAGGAGGAAAGCTGATGACTTGAGAACGATGGCGATGCTGACATACAAATGCCTGTAGGCCACATTGTCGTACAGCATGCAGGCTCCCTTCTCGCCGCAGACGGAGCTCCAGAACAGACAGGTGGAGTCGATGCCCATGCCGAAGATCAGAGGGGGAGGGATGAAGCCTGGAGCAGGTGGGGATTGCGGAGAGACAGCAGGTCACAAGGTCAAGAAGAACACCAGTTTGAGTTCATGTTCCTAATGTATCCAGGCAGACAGACTGATGAAGTTCATTTCAAGCAAGGTGAAAAATTGCCCTGACGTTTAAGTCACAGAGTAAAACTACAGACCAACAGCTGTTGCACAAACACAATACAGAGTGCCAATAGTAATGAAGTGTTTCTTACCTATTAATCTTAGAAGCAGGAACAGAACACCAAGGGCGTAGGATTTAAGCTCTGGACTGACAGTTCTGAAAATTAAGAGAATACTTCAACCCTTTAAGTACTGTGGTGGAAAACTGTTTTAATTGGTAGACCTATTGAGTTTGAAATTACATTATTTTGTACATATCTCTCTATCTTACCTATCTAGATTACAAGCATGATGTATACACACACACACACAATGTGCATATAATGCCTTTAGTGTTATTTGTCATTATATATGAGTTAATATACATTTGCGTGTGTCTGTATTTGTCCGTATCACTGTCAGCTTGATAAATCAATCCTTTCCATTGAAGAACCACCGGTATTTTGAAATGTCGCCAGCTCCCTCTTGTGAGCAGTTGATGAATAGCAAGTGGGGGGGACGTGCTCATACCTGATAAGGATGATGACAGAGGGTGTCTGGGCCATAGCTCCAATCATGCTGCACACACATATAACACACAGGAAGGTGAGGAAGGCTTGCTGACAGCCTGGGCTGGGACACTTTCCTGGTAAAGCCACTGCTTCTTCGCTGTTGCTGGGTATACACGCACAGTTGGTCAGGTTCTGACAAACAAAAAGAAATGAGGTGATAATGTAATAATGATATATCAAGTAAATCTGCAGTATTTATATTTATTGTGAGCCCTTCAGGCACCGGGGAGCAATGATTATCAGCAGTAATGTCCCAACTCACTGGTTTGGTACAGCCAGCGAAACAGGCTGAGAGGTAGGTGACTCCATTGGAGCCACAGACAGGGCTCACCGATGCAGTGTAACAGTTACAGTTACTAATGCATGCTGACTCAGGCTGCTGCCAAGACTGCAATGTCCTATAGAGGAAGTCAAAGGTCACGTTAGGGATAATGCTGCATATGTACAATTTGAAAATCTAATCCAATTTTTCTGAAGGATTTTTTTAATTCTGGGATTTGTTTAATTTTTTGTTTGCATGGACCTACAGTATATCCCTGTAGGGAAAAGTACTATACAGAACTAAAAGTTCCTGGAAAGACTCTTCATTCACATCAGTAAGTCATCACTCTTACTCATTGCCGTAGGCCACTGTGACCCCAGCGACAGGTCCAGTGTCACAGCCTAGGAAGAGAAAAGAGACATAGCAGGCAGTGGACACCAGGTTGACCAGCATGGCCATGCGGACGGCACCCAGAGCTGACAGGTTCAATTTCTTAACCAGGAGTCCCCCGAGGAAGATTCCCAGACAGGCACAGGGGATGGCCGTCATACCTGGAGAGGGAAAAACAAGTAAATTCTATATTTATAGAGCAACATTCCTCATGATTTGACAGTAAAAAAAAACCATAAATAATTTCCTTTTATTGAGATAAGAGTAGGACCCCTCTAGGAGAGAAAGGAAACCTGCCTCACCATGGTAACCATCATGGTAAGTCTTTTGCTAGAGTACTGTTAATGCTACAGAGCCCAATATCATTGAGATGAGAGAATGTAAATGAATATCTTCATTTAAGTACTTTATTTCAAAACAGTTTTAATGTAGTTAAGTGTTATTGTCTTATGCTACTTTCTACTTTTACTTCACTTATTTTAACACTTTGGTTATCTATTGTTTTCCAGTTTTTGAAGCATAAATCCACCATATTATTATCTTTAGTTACGACACATTTTTACTTTTGGTTATGTTACTCGCAAGTTTAGTCCTGAGTTTTGTTTAAAGAGATATTAAAAAGTTATTTAAAATTCTCAGTTTACCCCGCTCATCAATCCTGGCAAGGTTTTCTGACATCGGCCTATTGCAAAACAATAAAGTCAAACTCTTGGCAGCAGAGCTTTACAAGCCTTTTTCCTCTGCTTTACAATGTGTTCCCACTCAGTGATAATTATGTAGCTGTGTTGATGCTTAAAACCTCTTGGGTGTACTCTTTCTCCCACACAAGAAATTGTGATGGAATCTACGAATGTGAGCTGTAAGCAGAACCGATAATGGCCCTGGTATCAATAAATTCTTATCAATATCCATCCCTACTGCCTACCTAGCAGCTGATTAGCTGAGGATGTTGTAAGGTTGAATTGCTGCTCTAAGTATTTGCCCAGAAAGGCAGCAAAGCCAGCAACCACAGCGATCTCCATGCAGGCTGCCAGCGTGATGCAGCTGAACACTGGATTGGAGAGAAGGTGCCTGGTAACCCGGGGGATCACTGGGTCAAAGGAGAAGAAAATTAAGCAAAAAGTAGAAAGGATGTAGAAGGATTGAGAGAAAAGAGCAGAAGCATGCGTATGAATTTAAATATTCCATTAAACAATCTTGTCACTTATTAAACCCCCTCCACTCCACTCTTCTCTTGACTTCCTCACCTCTCAGATGCTGACAGACTGAGAGTCCGCTGTTTATATCAAAGCCATGAATGGCTCCATTGGGTTTAGAGCCCTGGAACTCAAGTCTCAGGGAAGAAGGCAGCATGGCCTGCTCACTCTCAGCTCCACTGTCCATGTCCTGCTCATCCAGCGCCTGGGGGAAACCGAACATGAAGAGGGCGGACAGGAAGAGTAAGGCACCACACAGGAGGAAGCCGCCCCACCACGCCCCGATCCAGCGAGGGTCATCTGGGGTGATGTCCAGCTTACCTTGGTTGGAGGGTAAGAAAATTCACAGCAGTCATAGAGGGAAGGATGAGTATTGGTGTACTAGTAGAGGTCACAATAAAATTATAACCATTTATTTCCCAACTTACTGGTATCAATGAAAACAGCATCAACATAAACTTTGGTACAGACAGATCCTAAGATGAAGCCACAAGCTGGGCCGAACACTAAAGTTGAAAATAGGATACCTGCAAGACAAAACAAAGGTATAGAACAACAAGTCTGTCAGAAAATGACAGTATGCAGCAAAAACCCAAAAAACAAAAAACACCAACACATTTCAGTGTTTGCACCATAAAATGACCCAAGCCAAGAGGATACATGCATTTCACTTCATTGTTCAGCAGAGGGCAGCCTTGCATCAAGCTGTTTATTACCAGCACCTTCTATTCTATTAGATATGATGCTTCCTATTATAAAGTATACTTGTTAATTGCACTTTGTGATTAGGAATCAAAGGTATGTTGTTTAAAGATTAAAGATTAAGTATGAAATCCATGCCAAGAGATTTTATAATTTCATCAGAAGTCTTCCAGCGACAGATTTATTCACCATCACTGTAATATGCAGCCCATAGGTTGCACAGTGTAATTGATCCAAGGCTAGATTATCCAGCAGCATCATAAATAATCAAGCAGGAAATGGGTTCTTACTGTAAGAGCAGTGGGGAGTGACTGATGCACTTTCTGATTGACATTCCCCTGAATGTAAAAAGCGGCCCGCTTTTGGCACAGAGGCTGAGAGCTCTCTATAAAGCATCACACTGTGCTGGACTGTTTGTGTGTGTCTGTGTGTTTGTGTGTGTGGCACTTAATCTGTTGCCCATGCTGGTGGTAAGTGGAACAATAGGAGTGAGTTCCAGTAGCCTGACTGCTAATAATGGATCCCAAAGCAGAGGAAGCGCTGCTCACTCCTGACAGGATGAGAGGGCCAGTCAATTTCTCTGTAGGCGATTTAATGATTACTCCTCTGGACATCACCAGTTATTGTTTGTGAGAACAGAGTAGTATCATAGGCTCATATTTAGAGGTATAAGTGCAAATAATAAAAAAATATAGATCAATCACAAGAAAATAAGAAAGCATTTATTACAGTTTCAAGTCTATAAGATTTGGATCAGAGGTTCCAGATCAAACTAGGGTCTGGTATTTCCTTTGCTTATGAAGTGTATAATGTTATCGTCATGCTAAGATGTAAATTCAGGCCTTCAGAGTAAAGGTTGTGGATGCTTATTAGTCTGGCAAGATACTACATCAAACTTTCCTCACGGGACCTGCAAAAGAGTCTTGCAACTGTTGTCATTAAAGTGCATGCACTTGTAATCAGAAAGAGCACAAATTTAACCCATGTAGCAGGCATACTAAAGAAAGTCTGTTCTGTCCATAGTTTGGAAACTAGTTTGCCAGTGTTGGACATCAAGGTAAGGACTGGGCTCTCTGGAATTATGTGCTCTGCACAGACCAGTCAAATGGCTACAAAAGCAGTATGCTTGTTGCAGAACAAAGACAGCTTGGTGATTAAATGCAATCACTGATTAATCTGAATTCTGGAGATTTCTTAATGGTGAAGCCATGAGTCTGAACTAGCCTGAACCAGGCCGAGCCAGGATAATGACGCCAAGTGCAGTAACAAATCTACCAAAACAAAGGCCCACATCTGAATCTCAAGAGAACACCCTTGAAAAACCACAAACATCTTGCAGTGAAAGAATTTCATTATAAATAAAGCACCTGGAGGTTACTGTTGCTTTGATTTGGCACTATAGAAATAATTGAACTGAATTTTATAAGAAATGAGAGTTCACAAAGCCGATTTCAGAGAATTGTGCAAAAGTATGCAAACACAGCTTCAGTTTTAAGAGGTGCAATACTAGGATCTGAGGCCTTCTTTTTACTTTTTCTACGACACTTTTGCACACAGTAATTTCACATTTTTTTCCTTGTGGTGTTGTTCAGCTCCATTTGTAAAACGGTTCAATCATTCTTGAAACTTTTGGCACTGTTTCAAAGAAAATCAAATGTCTCCCTGCCCACTTATGTCAAAAAGACAATTTCAAATATAAATTTTGTTTTTATCTTTGCATAATTGTTTATGAAGAGAGACAGGCTATCGTGTGCTTACTGATTCTGGCGAGGAGTCAGTCTTGCCAGCTCTAACTTTCCCTTTGTGCTATTTTTATTTGACCAGAGCCATTGATACCGCCGGGGCTTAAGTCAGGTAATAGAGGAGGTCAGGGGTAAGAGCAGGGCCAGCTCAACAAGCAACCAAATAATGACCTCCGATATCCTCTTCTGCCTTCCTCTGGGTTCCAATCACAGACACACAAAGGGCAATTAATCTATAATGTATGTGATGTAGTGAGGCTGGCAAACACACACAAACATAGCAGTGAACCAGCAGAAAATATTGGGCCCCTGCCAATCTGATCTACAGTACACCAACGCTCAATACTTTGAAAACTAGTGTGGGTACAAAAACCTCAGTGTTTCCAGTTACATGAGACAAAGAGCCGGAGAGTGGTCGTCAAAGTGAAAGTGCTGATGACAATAGCAGCAATAAGCATGAAGACAGAGATGTGTGATGCCAGTCTGCTGTCTGAACTCAACAGTTGGTACTTCCGAGACCATATCCATGGAGACATGACTGAAAACCCAGTGAAAGAATGAGGAGTAGTACTGAAGCAATCATAAACATAGCAACCTTTACCTTACAGTATATCATTCACTACTGTTTAGTCATCTGCTCTATTCCCATGTTATTTATTTGACTCACATCCGATAGCAAGTGGACTTTACTACAGAAAGACTAAATGATCTTTATGTGGAAGCATTTGTGGGATTTTACATTTATATAACAAATATATGCATATATATTGCAATTTATTTTGTACTTTTAGACTAGTAGAGCAGCATTGCACAATTCATGTTTCAAACCCAATCTTAAACCAGCTGATCCGACATGGTTTTTCCCCCTTGTAATTTACACTGAGTTGCTGCAATGCAATATGTGAACTACTAGAAAAATCAGCAGTTGCCAGACTTATGTTCCTCCGCAGATATTGATGATGTGCACACATTTTTAACTACGCTCTTAAAAATAATTATTCTTCTGACATACAGTAGATTAACTTTCACAGGATTGGTATAAGTTCTGATTGCTCATTATAGATGGAATGTAAATCTTTCATGACTTATTGACTTTGCAGTAATTGTAGAGGGATGGAGGATGCTCTTAGTATCTGCAGTGTACCTGCAAGCATCAAAGCACTGATAGCTTTGGAACGGGAGCGCAAAGTGAGGTACAGGAAGACTGTTGCCACTATAAAGTGGGGCTCTTTGAGAGCAATCATACTAATATATGTATATATATTATAGTGTTTTCATACACTTAAAACAGAATATTTGTCAGGGATTCCTTTCCAAATATAGCCCACACAAATAATAAATATAACCTTACACTAAAATGTCTCAGTCCCTTCTAATTTACACTGGCTACAGTGTCCTATGGTGACAACCTTAATTTACTTCTATTGTTTGACGTAAAGCTGTTGTTCCTTCCTTCTGAACACCACCTGCTGAGATGAGCTAGATGTGAAGCTAAAGGTAATACAAACCAGATGGCCAATACTAACAGAATGTCAATTTATTATCTACAGTACACTTATTTATTTTACATAGAGCTGTAACTTTGTGTCACATAAATGAAGATGACCATCCTGGCAATAGAGGCACTCCACTTAAGTCAAGCTTTTGCAGAACAGAAACCTCCTTAGTGGAGACCATGAATACTCAGCAAGAGGTACCATTTTCATTTATCACAAGTCTGCAATATGGCACCACTGAACACAGGTTTGTGTTTAAAATATTGAGATAAATATTAGAATTAATAGTAAATTATTCAATTAGTATAACTATATTGTATACATATACCAAATTAGGTACGTTTTTCTTTCAGTTGTTCTTTAAAAACAACCACATGCACTGTTAACTATGGGACCTTATATAGACAACTGTGTGCCTTTCCAACACATATCAATCAACTATATTTACCACAGATGGACTCTAGAGTTTTATTTTTTTAAAGAAATTTGCAAGAATTTCAAGCAAACTCTATTTACATTGTCATCATGGGATATTGTGTGTAGAATTTTGATGTTTAAAATGAATTGAATCCATTACACACAGATATAATAGCCTTAAGTGGACTATAACAGCCTTAAAAGTATCACAATTCTTAAACAGAGCAGGTTTCATATTTGCCACAGTTTAGGTTTTCACCAGACAATCGAGTCCAGATCTCCATATTATTTTGACACACGCCATATCAGTCCTTTTTATTTTTCACATTTTGTTATTTGTGTAATTTAGTCAGTGATCAGTTACATTAAAAAACTGCAATCTACTGGGGTGAGATTGATCAATAAGCACGTAACCATGGATATGACAACATATGGCACAAGTAGCTGATAAATTTAAAATCATGCATGTAGATGGAAGCAGCAGTAAAAGCAGTACTAAACCGATTTAAATATAGATATGTAGCTTTTTGGGGGGACAGTAATGTAAGTAAATACAGATTATATTTCTTTTTTAATCCTATAACCCTTTTGCAAAAAACAAAGAAAGAAATTAGAAACTAAGAAGTGATAAAAAATTATACTCAACCTCATGGTAGGTCTAGCTCCATATTGTGCCTTTTGTGCCTAGCAGTAATGAATGCAGCAGATGCAAGGTCATACTGTGTTAGACAAGGCTCTTCTACCTGGTCACACTGCCAGCGCATGAATAATTTCACACTCAGGCTCACATTATGGCACAGTTCAATCGCTGGCACTTTGTATCTTGGCCAAGGTGCTCTTAAAAGGTGCTCATATAAAACAACCTGTGCCGATCTGAGCGGACAGTGTGTGCTGAGTCAGCGCCCATTCCCTTCCTCTGCTGTCCTACAGTGGAGGAGTAATAACTCCAGTGGAATAAAAACATTTTTGCTGCAGTGGACTCTAAACTTGCAGCCTCACACTGCTTCATTACACACATTAAAGCGATGAATAGAGGCTAAGATAAGAGAAGCTGACCCTGCAGCTATAGAGCTGGACTCCATGCTCCTCCTAGGCTGCTCTTTTACTGTACTTTCATTTATTGTTCTGTACGGTGCTTTAAAGCAATGTGCTGTAATTTGTTGTATTTTTGTCACCAATACAACCAATGCAATTCTCTGCTGCATGCTTGTAATATTCCTGTAGTCCAGCTTACTCTGAGTTGCTTGTACATTCGCTTGATATTCAGAAAGTGTAATCAAGATTGTTGGTTTGTCTGAATATTTGCAATCTTCTCTTGACCTGATGTTAAGAAATCCATGATGATCATCATGGATCAAGTGCGCTGAGGGCTTACAATCAACAGCCAAGTACTTAAATGGTTAGTTCACAAAATAGTAGTATCAGGGTCACTATGATCATCTTATATATACCGTCCTGTTATGTGGATAATACTAGTTCAGTTGTACAAACCTACAGCTGGGACTGATGATAATGTAGTGAGTTGTAGAACAATTGAGTCATAAACCACAATGCTGCACAAAGTAACATTTTGACCTAAGTGTGCTGGCTAAAGTACGGGATTATCACAATTTATCCTGAGGTCCAGATGAATAAATGCTCCAAATCCGAATTTTGCTCAGACATTTTATTAAAACTCACAAATGGCATGACTCAAAAAAGTCAGAGGATCACCAAAATCAGTAGAATATTTTTTCTCTGGGAACGTTTGTACAAAACTTCATAGTAAGTCTTCAGAGATACAGTATTTCAGTGTGGATCTAAAGTGGTAAGCTAACTCCATCCTTCTACTGTGGCCTAAAATGAGTAATAATGGTCATAGCATTGAATTTTAACTTGAAAAATAAAATGCGAATGCATAGAAACTAAATAAAGCGGGAGGGTCTTTGGCTAGCTTTGTAACTCACAGTGTTTTTTTTAAAGATTTTATTATGGACGCAGAAACATTTACTGCATCGTGTTAAGATGTAGCGCAGAAGCGATTTGATGCTACATACTTGTTAAAAAATGCACACAGCATGAAGGCTTCTAACTGAATAGCTGCTTTACTCTAAGACCCTCTGTGGTGGATACAATTGATAGGAGGGTTAGCTGCCTTCACATGGGGTATCTGTCAAGCAGCTGACAGCAATCAATTATACAATTACAATCTGGCTTGGACTCACAGTCCACAGCGCTGAGGAGCAGGCTGGTCTTTCTGAAAGAAGCCATTTTCTCCTTTTTTCAGGAATCTTTCACAGCTGCCCACACACATCCAAACTTTAAATAATAGTTTGACATTGAAGGGAATATATTTTGTCACATTTATTCTGTAACAATGGTGGATAACTATTTTAAACATGGTCAAAGCTTCAAATAAAAAGCCCCGTCTATATACAAAGATCGCTGTGAGACAAAAACTCTTCAGACTGTTTCAGATTCCTTGTGGCTCTGCTCTTTTTCTACTCTTGGCTCAGTGTGATGTCAGTGGTAAGGGTTATACTTAATAAGACAATCGTACGCGTACAGTTCTGTCCAACTTTTCAAAACTTTAGCTTTTCAGATCTTATGATCAGAAGAAAGTTGGCTTATAGGAAGAAGGAAGGGAGCAAAAATGCTGCACTAAGGCCCAGTAAAAGATAAATGAGGATTATACTGACCTGTGAATCATGAAAAGCTTCTCTAATACAGTTCAAGACTTTAATGTGAGTTATAGCTATAGTACGCACACACGCACGCAAAATATTATGCATATACAACAGCTTCAGTGAGTTGTAAGCTCACCAATACGTCTGTATGATAATTAATGGCTAAACTGCTATGAAGTGTTACCAGCGATGGTGGTGCACTGAGAGCAGTGCCGGCAGAAAAGAGCAAATTTTTACAGCCAAATCAATCTTAACAACTGCTGGATGGATACAGATATTCATGGGTACCACAAGATGAATCCTAATCTATTTTATAACAAAGCACTGCCATGCGATTGGCATTTCATTTGCCTCACTGTTAGTCAAACTTTCCCATCAGCCATGTCTGTTCTTTTTTCCTTCAGCCATCATAGATCATGATGGCGACAACTCCAAACATTATACATTGTGCTAATGTTGGCACGCAGGCTTTGGCACTTAGTTCAAAGCATTGCTGGTGCCAGAGTGCTGCCTCACAGAAACACTTTTCATCACACAGATCTCACTCTACTACTGCAGGTCATCATGGCTGCATTGCCGCCATCCCCCCCCCCCTATAAACTGCCAGAAAGCACAATGATTTGATGGTCTGATCATTGTGGTCTGATGGGCAACTAACTGAACAGTTAGCAGCAGTCTCTGATTTTTTTTAGTTGCCTGCTGCCTGAACTGTTGCTCACAATGATTAGGACAGACACACTCATAGAGGAAAACAAACAGAGTGAAGTACAAGACACACACAAGAGAAAGGCCACATAACATTTGAAGAAGAACAGGCACATGGAGCAGATATATCCTATGACAAGTGTTTAATGTTTCCTGCATTACACTTGAGTATTCTTTCGTGCCCTTCTCTTCCAGGCAGTATTGATCTATTTAGGGTGAAGATGTGGCCACAAAAGAGCAGCCTCTCCTTCAATCCTCTGCTTTGTTAGCAAGCCTGTGGAGAGCTGCCGCTTTAATATTTAATCATTTGGTTAGATGTTTGCTAAACTACACCTAACCGCTTCTCTGTCACACTGCATTATTCAGGAGGTTTTCTTACAGTCTAAATGTGCCTTCACACGTCAGTCTTGTCAAACAACACCACCGCCCTGAGACTAGAAGAAGGAAATACAAAGGAGCACAGAACACATACGTACTGTGTAAATACCAATAACACAACAGCAGTCACATTGTAGGAGGTAACCATGGCAATCAACATGCCTGGATTGTCAAAAAATGGAGAACAGAGACAGAACAGAGAGGGGGTGGTGGATAGAAAAGACTAATATAAGAGTACTATCTGTAAGTGTCAAAGGAAGAAGCTTGGGGGATGTTATGAAAGAGAAAAGGCTGCAGCGGATTTGGCTGGGGCACATAAAAGTAGACTTCATACCAAATCAGGCTCAATTTTAGTCTGCAGTGCAATTTATTAGAGCTAACCCCATTCAGGAGAAATCTAAGCTTAAACCACTGCTATGCCAAGTGATGTCCAAATTAGCAGTAATTCAAATGCTTTCTGTAAGCAACCAATAAAATAAACAATAATAATAATGCATTTTTCATTATATCTCGGCACTAATTATTATCCGTTATTTTCCAAAAATGATATTTAGCCATAGCTCTCATCTAACGATCGAGATATTTCCAAAGAGGGGGACTGTTGGTGGCATCCAAATTCAATGGTGTATTTCCAATAGAATTTTCTGTTTCACTTTTAGAAATTGCAGACTTAAAACATACAGTAAAGCTTAAAGCCAAAAAAATTGGGTGCCTTTAGTTTATTGTCTAAACCTATTGTTGGCTGCTCCTTCAGTTAGAAGGGGTCGCCACAGCAGGTACCTCCGCATATTTCAATTGGCAGATTTTTAGACTAGATGCCTTTCCTGATGCCCGAGGGATTTTTATCTCAAACCAGGAAGCTCTCACTTGTTTTGTAAATCTGTAAACCACTACAATGTGAAGTCACGTATCCAGTTTATTGTCTTTCAAAATTTGCAAAGATGACAGTGAAAAAGTCAAGCCATAGATTTCGCAAATCAATGAGTTTAGCGTGACGTCCAAAATCTGGGCTAGCAAATTGGACCAGCTATGTGACATTTTTGAGCTAACTGAGCACTAAAAGAACATCAGATACAGTTAGATATGGAGTTTCTTTCTATCATAACGCTTTTCCACACTTTAACAGTTTTATTTGTTGTCATTTTTGGCATTTAGTCATGACTGGATTGATTGCAAGAAATGGTTATAATAAAAACTATGATTATGAATGGCTTTAGTAACCTCTTGACGTTTTCTCTAGCAACACCCTGAGGCAGACATTTGTGGTTTTGACCAAATGTCTCAACAACTTCTTTCACCATGAACTGTGCCATCAACAGATGAAATACTTTGGATCATTGCCAGCCATTGCTGTCCTTTGTGTTTAACACTAATTAGTAAATGTTAGCCATATAACACGATAAACTAAGGTGGTGTTTATTATATCAGCCCTGTTAAACATCAAAATGTTATTATGTTGGCATTAGTATTGGACTAACAGCATTTTTGTTCATCTTTAATATGAAAATCAATTTTATAGACAAAACAGAATGTGTGCAAATTCATCATTTTGTCAAATTAAAATAAATTTAAATAAACAAGAATAGTAACCATGAAGCATTGTGAGACAATACTGATTTGTGCTGTCCAGTTAATACATATAATGTATCTAAAATGTTTGGTAATTGCTATAGTTTCTTTACAGGGGGTATTACAATATTTCACAGATGTTAAATATGACTGTGATTGTTCACATGGATCATGTGTTCATACTGGGATATTATCTGGCTAATAAATTACATTTACACTGAAAAACATCAGGTATCTGGTATGAATAGGCCTCTGACCAAGCAGGAGGGTAACTCAAGGGTGGATTACTTGATGCTGCGTTCTCTCTTCCTTTCCTCCACCCTCTGTCCATCCTTACCTCCCTCCCCTACACCGAGGTCTGCTGGCAGAGACTGTGCAGATCAAAGCAGGCACAGAACAATCCGCAGGCCTACTCACCCTGCAAAGAGGTCCGTGCTGAGATGTAAGCAGAAAAAAAATGCAACAAACCAAGGAGCTTGTGAGGAGGAGCAACTACTGTAGCTTCAGGGAAATGAAAACTGAACAGCATATGTTTATTTCTCAGTACCTTTGTTTCCATTAAAGCAACAAACCCATATGCCGCCGGCTTTGCCTTATTGAATCACAAAGCTTTAATGTGTTGGTGATGCCTGCATCAGACTAAACACCACATCTAGCTGAAAAAAGTTGTAATTTTTCAATACTTCTTGATACACTAATGCCAAATATAAAACGATAACAACATATATTAACTGATATCAACTGATAATAACTTGTATTTTTAAATACTAGCTATTATATTTTTTTACTGTTGTTACAAGTTCCTGAAATGAAGTGTGGTTAACCTACAAGAGCTCTAATTTATACATGAGGAAAGTGATTAAGATCAATATAAGAAAATAATTTAAATGCCTGGATAGCCCCCACGTATGATGGCTATATACACTACATTGGCAGTTTTGCCCACCTACCTATTTAAGCAGAGTAGTTTGAATATCACCAAGGGGGAGTCTTGCTTGCAGACACCAGGTATATCACATACATTTAACAAAATGTTAAATGTACCTATGCAATATGTGCATACATTAATATACAGGTTAACAACCCTAATGCCATCACTATATCAGCAAACAACCACAGCTAATAACAGGACAGATCTGTCTAGCGATAGAACCTCAGCGTTGATGGAAGCAATTTAAACTTACTACATAAAAAGATGCTGAGAGTCCAGTTAGGTGGCATGTGCCTTCTGCATCTCTCTGATATGATTATAAGGGCCCCTGTTACCCACTAGAGTGGAAAGCTGACCAGCTTACTCCGACCAGCTTAAAGGTGTCTGTGGCATGGTTTTGACTCCAGATTATGAAAAGACATAGCTTTCAAAATAAAAGTTGTATTAAACTTGACTGTGGGCTCTAAACAGAGGAAAAAAACTGGGGGGAAAAAAACACCAAAATTGCCCTTTACATATATATTTCTAGATTTTGTAGCAAGTGATATGTATGTTTCTTAAGTTCTCTTTCTCTCCATCTGCCCAGATAGAGCTCTGCTGCTAGCAGGTCACACGGATGGCACATAGCTTCAGTCACTGCCTTTGAACTGTTGCCTTGGCAACTTTGGCACACAGGGTTATTTCGACCTCTCGGTTGCTGCTGTAACTAAAACCACAGCCTTTTGCTGCTGACCTTCAAATGCTTACTAAAGTTGGGAAAGCGTGCTTTGCCAAAGAACCCCTGCAGATATGAAAGAGGGCAACATCAGACCCAGAATTTAATCTAAAAAAAATCAATATTCCTCATCTATTTTTGCAAATGCCCAATTCACACTTAGCAACAGTGCAATGTACCATTACTGAGCATTTAATTAATAAAATTTACTAGCAGCATTCTCATCTCAGAAAATCAAATCATGCCAGTGTCACGGAACTGCGTACAAGGTCTCCTTTGGCGTTGTTCTTTGGAGCCATAGCAATTTTGGATGCTGTGAGATAAATGCCTTGTTGTAAAGTGCTACACAGTCCACATTACGTGACTCAAGGGATAACAGCAGATTAAGACCAAGCAAAAACCCTCAGGGCAAAAAAAAAAAAAAAAGTGCCGAAATCTGCAGTTCTTCTTATGGCCACTTGAATTAGTGCCCATAGACTCTAATGTTAAAATGCCTAACTAAAAGCATTAAAATATGTTTACATACTGGTAGAAGGAAATGGTACTGGACTCAGGGCATGAATTTTTTTGTTCCTCATTCATTAGGATACTAGAGTTAGGGGTGTGTCTGTTTTGACTGACAGCTGTCCTGACACAGGCAGCTGAATCTTGTCTGCCAGCCCTCTCCTCTGCAAAGTTGAGTCACTGAACTAGATCTCTCCACTGTGTTTGTACTATTGGCATTTTTAATGGAACTATATTATATGGTTTACTGTGTGGAACAGCCCATCCAAGTTTGTCCATCTATTCTGGTGAGTGAAATTCTAGTATTTTCTTTGTACACTGTAACGATACTGTTTGCCAAACAATGTTGTTATTGTTAATTTTATAAGTCAGCATTTCATCCAACTACACTGATTAAATTCTGGCTTAAAAATAAAACAGCATGGTAGAAGCCAAATCACTAACACTGAGGCATGAAAATGCAGAGTCCAAAACCTGTGGGAGACTTCACGCTGGCTACATCCATTTTTTATCTCATCCACCATTAAGTTGCAAGTTTGTCATTGAAGAGGAGGTTCATGTCCTCTTTGAAACCTCGTGTGTGGCCTTATTTTCCTTCCCTCGCTATTGAGGTTTAGGCACAAATATGACTTGGTTCAGTTGAGGAAAATAATGCGGTTTGGGTTAAAACAGTTCAACAAAAATTTGGAGTGACAGCCCCGTCTTACTATTGCATAACTCAGATGCTTCGTGCCAAGGTGCCAAAGGACACCATGTATATCTGTGAGATGCCACTGACTCTGATAAAATGTCAGTATTTGACACCCTTGGATTGCAAATGAGCTTGTACACATTTTTTTAATGCAACTATGCAATGAGTCTGTCACGTGAAAGTTTTGCATGTACAGCAGATACCGGCTAGGAGCATCAATCTTTGTTCACATCAAGCATTAGAAACATGGTATGAAAAGCAAAACAAAAAACAACAACAAGCGAGATGCATGAAAACACCTTGAGAGGTCTGAGGACAAAAAGCAGACTGCTTGGAGCTGAGAGGTGGTGTTTGTGATCAAAGCATCAGTGAAAAGAGCTCTTCATCTGGCCACTAGCAGTAATTAGCCTGAGAATCCACAGTTACATTGTTCATGTACTGAATAAAAATTATAGCTATAAAAAAATACACCCTTGATAGTCATGTTCTGTGTTTTACCTCTGCATTGACTCACCTATATACAGTGAGGAGTCTTTTCTGTGGACATGGTCATCAATGTAGGACACTCCTAAGGGCTGAACAGGTGTTGCCCCAATGCCCAGCAGGACCTGGGCTCCGATGAGCAGAAGGTACATCATGTTGGTGTTGGCTCGATTACCGCATTTAAACCCAGAGTCTCTGTTCTCTGACCTGGAGATGTTGGAGCAGACATCCCTGCCATCCTCGGCATGCCACGAGTCACCGGCCTCGTACTCATACTGATGAGTCAGGAACTCTGGCAGGGCTGACAGCAAGGCCCCCAACGCCATGACAATGCCACCGCAGCCAATCAGCCGGGGCCGGTGAGCCTTGGCGCCAAAGTAGCTGACAAAGAGGATGAGGGCCAGGTTGCCGATTTCAAAGCTGCTGGCAATGACACCCACATCTGCACTCTGGAGGTTGAAGCGTCTCTCCAGAGTGGTCAGAACACTTACCTGGCAGAAAAAGAGAGAAAAGGAAGAGAGATGAAGGACAAGTGCTACAACTAGCAGCCAATGGTATCACAGCAACTCGTTTAAGGTGAGTTTATATACTTGAGTTTAGTTTCTGTGCTATAAATTGCTGCAATTAAAGTTATGGGAGTATAAAGTTTATATATTTTCCATTTTAAATCTGTTTACAATAATACGAGTATTTAGCTTCAGGTGCTATCAGCCATCTGTCACTACCTTAGAGCTCATATCAACCTGTTGATAACACACAAGCTGCAAATGTGCCTATCTCCATCCTCCTGCTATATAGCTGCCAAGAAGGTCCCCAAGGCTTAACCTGATACAAACCTGGGAAAAGGGAATATGTGCATATGTGTGGCTCAAGGCAAGAAGCTTCACGTAGCTGTTCTAATTAAATGGACACAAACATGTGTCAGCTGTGTTCAAGGTGCCTAAGTGTTAAAGTGGCTCCTTGCATCAAATGTATTGGATCATCTACAAGACTGAAGGTAAACAGCTAGCTAGAAGTTATTTTAGTAATCCTTCATCCACAGCAAAACTAAAGAATAAGCCCAGAGCAGTTCCGAATAAAAAAAGCGAATGAATCATGTTCATTCCCACAACAGAAGTGAGCTCAGGTGAATTATGCATAACGGCTTTTCATCCTGTGCTGTATTGTTTATTCTGTCACACAGAGCTCCACTGCAGAGTCAAAAACTGGATCATATATCTGCTGATGGATCCATGTACCAAGACCTCAGCCTAGTCATGCTGTATTGGTTTTGTCCTTGGAGAAGGCTAGAAAACAGTCATCCTTCCATAAAAAGTGTACAGTCTCTGTCTGACTACTAACATGAAAAGATTTGAGTCAAACACTGATGTATTTCAACTGTGGCAAACTAAGTAACAAGATCTGCTACCATATGCATCTGATTATTATTCAGATTTGTTTAAATTCACCGAATGCTCAACTTATTAAACAATTCCATTCAATAACATTCCAAGATTTGGATGACAAGGTTGAGACAAGTCTGTTGTAGTACATTTAGCAGCCCACTGTGAATCAATAAAACAGTATTAAATAGTGATAGCAAACTATTTCATAGGACAGGAGAGATGTTGGTTCTGTGATGCTTTTATTTGCAGATATTTGCTAAAGGTGCATCTTTGGTTTGGGATGTTTAAAAGAGAAAGCTCCACAACAGGCTTCAAGGACAAAAGCTAAACCAAAAAGTTGGCTCTAATGAAACGTTTGAACTCACCATTTTTAAATTAACCTTGCTGTTTTGACTAATATCAAATAAGTGCTTCTAATTATCTGCACCTTTCAGAGTGTGTTTAGCAGACAGGTAAAAAAGATCCTGTCTTCCTAAGCTCATTAAAAATAACTTCCATTCCCTTCCTGTTACAAAGTTATTTATGGTATCAAGACTGTGCTGACATTTATCAAGGAATTGGCTTTGATAAAAATAAATAAAATAATGCTGATTACAATAGCGTATTTGTTCTTAAAAAAACAAACAAAAAAACCCTGATTTCCAGTAAGTGGCTGAGCCAAAACCAGTGCTGACAGTTATTCTAAATGCTGAGTTCAAGGCTTTGTCATTCATTTCACTCCTGCATTAGCGATGGCTGATGAAATCTTTATTTATTGAGTCAGAAACACATTTTTCTCCCGTGCTCTTGCAACATAAACTTGATCTCTTATGTTGACATACATCTAATCATAACAGTGCAGTAACAGCTTATAACTCTGATCAAGCTGTCACAGGAAATGCAGTCTGGTTAATGAGGGGGAGAAAAAAAGCTGCTGTCTCCTGTGTTGTGGAGATCACGTCATCTCCTAGGCCTATATCCTCCGGTGTCAAAGGCCTCCTGCATTATTGAGACATATGGGTGCAGAGCGTGTAGCAGTATGGACCTCCTGACCAGTGTTTCGTAAGCTGCTCTCTAACAGACCATCCATATGAGCAAGTAAAATTTTCCATATATCGTAGAGTCTACTGCCGCTGTGACGCGCTTTGTGACATGCAGATGGCGCATAGGCCTGATGGATAATACGCAGCAAGTCATCAGTCAGTGGCTCCTGGAGGATGTAATTTTAGTAATGTGATCAAAATAATATGGCTATTAAACGCAGCTGCTGAGCACCCGAAGCAGCGCAGCGTTTTTTCACTGTCTGCCCGCGCCGGTCTGAAGGGCGCTGCGTTAACCCCATGTTACCTGAGAAACATGACGTTCCTTCAGACCAACACTGTGTCCCCCAAACTCACCAGATAGGCGCCCACGGTGCCCTGTGCCAACATGAGAGCACATTCCGACACCAGGAATATCTTAATGTTGGAAAAACACGAGGTCTTCTTCTGATTGTCATCTTGCTCCGGGTCGTCGTTGCTGCTCCGCTCTGTGCAGATCTGGTTTTTAACCTGCATCCTTCGGCTCAAGCTCCGGTCAGGTTGGACGGCATGAAACTGAACGGGTCCGGTCCGGCGGAGGGCATCTGGTTATGATGGTGATGACGAGCTGCACTGCAGAAGAAGTGCGAACCTGCTGTCAGGAGCCCGTCCAAGCTTAAATATACAGCAAGAAACCCTGCTGTCCACTCAGCAGTGCGCACAGTCCGTCAGCGACCTCTCTTCACCGCCTGTCCAGTCAGTGCCTATCGGCTACATCACATTTAAATACGTAACTTACGCTAGTGTTATATATGACGGCTTAAGCGTAGAACTACAGTACGCTCTGCTTCCCCACATCCGGGTTTTGTTTTTTGTTTTTTTACTCAAAATTTCCCCAAGCCGACTGGTTCTGGTTTCCCAGTCCGGTTCCGAGACGCAGCTCTGCGTCCCGTAAGCAATGTTATGATGCTCCTCCCATCCATGGACCACAGCGCTCTTACCTCACTGCCAACCCCATCTCTGCTCCCAGTTCCTCCCTTTCTTTTTCGATATACGCATCATCCATTACAGATTGAATCATTTCCACAGAACACTGCATCAGTAAGCTTCGATAAAGCATTCCCGTAACTTCATCATGGCGTTTTCTCTGCACTTCGCTGGTAATTTTCATCCTTGCATTGCAGATTAATTCAACAATTCGCATTATATTCCATTCTGAGAAGATCTCTGACTCCTCAACAACTTCTGGCGAGTCGCTGTATAGAGTAGCTGATATTTAGATGTGTCAAGTTAGATTTTAGGTCCTAAGCTGCGTCACTGTGACAAACTATGGATGATAACAAATAAAGAAACGGTGGATGAACAGGACAGTGTTATAATGATGCACTCTTCAAAAAAGATCCTGGCAGCAAGAAAGTTTATTGTGGGAATATATACACTATACACATGTAACCACACAGGACAATTAATACACCTATACACACTTGTTGCTGATTAGTAATTACAAATATCTAATCAGCCAATCACATGTGAGGCATGAAGACATGGTCAAGATGACTGCCTGAAATTCAAACCAAGCTTCATAACAGAGAAAAAAATTTATTTACGTGACTTTAACCATAGCGTGATTGTTAGTGCCAAATTGGCCAGTCTGAATGTTTCAGAAAAAATAGGATTTTCCTGCACAAACCTCTCTACGATTTACAGATTTGGGCCGGAAAAAGTGAAAACATAAAGTTAACAGCAGTTCTATAGGGAAAAATGCCTTTTTGATGCAAGATGTCAGAGGACAATGCCCAGAATGCAACACCTTGAAGCAGGTGGCTACAGAGGCAGAATCACACTGGGTGTTCAGGTTCTAGCTTACAAGCTTGTAAGTTTGTTGGCTTACAAGCTAATAGCAGGAGCCTGAGCATGCGGTTTTAATCAGAATTGGTCAGGGAATTGGAAAAATTATGTTTTGTCTGGTTCTAATCTATGACATTTGCATAGTAGAGTAACAGATTTTAAGTAGACAACATGAAAGCAAGGACCCATCCTCCCTTGTATCAGCTTTCAAGGCAGTGGTGGTGTAATGGCATAGGGGATATATTCTTGGCAGACTTTGAGTCCTTTAGTGCCAGCTGAGCTTTTTTAAACACCACAGCCTATTGGAGTATTGTTGTTGACCATGTTCATGGCTTTATAACCATCTTCTGATGGCTGTTTCCACCCAGATAAGGAACCATGTCACAAATTGCAAATTGTCTCAATCTGGGTTCTTGAACAATGAGGTCACTGTACTCAAATGATACCAACCAAGCCAATAGAGCGCTTTTGGGATGTGGTGGAACAGAAGATTCACATCCCAGATGTGCAGCTAACAACTATGCAGCAACTGTGTGATGCTATCATGTCAGTGTGGACAAAAAAGTCTCAGGAATGTTTCCAGCACCTTGTTGAATCTATGCCATGAAGAATTCAGACAATTCTTAAGGCAAAAGCGGTAAAAGCACTATCTAAGAGGCTAGTGAGTGTACACCATGATTGTTTGATGATTTAAGCTTTTTTAGCTTTATTTTACTTTGTTTTATTCACTTTAAGTTTTTTAAGATTGAGAAGGTGGACAGTGTCTTCTCTTTTGTTTTTACAAATTTTCATATCCTGAAGGATGGGACCGTCCCAGACTTTTGTGTCACAATGAGTGCCATCATTGTCAAGGTTCACAATAGGAACAAAAAAAAATCTACACAGCAGCATATGCTTGCATAATTGTTCTTGTGGGCTCCTGTTCAAAGCTGAAATTATTATAATTAAATAATTTGTGTCGGCATTGCTTAGATCTTGAATAATTTGTGAACTAGCTGTCCATACTAAAACAATTTCTCCTATTCAAATAGCACAGAAGAAATCTTTACATTAACCAAAAAATTATATTATCTGTACCAGAACTGAACCAAGTACAGACACTATCTGAAGCATTAAAGTTTATTTTGTGAATTTTCATTTGTGTGGGGTAATAGTTTAGCTAATCTTCATCTGCACTGTATAGTGTGTGTTTTCTTCTATATTTGCATAATATTATTGTTAGGTATGCTGCATCTATTTATGCCCTGTCATGTGAATTTCCCATCTCTGGGACTAATAAAGGCTATCTTATCATATCCTGTCTTATAGCTTTGTACCTCGCACAATCAGAAGAGTAGTTCAAATCCCTGGGTATAGCATCTTATTGATTTTTGTGAGAGGTACAGTCACATCTTTCTCCCTTAGTGCTTTTAGGTACAAGATATACTTCTTACATCCAAAAGTTGGGAAAGCCCTGTGTTGTAGGAGCCAAAATATTATAATCAATTTAGAGCAAAAAATAGCTTAAATAATGTAGAATAGCTCAAAATAAAACACAGCAAAGCAAGATTGCACCGTAAGGTAAAAAGAAAAAGTGCAATAAAATAACACAGATTGCAAAAACCTGAATAGTGCATCCATAAATTTTCTTTAATGCTGATCCTGTTCAGGATGAAGCCCATCCAGGTGTATATATACTGGCTATACCCCAGACAGCTCACCAGCTGTTCGGCTGTTCTCTTCACAAAGGGTTATATTATCTACAACCACTGTTTGAATAGACCAAAATATATCTGGTGGTCACAAAAATGTATTATATTGCCATCCTTAACGTACCTAGCTCAGACACAGTGTATCATGTTCAATCATTTCCATTGAGAACTGAAGCCAGCTACTTGTTTTCTTTTTCTTCAATGAAAAACCAAACATCATGAAGCATGTTTTACTCTAAATCAAATCACTGTCTGGCTGCAGGGATTTGACTGATGACTTATTCATTCTGACATTTGTAATGCAGAAGAAATGAAAAGAGACTGGCAGGACACAGCAGCACAGAGACAGCTCTAAAAGGTTCTTCTATTATAACTCTAAAATAAAAAAGGAGTGAGTGCCAATGTCACTTACCACGCTCCCCTCAGCTTTTGGCTCGCAATATTCCTCGGACAGTTCGGATGCTCTATCAGGACCAATTCAATAGCATCTGAAGGAGCGCAATCCATCAGGCGAAATGTGGACTCAGCAGGGAGAACATCCATTTCTCATGGAGTCACCCTGAGCACCCGGGGTGATTTAGGATCAACCACAGTGCCTGCTGATGCGGTGCATGACCACTGAAGGCATTATTTCAGGACGCATCTTAATCACAAGGTCCGCTGAAAGAATGATTTTATGCATTTATCCAGTGGCAAACAAACACGTCGCCTGAACAGAGATGTGTTCTCTTGATGCCCTTTGGAGAATCTGGCTTCACTCAGGTATTTTATTTTGGCATTATATCTGTTACATATTTGCCCTTGCTGTTGTTTGGATTCTCAGCGAATATTGAATATTTTTGTAGAGTGGCTCTAAAGAAACATCTACTTGTATTTCAAGAGACCAAGAGAAAAAAAATCATTTTGAATCTGCACTTGTGTATTTTACTTGCTTTTTAAAGCTAAGAACATACCAAAATTAAAAATAAATAAATAAAATATCACATTGGTGTTGAGCTAAAGCAGTATGAAAGCAATGACACATTATAACTGTCCTTTATAATACTTGATAAACCTTACATCAGGTTATCACATGACTATACCAGGGGTGGGCAACTCCAGGTCTCGAGGGCTGGTGTCCTGCAGGTTTTAGATCTCAACCTGGGCCAACACACCTGAATCAAATGATTAGTTCATTACCAGGCGTCTGGAGAACTTCAAGACATGTTGAGGAGGTCATTTAGCCATTTAAATCAGCTGTGTTGGATCAAGGACACATCTAAAACCTGCAGGACACCAGCCCTCAAGGCCTGAAACATTATAACTGTCCATTGGAGTTGCCCACCAATGGACTATACAATGCAGAAAGATTTTTAAATAGCATCATAAATGTGATATAGTGACTCATAAATATCCTTATAATGCATTATAAAAATGACCTCAATGACCATGAAGTACCCTGACCTTTTCATTTCCACAGTGTGTTTGAATAACAGTTACCTTAGTGATCCACTGACTTTGTTTAAATTTTTGGTTTCTGACCAAGTGGCTGCCAAAGGTTCAGCTCTATTTTTTGTTTATAGCTAACGTTTGCATGGTAATACTCTGGAGAGATGACTGCTCCATCGCACACTATGGAAGAGTAATGTTCTCCATCACTACAAATAGGACTCATCACCCTACATCCTGAACTTCTGTGACCACTTCAGCCAGAGGGAGGAAGTGTAAATTGATCTACAGACTTTTCCCACAGTCTATAATGATTGAAGAGCTAAAATAACTAGTGGATTTCCTCACAGAGTTTGGTTACGATTTTAAATTACATTTTCGTTACTGGCTTTTCATCAGTACTTTTGTGTCCAAAAGTAAACTACCACTACACATTTTACCCATTTCTGTACATGCTTGTAAAAAACCACACATTCACACACATTAGCAAATCGAAGAAGTTTGTCACAAGAAAGCAAAACTGGCTCCTGTCACTGTGTCTCTTGGTGGAAGTGGCTGCAAAGAGGAACACACGTCTCTCAGCGCGACATCTGAATAACCAGCCCTCGTTTAGCTCCACAATGAAACAGGTGTTCAGATCCTATAGCCCAGTAGGGGTGTGATTTGAGTGGGTGGGAGAAAGTGGGGGGGGGCTTCATCTGCTGTTTGAAAATATGGGACAGTAAATGTCAGCTGTATAGATAATGGATACAAACTGTGAGCTATTCTCTTAATAATAACACGAGTATTATTGACCATTATAGTTTTTTTCTTTGTTTTAAGGATCATGGATGAGCTTTGCTGTTGTAACACTTTTTTTTTGGCCCTTTTCCACAGTGAGAGGAACCGTTTGCATATTCGTCCCATCTGTTTTCGTCTTCCTGTGGTATCTCTCATCTCGGCTGCCTGCCTGCCAACCATTTCTGCCATGAAGTGGGGATGTTTCCGACAGGCTTTGCAATGCATATGGCGAGCCCTCTTCTAACACACAATATATAAGCCAAAAGCTGCCTCTAGCTCTGCTGAACAGCAATATAATGCTCTTTACAGAAAATTATCTGTAAAACAACAGTTTTGTGCCATTACAGATGTGGGTCAAAATAAAATGTCAAGCACAAGAGCTTTGTTTTTACTCTTAACACCATGCACTTTGTGGGATTACTCAGTGTTTGATGGCAAAATAGGCGAGTTAAATTGGATTTACTGTATTATTTACTTTTTTCTACTGCCTGATGTACTGAAATACCCAAAATGAAGCAGACCTTCTCTGTTATTAATTATTACAAAAAATTATATCGAATTGCACGGTCTATCACTGCCGTCATATTTTAGTCTGTTGAGAAGTGTGTTCAATATAAAAGTCAGTGAGTTCAGATTTTATAGCGTTCTGTAGTGCCATCTAGAGGCCATTGCAGTTAATGTCAGTGGAAATTTGATCCAATTCTCTGACGTGATCAGTGCATGAAACCATGTCTTGTATGAGTATGCTATTGGACTAGAGTACTATAAGTTCTCAACACAACAGGATAACAGCATAGATCCTACTATTAGGAATGTAACGTTCACTCAAAGACTAGGATTTCTATGTTATGATACTTTCTGCTTCTACTCCACAATATTTGTTATGCAAATATTGTAATTAGTACTCATTAAATGTATTTTAACACTTTAGCTACTTGTTATTTTTCAGATAAATTGCATTATTATGGATTAAGTTACCCATCAGGTAAGTATTGTATATCATCAGTATATATGAACAACTGCAAAATGTATATGATATACACATCAATCAAATAATATTCATGATGGCATCCAATTAAGTAGCATAATGTATATTATTCTGAAAGCGTCATTCTGTGAGTATATTTACTTTAGGTACTTTGATTTTACAATTAGTACATGCACTATATTAGGCTATAATATACAGATTTTTACATAAGTAAAAAAACATGTTTAAACAGTTTTTCCCCCACCTTGCAAAATGATAACACATCATGTTTAAAGTCCTGTGCAGCACCAGTTTTAACATAAACTGGTGCATTTCAAGTTGTCCTATAGGACAACTTGAAATGCGCCTGTCTCCAGGCCAACTCAGGTTTGCGTCAAATGTTTGTCCAAATTCGCTGCAGGCAACTGCAAGTGACAAATAAAAGGGCTTCATCAAATGTTTGTGGAGTCCAGGTAATGTGATGGAGAACTTCATCACTTGTCTTAGTGATCCAGTACGATTACAGTAGCAACAATGAAGAAGAGACCCTCTTTATTTTAAACCATTAATCTGAGGTGCCATCCATCAGCTGGTTAATCTAATGAACTACTTCCTCAGTAAATAGTAATAGTAAATAGAAATCCTGTAGGAAATATACATTCCTGTGCTAGAAAGCATTCATACTGGGGTTTTAACCTGTTTTAATTTTGTTTGTTTTCTTCTTAGCTGTGCGTATTTAATTTCGCAGACTTTTATACTACACACAACCCTTCAGGGATTTGTGTCTCCCCGTAGGATTAACGCAGGTCTTTTGTCTGTGTAAAGCACTATACTATTTATTATAGAAAATAATCAATGTAAATAAAAACCCTTAAATAAATAGGTATGTCCAAATCTGTGATTATTCCTGAAAATGCCAGAAATTTACTCAAAACATGGTGCACCAGTAAACCATCAAATGTAACCAAACTATGGTGCAAATGGCAAATTAAAGGTTGTAGTTAATAAAATTATCGATTGCTGCTTTGCTCGGGTCCTCAGTACTGTGGATGCTTTTATACTGTCACTGCATGTAGAGAGAATGTAGAGAGAATAGAGCCATCAGTAATGCAGTAGTGCTGACACTAGTCCTTGTTTTGCTCGATGTGTATGTGTTTGTGGACCTAATGCCACTAGATGGCAGCAGTTCCTAACAAGCTGTCCGTGGATTCCCTGCTGAACCTGCCTTCAGCTGTTGCTTGTTGCCATTTGTATGCACTCCATACATTTTTCTCTCCTGTCTGTTGTTATCTGTCTCTGTAATGGCACGATGCCCCCACCGAGATCATTAAACTTTAATTTCGTTTTGTCATATCCTGGTCTAGAGATCACAGGAGGCCATAGCTTCTAAGATAGATTTAGGACTGGGGGGAAGGAAATTATAAACTCATCCCTTTCATCCTTTAGCATATATTTTACTGGATTATATTGCAATGCTATGTTATATAGACATACTGTTTAGAATATCGCCACAGGAAAGTTTACATCATTATTATAATGTGGCATCACTTAAGGGGCTCATATTCAAAACATCCCTGGATTGCCCTGTGGCTCTATCCTAACATTGCACTATTATGTATCTACTGCCTCGTCTATTAAAGGAGATACTGAAATCATATTTTTTTTATTTTAACAAAGTACCAAATATAACTAACAACTTTAAATATTAAGAGACATCAAAATACAAAATTGCAGAAAAATTGACATTTCTAAACATTAAAGACAAAGCAATAAAGAACCGGAAAAAATTAAAGACATGAAATATGAAGGTATTCAAAACCCCTGGAATACTAATCAAAATTATAGATCATAAAATAAACAAAGGCAGAACCAAAAGAATACATGAACATAAAATAGCAAATATTTCTCCTATTGTTCCTATCCTAAATGACTAAACTTAATAATAATTATCATTTAAAAAGATGCTTAATAGTCCAATAATAATCCAAAACACAAAACTGAGAGTCCAGTCTGTCCTGAATAGCTCACATGTGTCAGGCGATTGATTTAATTGCTGTGGTGTAATTGGCAGCAGCTCTCCTCTCCCTAGTGATGGCAGGTTTTACCAAACAAAATTACATCATGGCTCTTATAAAACATATTTGGCAATCTTTTGAGGTGTCAGTAGGAGTTATGTTGTTATCTTGTTTCCAGCATTTTTCCTAAAACTTTGCCGTTGTGTCAATAAATGAAAGTGGCTTTCTTTCTTCCCATTCTTCAAAAAGAAGGAGATCAGGGATATTTCCCAAAATTCCAAATAAGTGCTTGAAGTTGTCTTAACTAAAAAAAGCCTCCTTGTTTCTTTTGTGTTTGGGGTTTTGTTTTTAGTTCAAGTGAGCAATCTCAAATATTATATGTGTATTTATCATATTTAAAAGAAGAAAACATTTTCTACTTTCTGAAATACTGCATTCATTTTGTTGTTGTCGTGCAGCAAAATACTCCACGTGAGTAATTGATCCGAATGTTTACATCAAGTGTTCGAGCAGACAAACACAATCCTCGTGGGAAATTGACCATGAGTGAAGCACTGTGTCCCTTTTTTGTCTGGATTCAGGTGTGTGCTAAGACAGGATCTGGATAAACAAAAAAATCAATCTGGTGCTAAGGAGAGACCTTTATCATGTTTATTGTTATTGGTTAATTAGACCTGACAAACAATAACACGAAAACCCTTACTGGAAATAAATCGATTTTCCCTTTTATTCTGCTTCAGGTCACCTCACATCTGGTGATGCACATTCACTTTATTGATAATATCAATAACATTGCCACTAAAGCTGAAAAATGAACATGCCTCTCTTAACCTGTTATTTTTAGTGTACTTACTGCTTATATTCAGCATAACAGTTTAACTGGTTTAAACATGGAAAGTCTAAACTGAAGCCACTGAACAACATCATCAGATAATATGGAAATGATTTCTTTATATGCACCAGCATGATCTCCAAATTCAAGCTGGGTTTTTTTTTCTGAGGTACTAAGATTTCTGCAAGTATGCAAAAAACACACTGATTCAGCTAAGCTGCACTAAAGAATATTATATGTATATCCCTTCCTACACTACTGTGATGCATCAGCATCTAAAGCACACTACCAGCCTTTGAATTTCTTTTGTGCATTCACAAGTAAATGCTAAGAAAAACTCACTAAAACTGTTTGGTGATTTCAGCCCACATTTTTAGTGGCTACCAGGATACAGACTGGTCACCAGTTAAGGAAGGTTGCTATATTTTCTATTGTTATTTTACACGTGGGTTTTGTACAAATGTTTAGATTCTAGTACAATGTGTCAACTGACCAACCAGAGAGCACGTGATCAACACTGCTTGGAGTGTATGTTGTAACCAAATGGGTCAAAATATTTATTATTAAAGTGTCTTGCACTTTAATAATGAATGTTCTTGCAACATTCATCCTGAGTTGCAAGATGTAATAATCATTTAATTTCATTTAATTTCTCAAATAAAATGATTAATTGAGTCAGATGTGTTATGGAGACAATTTAGGCTACTTGTACTTTGATATATTGCACACTTGATCTGACCAGAGACTTTATATAAAACATGAATTTAGCTTTGAGTTATGTAACTTGTAGCCAGTGGAAAATGGCGCTCAGACAAGTCCAGTTGTCAAGCGCCCATAGTGTATGCCATGCGTAATCTATGGCCTCAGCATTCAATTTCATGGTGTGTTTTCTGGTCAGGATCATTAGGAATCATTAGACCAAATGAAAACATTATGATATTTATTTTGTAAATTATGACACCCATTGGATTCAAAAGGAGCGATAATGTTGGGTGCGTTTAAATTAGAGGTCACATTGTGGTTTACAAGACACCAAATGAGCGTACAGCGTTCCCCAGTTTCTCAGAGCATCTGGTTTTAAAGCAGCAAAATGTTCACCTCAACATGTCAACAAAATGGTGAACTTAACAAATCAATGTGTGACATCACAATGAGTATGTTTAGCTTTTAGGCTGTATGACAAAGTGGTTGAACACCAGCTAGAATGCAGAGTCTTTAATGCATCAAATCTGCCATTAAATGAAACTAACCTTTAAAAAGAAATGAGACTTGAGTCCAAAATGTCATCTTCTCTTTTTGGAGTGTAATCACACTACATTTGCTGACATATCAAATGAGATTTTGCAGACTGTGATTTCAAAGTGGCTAATAGATAACTGAGGCTCATGTTTCTTTTCAGAGAGATTTCTGAGGGTCCATCTATTAAAGACTGAAAGTATTAAAGCGTCAGGCTCCGTGACATGGAATGTGGTTACCTTTTAGTTTGTTTTGGACAAAAATGCATGAGACTGAAGTAAATTTCAAACACCAGCTCATTGACATTTGTTCACATAAATTAAAACTGAAGCAAAATTCCAACACCAGATATTTACATATTGTAACTGTTCTTTTTTTTTGTATATTTGTCACACATGTTTCAGTTCAAATAATTTTTAATATCTAACATAACCCAAGTAAATAGAAAATGCAGTTTTTAAATGATGATTTCATTTATTAAGGGAAAAAGCTATCCAAACCTGCCTCTATTAGTCTGGAAAGTGTTATAAAGCCATTTCTAAGACTTCTGGACTCCAACAAGTAATAGTGAGAAGTATTATACACAAATGAGATCATTTGTAACACAGGTGTATCTTGTTAGGACTGGCAGAAATAACAAAATTACCCCAAGAATGCACTGACAACTCATCCACAAGGAGAAAAAACCCCAGGACAACAGCTAAAAAGCTCACTTAAGATCAGCAATCATGGTTAAACAATGGGAAATGGACTGGGCAAAAATGGCATCCATGCGGGATTTCCAAGGAGAAACTGACTGCTGACCAAAAAGAAAGGAAAGGCTCATCTCACATATGTGCTGCTGGTAGTGTGATGGTCTGGGGTTGCTATGCTGTGAACAAGTACAGTGGGGCAAAAAAGTATTTAGTCAGCCACCGATTGTGCCAGTTCCCCCACCTAAAATGATGACAGAGGTCAGTAATTTGCACCAGAGGTACACTTCAACTGTGAGAGACAGAATGTGAAAAAAAAAATCCATGAATCCACATGGTAGGATTTGTAAAGAATTTATTCGTAAATCAGGGTGGAAAATAAGTATTTGGTCAATAACAAAAATACAACTCAATACTTTGTAACATAACCTTTGTTGGCAATAACAGAGGTCAAAGTTTACTATAGGTCTTTACCAGGTTTGCACACACAGTAGCTGGTATTTTGGCCCATTCCTCCATGCAGATCTTCTCGAGAGCAGTGATGTTTTGGGGCTGTCGCCGAGCAACACGGACTTTCAACTCCCGCCACAGATTTTCTATGGGGTTGAGGTCTGGAGACTGGCTAGGCCACTCCAGGACTTTCAAATGCTTCTTACGGAGCCACTCCTTTGTTGCCCGGGCGGTGTGTTTTGGATCATTGTCATGTTGGAAGACCCAGCCTCGTTTCATCTTCAAAGTTCTCACTGATGGAAGGAGGTTTTGGCTCAAAATCTCACGATACATGGCCCCATTCATTCTGTCCTTAACACGGATCAGTCGTCCTGTCCCCTTGGCAGAAAAACAGCCCCATAGCATGATGTTTCCACCCCCATGCTTCACAGTAGGTATGGTGTTCTTGGGATGCAACTCAGTATTCTTCTTCCTCCAAACACGACGAGTTGAGTTTATACCAAAAAGTTCTACTTTGGTTTCATCTGACCACATGACATTCTCCCAATCCTCTGCTGTATCATCCATGTGCTCTCTGGCAAACTTCAGACGGGCCTGGACATGCACTGGCTTCAGCAGCGGAACACGTCTGGCACTGCGGGATTTGATTCCCTGCCGTTGTAGTGTGTTACTGATGGTGACCTTTGTTACTTTGGTCCCAGCTCTCTGCAGGTCATTCACCAGTCCCCCCGTGTGGTTCTGGGATCTTTGCTCACCGTTCTCATGATCATTTTGACCCCACGGGATGAGATCTTGCGTGGAGCCCCAGATCGAGGGAGATTATCAGTGGTCTTGTATGTCTTCCATTTTCTGATGATTGCTCCCACAGTTGATTTTTTCACACCAAGCTGCTTGCCTATTGTAGATTCACTCTTCCCAGTCTGGTGCAGGTCTACAATACTTTTCCTGGTGTCCTTCGAAAGCTCTTTGGTCTTGGCCATGGCGGAGTTTGGAGTCTGACTGTTTGAGGCTGTGGACAGGTGTCTTTTATACAGATGATGAGTTCAAACAGGTGCCATTCATACAGGTAACGAGTGGGGGACAGAAAAGCTTCTTACAGAAGACGTTACAGGTCTGTGAGAGCCAGAGATTTTCCTTGTTTGAGGTGACCAAATACTTATTTTCCACCCTGAATTTACGAATAAATTCTTTACAAATCCTACCATGTGATTCATGGATTTTTTTTTCACATTCTGTCTCTCACAGTTGAAGTGTACCTCTGGTGCAAATTACTGACCTCTGTCATCATTTTAAGTGGGGGAACTTGCACAATCGGTGGCTGACTAAATACTTTTTTGCCCCACTGTATAAGTTTTCTTTTCCATGCAGGTTGTATGACCAGGCTGGTTTGTCTGTGGAGGCCTCAAGTTGTCTCAAGAACCTGGCTGATTGTTGTGTAATATGGGAGCTGATATAAGCTCAGTGCAGCCTTCTGTGAAGGATAATCTTCATAATAGGATGATCTCTCATCAAGTATTTCCATAGTCAATATTTCTTAACTTTATACTTATGCACTTTTATATTAGTTGTAACTCCTGAAATATTATTTCCACCGTAGGAAAACTAACATCTGTCTTCATTTTTTGTTTTGTGAAGAATGGCAACTTAAGACATCTAGTGAAACTTCCACTGGCTCTTGGATCTTTTCTTGAGATATTTAAATCTTCAGTGGGGGTTGTCGGCAGGAGAAGCACAAAGAGCTTTTCTTAAGTCAAAATATGGGCAAGCCTTTTCATTTTCTCATGTTCTGCTAATGCAGCAAGTTGGCTGAGCAAAACAGTGTGATATCCAACAACCTTTGAGAATATATGCTGTTTTAAAAGGGGCATGGTCAGCAACCTCATGTCCTCCTTCTGTGTTATACTGATAATTGCAACAACAAAAAAACAGATCTTCAGGGCAGAAGAATAAACCCCATAAATAAATAATCACTTTATATGCCTCCCTGAATATACTGCAAGATTTGCAGTTACTGCTTCTGTCTGACAATCTCATTGATCATGCTTCTGTGTTTGGTAAGCAAATACAAAGGCTTAACACTAGCTGTCAGATTCTTCATTAAAGAGACAACAAATGTGAATAAATCAACAGTTTTAACAGAACTTCAACTGATGTAAAGAGAATAAAGTCATATTTCTGTGCTCGATTACATAAAATGATATTCAAGCAATGCATCCAGCTGTGTTGTTATATCAATGAGTCCTCTTTTGAACAGGATTCTTGTTAATCTATAATGTAAATATGTAATTGGTTTAAGCTCATGCAATCTTGTGAAAATATAGTGAATACAAAACACATGATAATTACATTTTAATGATTCACTTTAAGCTTTAAGCCATGTGTTATTGAAAGTAAACAGAAGGTCTCTTCATGGACAATCTTCACCTTATCTTTTCAACCTTCTTTGATGCCCGCAGGATTCAGAATCAATCAAACTTTCATGAACCTGGCAGCATTTCTCCTCCCTCATTCCTTGTATTCCTCCCCCTACCTTGTGCTTGTGTGTATGTATGAGTGTGCTTGCACATGTGTGTCAAGGCCAGGTGCTCTGTTCTCACTCCCAGTGCCAATCAACCTGTCACCTGATGTCCATTCACTCTTCAAACCTAGTTGGATATCTTCCCTGGCTTCTCCACTCCTCATCGGTTGCCTCTGATCTCCTTCGTGTCTTTTACAACTAAGCTCAGGGAGCATCTCTCAGCCCCGATTGGCACCAGCCTGCCCTGCTCTTTAGTGCTGTGTAGCCATTCCCACCAAACTAGCCAGACAGTCGTGCTCCCTATCCTTTAATTCAGGCAAGAGTCCTGAATGTACTCATTTGTCCCTGTCTTATTCAGTATTACCTGAATTTATGTGTTGCTGTGACAACCAGGAAAGCAGATTTATATGAAGGTAAATCTTTTTTAAAGCTAGACCCCCTAAGGGTCGCCATGGCAGAGCATCAGCTTCCATCTCATTTGTCTTTCATTTCTCTTTTTCAGAGCATACATCCACCTCTCCAGGCTCTCTTCCACCTGCTCACTACTCTCAGTGCAGATCACAATGTAATCTGCTAACATTATAGTCCACAGAGTCCAGACCTCATCTGTCAGCCTGTCCATCACCACTGAGAACAAGGAAGGGCTCAGATCTAATTCTTGGTTTAATGTCCCCCCCCACCTTGAACCTTTCTGTCAATCCTTCGACACACTTAACCTGTCATGGCCCGTGGCTCGGCATCCAGGGAGCCGTGGGAGGCTGCGGTGGCCACACCCTCGGGCTGGGCCGCCTCCAAACCACCTGCGTCTCATCTGAGGCAATCACCGGAGGACTACTTCAGCCAGCTCTGACGGCTTCTCCTCGCCAGTCCGTAAGTCTCCTCCCAGTGTGACCAGCATTTGGCGTGGAAGCCTGTGGCCTGCCTGCCTGCCTGACTGCCTCCCTCCCTGCCTCCCTCCCTCCCTCCCTGCCTCCCTGCCTCCCTCCCTCCCTAGGATTCCCTTCACGGGCACCTCTCCCCTCCAAGCTCCACGGTCCTGCTCTACCTGTAAGCCTCGGCAACTTGTGAAGTCTAGTTGTTCGTTTCTTGACAACCTGCCTACTGTTAACTGTGTCTCCCCTTTCTGTTGCAGTTTCCCCACGGTCCCGATTACGGCGCTCCTGGGCTCCACGCTCCTCGTTTCCCCCCCGTGGCATGAGCCGCGTTTCCTTAGCTTTGTTAAAAGATTCCTCAGTTAAATAAAACTTGTACATAGTTCTGAGCTGCGGTGTGCTGAGTCTGCTTTTGGGGTCCTGTTACTTGAACACTCCGTGTTCTGTGACATAACCATTATGTGACTATCCTCATATCTTCTGCATCATGTTCAACCTGTCTCTCTGTGTGTGTGTGTGTGTGTGTGTGTGTGTGTGTGTGTGTGTGTGTGTGTGTGTGTGTGTGTGTGTGTGTTGTGAAATATGAGAACTTGAAAAATATGTGTGTAGGAAAAAAATAATTTGAATTTTGAAATTTTCACTTGTGTTCTACACACTTCTGCTTTTTAAATTTACAGTCATACAAAAAACAATCACAAATATGTGGAAGGATATCAACACAAATATGATATTTTAAACTGGTAATTCAACATTTGAAAAGTCAGTCAAAATTGCTCTCTCCCTGTTGTCCACTGTCTGCCATGCTGGATTAACAACCACCAGGCACACCAAGCCATTTAAGTATCTTTGTTTAAAAAAATAAACTCTTCAACTAGCCATAAATTTAGCTTGGACGGCAGCTAAATTTAGCTACTGTCCACAAACACCATTGAGGCTTACAGCTGCTACAGTAAGCCAGAGAATGTATTCAGGCTGATGTTTCTATCTTACCCAGATGCCATAATGTGAGGAAGGTCATTGAACTGTAAGTTCACAGGAAGAGTGAGATGAGCAGAGCAGCTGGCTGACTTACTGCTTTGAATAACATAAGTTTAGATTAAATCTATATGTGGCATGACGACATAAACAAAGGCAGATCTTGGTAGATTTTAAATATAAAATATTCAAGGACCGCAGCAGCTGTTGAACTACAGGTATGTGCATCTGTTTTCTGAGTGGCACAATGGAGCCTATGTACTGATGTGTTCAGCACGTGATGTGCCCCTCTCACACTAGATGAAATCTAATAGAGGTGGACAGGCCTGGGAAAGATCAGTGAGCAATGAATGAGTTGGCACTCTCCAGCCTGCAAGATATGAGAGAATAACCTGGTCCAAGTCCAAAATGATGTACTAACTGGTTCCGCCACAACAAGAAAGAGTCCTCAAACACACAGTATCTGTCAGTCATTGCAACATGGTAGAAGAATAACCAGATTAAAATATCAGCACACATATGGGTCACTAGAGCTGTGTGTGCTGCTTTTTCCCCTTTTCATTAAGCCAGTGGCAGTTCAGTCATTTAGTTTGTCCTTGACCAGATTTGCTGACTTGCATGGAAGTAGGGACATGACTTTATGGTATCCAGAGGCTTTAGTGAGACGGGTTGGAAAATTACTACATCACTGACAGAGACTTTGGATAGTGGAAGCCACTAAAAGCAAAGCTGGAAAAAGAGTGTTAGATCCAAAAAAAGAGAGAGAAAGAAATCAAAACACATAACACGTATCACAAATAGAGGCTCTGACATATTTGTATTGTAATGTACTACCAGAAATATAGAAGCAGGTTAAAGGAATAGTTTGACCATTTTAAGAATACAAATATTTCAGATGTAATCATGGATTGTTTAAAACACGGACATACTTGGCTGGTCTGAATATTTCAGACCAGCTACTGATCTTACTGGTATTTTCCCACATAGGCAACTCTAGGGTTGGTTTTTCTAGTCCTTTTCTGACAAAGTGAATATAAATTTCACATAATGTAGTTACATACACTTACATTGTATCTATTCATCATGCTTTGCATATTCTAAATTCTCCCTTGCCAGCTGGAGCGGCAGTCTTTGACATGTCTACTTAGATTACCTTCACTGGTAGCTTCTGTTCTGCCCACAGGAAGGTATCCAGGTGGTCTCCTTCATCTGCACCAGAACCAATAGACATTTGTTTTTTTTGTTTTTTTTTAATTAAGAAGCTTCTCACTAATCTTCTGTGACACATCATGTTGACTGTCTGAATACACCATCTCATGTTTTTATTCACTGTCCCATGCTCATGGCTACAGGCTGCAGACTACAGGAAAGGGTGGGGTAAAGATTGTCCAGTGAAATCTCTTGTGACTCAGTTGTTTTTCTACTTCTATGGTACAGACACATGACTATGGCTCAGGCAAAGTACATTGATACTTTAAATGCTTTGAATAATATAGGGTTTGGGAGTAATGATATATTAAATTGATATATAATCAAGACACAACCTAATATTAATAAATTGTTGTTGTAGTCTAAATTGTGTTCTTTTTTTCATCACTATCAGAATCAATTAAGTTATAAAAACCTGCTGGAAGGGATTGATTTCATTAAGGTTTGGTCAGCTCACACTCCTTGCTGCTGATGCTCTCAGAGGCCAGTGAGTCCCAGAAGTTAGGCAAAATACTAACGCTTCTATGGTCACCACTGTGTTCCCTGCGATCATAAAGACATGAAAAGAAGAATCAATGAATGGGTGACAACCCCACTGCCCTTTCTGAAGTGTAACTCAGAAGATTTACTAGGAGCCTAGCTCAGATTTATTGTCTTGCTTTAACGTAATTGTTAGCCAGTCCTACAGTATCACATTTTGTGTGAAGGTTGTGTCATATTCAATTTTTTGAGACACTCATTCTGTTGTGCAGGGGGAAAATAACATGCTGTGATTTGTGGCCCTGTCTATTGCATGGTCAAAATGCTTTGTCTCTACTGTGTTTGGTATTCAGGGCTCATTTAACAGAATATTATGAGACGGGGTTTGAGCTGTTGAAGCCACCTGATGCTACATGAAATAATCTTAGTGATTACACAACATAGAATAATTTGAATAAGTTTTTTAATTATATATTTAGCAGAAAAAAACTGTATGCTAATCATTAGATCCATTGCATTTTAATTATTGACTTTATGAAATGGAGGCTTGTTAGGAAAGTCAATCAAATATATTTTCGTCTAATGAAACAAAATGCTAATGTTCAGTAAACATTTTCAGTGACAGATTTCTTTCTAAACTGATTTTTCCTTTTTTTAAAAAATATCTTGACATATTTGATAAGCAGTCATTTTGAAACATTTCTTGGACCCACAGACAAGGAAAAAAAAAAATTTCCTGCCAATTTCTGACAATTTTAAGTTGAAACAGTTGATCCGTTTCATCAGCTTTTTCGTAGTCCAGCCAATTGAGCCAACTTATTCATGCAAAGGAACCTAACAATCTTCATTAAACGTGCATGTAATAGTCCTGCATAGAAAACTAGTTTCAGCTGCTCCCTTATTCACAATGGGTCACCGCAGTGAGTAGCTCCACATGTCTGAGTTTTGCACTGGATCCCCTTTCTGATGCCGCCGAGAATCAACTCTGAATATTTTGCTCATTAGGCAAATGTGAAAACCACTACACAACGATACCATTATACATGATGTCCTAAATATATGATGTGAAAAATAATTCTAGCAGAAAAATAAAGGGACAAAACCTAATTGTTTTAAAATAGTCCTATAATAGTACTTTCTGGTAAGTTTCAGGCATCTGATATTAAAAGTCTGTCATAGCTATCATGCATGTTACTTTCTTATAATGACAAGCGAAAATGTCATGTGACATACATAATGAAATCATCGTATTTCAGACCACGACTGACAGTTGGTATGCATCTGTAGCTCTTTCTTTAGTTGTATCTGCACATGAAGGACTCTTCTGATTACTTTTAAGCTCCGACAAACCCTTTACATCAGAACTCAGGAAGCACTCTTTAGTAACCAATCAGCATCTTCTATCATTTATTCAATGTTGTATCCTTTAGCACATCTTGGTGAATGTATAGCTCACATAGCCGGCTCAAAACCAGTTAAACATATCATGTAGCGGTAAATGTGTTTTACTGGGTAATGAAGATATGTAACCTTAAATTAATATGGACAACCTCAAGCATCACACAGGCTACACAGACACATGGACATAATTTGTCTACAAGTGATAGATAGATTGTGTCTTTAGACTTATTCTACACATGCATGTTGTAATTGTAAAAACCAATAAGTTCAGTAAACAAACAGCCCAAACAATGAAATGCCAATGTTGCCCCTCTCCCTGCGACTAAACACTGTCAGACGCTGTTGTCAGTGGATTTTGCCTCAGCCTGTTCAGAGCTGATGTCCTTTTCACCACTGGTCATGCCTCTTTTAGATGGTAAGACAGATCCAGTACATTTCAAGGACTCCATTATTACTGCATTAGTCTCCAAGCTGGACATTACAGCGGCTTTGCGATAGCAGTTTCTCAGCCCCTTCTGGAAGCGTATGGTGAACAGGCCATATATGATGGGGTCCAGGCAGGCATTAAAAAGACCAAAGATGAATAGGATGTGGGTCAGAGAGTGAGAGACTTTTCCCTCCAGGTCATCTGGGAAGAACCAGTACCATAGACCCAACAGGTAGTACGGAGTCCAGCACACAATGAAGCAGATCACAATAACAATGCTCATTTTCAGAGTTCTCATTCTTGCTTTTGGGATGTTGTTCTTTGAGCAGCGGAGATGTGGCTCATTGGAGGGCACTATAGGAGAGAAAGAAACACATTTGATGTCAAATAAATACATCGAGCATTTCTTTGAAGAAGTACATTTAGAACACACTTTTATCATTTCATTTATACGTTTCTGCTGTGAATCATGTTCTTTCTTTAACTGCAACAGTTTATACATCAGTCTATCCAGCACAACTAACATCACACAGACTTTGTACTGGGGAGACCAGCCAACGTCTGCTCCACTACATTGGACATTTGCATTCTCACATGCACATTTGTCAAATTTTCAGTGTTTTCTCACATTTACTCTGGTAGTAGAAAGATAATCTTTGCTGGTGGCGGAGATGTTAAGGTGACTGCATGGCAAGTAGGAATGGTCAAGTGAGAAAAGGTGGGAGAGAGTGCTGATGGGTCAAAATGACAAGAATACGATGAAACAAGAAAAACATAACCTGAACAGAAGTTGGTGATACTGAAGTTAAATGTTGCGAGCACCTTTTAGCTTGAACGTATTTTTTAGTTCTTGTAGTTTTGCCTGTGTTTGGATCAACTACCATTTACTTGGACACTTACTGTTCTTTTTTGTCATCTGTTTGGAGATCTGAATAAAGATCCTGGTGTAGCAAATAATCATAATAACCAGCGGCAGCAGGAAGAGACAACAGAAGGTAAACATGTTGTAAGCGGTTTCTTGCCAGTGCGTAACGAAGCTTCCCCTGGTGGTGCACTGAGTGAAGTTTGCTGGATAGGTAATGGTCACATTATGGAAAATGAACATCTGTTGGATTAAAAATTCAAAACAAAATTAGAATTTTGCAGGCAGTAGCTGTCACCCAACATATTTTTTTATTTGAATGTTGGCTTGAAGATTAAAATATTATCCAAATGATTAGACCAAATGGACCAGTATGCCTTAGTCAGTAAGCGTGAAATGACAATTAGTAGTGTACCAGAGATTTTTAGGTTTGGGGAGAGGATTGAAATGTGAATCAGTTTAAAAGTTCAGAAAACCCAAGCAGTGGTTATTATTACTTTAATATTTAAAAAATACTGCACAGGGTTAAAGTACTTAACACCCAGTGTTAAGTACTTTAACCCTGTGTAGAAGCTAAACAACGATTTACTTTAAAGACATTACAAGAATGTAAGATTTACCACACAGTCCTCATCCTAAAAGTAGTTTCTCTTATATCAATAAAAGCAAAAAGCTATTCTGAGAATATGGGAAACAGTGTGTAAATTCAACCTACACATCCCTATAAAAACGAGGTATTTTTATTTCAAAGTATTTTATAGCTGCACATTGATCATTAGCTAGTAAGGCGTACTAGTACTTCTCTGCCTAAAAACACAGACGCCTGATACACTTTTAAAGCATTATATGAGTTATCAAGACCACATTTAAGTGCCTATGCAGAGATGTTTTAAAATGGGTCAGCTTGGAGTGTAAAGTCAGCAACATGTTATTTTATCCACCAGCTTGTAAAGTCTGATAGCAGCAGTTTTCATATCTGGTGGCAAAATAAACAGTTGCTTGCTATAAATGGGAAGACTGCTTTCGTCTACCTCTCTTTGTCACAGTTTCAAAAATTACTTGAGACTTTTACAGGGGTTGAATTTACATTAAGAATACCTAAATGATAATTATTGCCCCTTTGAAGTTGAAGTCTACAGATAATTAATCATTTCATTTTTGAAAATTACTCATTTTTGTTCCAACGCTATCAGTTAAAAATGTGAAATATCCAACTAGATCATTCCAGACAACACAATACAATATTTTCATAGCTTACTTTAAGCCCCAAAACCGAAAGATATTGCACTTATATTCATATATGAGAAAGAAAAGCTGTCCATGTTTAAGAACATGTGAGCAGTAAATGTTTGGGAAAATAACTAATCAATAAAGCAAGTAATCCTTTCTTTTCTACAATTAATTATTATTTATGATCAGCACATTTAGGAATTCTTGCACATTTCAAAATGTTTGCAATCCTGTGCAGAATCATCTAGCATGCTTGAAGAGAAGATGGGCTATATTTGTGTTTATCATTACACCACAATGAAAAAGTGTTACAGGCTGCACTCACTACCATGCTGTTTACAGGGTAAAAGCCATACAGCCAGGGTAACAGGTCCTGATCTTTTAGAAATCTGAATGATAGAGCTATTAATTCCCAAGGTTTATGCCCCCCTAAAGTCCACAGCAGAAGTTCATGCATCAGTGTCTAGAAAATACCACATCTGATGTAAATACACCCTGCGACACAGAATGCTTAATCATGTATTAATAATGTAAAAACACAATCTCATGTTCTCTTACATTTGTTTGCCCACAAGTTTTACAGTTATATAAGACTGAGACACAATATTCATCTTCATCTAAAGCCAGTTATAAAGCTGATTTATAGCCAGCCCACTTCCATAGATTAGGGATCATTCAAGGAAGGTTGCACTTGCACAGGAAGTGCATGAGGAATCTGCAGAAGAAAAGGTCAGCACCAAAGTAACTACTATGACTCAGACCTTCTCTGAATTACTTAAAAAATGGTCTGTCGAACTATAATCACATGTCTTGGCTTCTGGTCTCACCTGTGGGATTGAGAGCAAGGCGCTCATGATCCAAGCCACCATTAGCATGACCCTGTTCCTTTTCCGGACCATAGCGATGCCCAGAGGGTTGAGGATAGCCGACTGTCTGTCCAGACTAATCACCACTGTGACAAAGGCACAGGAGTACATGGCCTGAAGCTTGAGGAACATGAGGAATCTGCAGGCCAGGTCGCCGGCCAGCCATTGAACTGTGATGTTCCACACTGCATCTACAGGCATCACGATGAAGGTAACTAAGAGATCAGCTGCAGTCAAGTTGATTATCAGAACTCTAACATGGGACTTACGCTTGTGCCCATTGGCAGCCCAAAGCACAGCCAAATTGCAAAAAGTGGATATGCCACACAGGATAAAGGTAACAATCACTCTGATCTTCGCTGCAGTGGAAAAAGTAGGCAGCTGCAGAGCACCGTCCACTGATGTCCAGTTACAGTGAGGATCTGGCCATTCACAGCTGGCGTTGAGGTCAAGTCCTGATCTCTGCTGGTACATGACAGCTGCAGGATCACAGCAGGAGGAGCCGTTCATTTTCTGACCCTCACCAAGAACCCAGCATTTTGCTCAGCTACATGTGGAGGCTGCAGTTGCTAAAGTGAGATCAAGCATAAATATAATATACATGAGCTTATGCATGAAGTTGATGCACAAGATTTATCTGCATTGATTTGCATAATAGGACTAAAAAATATTAGTTCTGTGATTAATACAGTCGGTGACAGAGAGGGAGCAGTCTGCTGCATAGAGCACATCTCTCGGATGTGCTCACTGAGGTGGAAAGACGCTGACTTCTTCTAACAACCCATCTTCTCTGAACAGAAGCAGCATCAACAACAACCAGTCAAGATAATTACACCCCAATGGCATCAATTTTATGAGTCAAAAATACTTACTATAATACTAATACTAAGTTTATTATATTTATGAGACAAAGTTTAGCATCTCTCACTTGTGAAAAAAAATGCAACTTAGCTATGGCTTTTATGCGTCTAATAATATGTGTGTCATTTAAAATGTAAACCAACAATTAGAAGTCGTAGTCAGCGTCAAAAACAGCACTGTGCCTGAAAACAAAAACAATTAAAAATACATTTATAAGTACTAAAGTACAATAAAATAAAATTAAAAAAAACTCACATTTTGGTGTTGCAGATCACTGTACTTTCCAGACGGTGACCAAATCGAAGCCCACTGGTTTTATGGAAGTCCGAGATTCCGGTGCGGCTCCATGTCCCTGCAGCAGGCACAGTGCAGTGCTGAGCTTCTGAATAATAACTGAAGAATCTCAAATGTTCCCTCACAGTTTTATCTCCGTACCCCTTCTGAGGAGCTCATCTCGGTTTTTATTACTCCCTCCGGTGAGCGCGTCAGCCGCTCTGTGGGCGCGGCTACACCAGGGTCCCCGCATCTGATCCAGGGGCGTCAGTTTCAATGAAGCCCGAGCTCCGGCGAAGTTTCTAATTTTATCTCTGGCTGAATTAATTCAATGAGGCACTACAGCCCCTATTAGCATCGCTGTTATCCACAGCATCCCAAACCAGCTCTTGTTAACGACGTGAGATTGTTACTATAACAAGCATAATGTTTTCTTGTTGAGCTGGTGAAGCTTTATTGTTTCATCCCCCTAAAGCTTAATGTTTGCTGATTAACTTCCATAAAGCAATTGTCTCTTTTGATGGCCTACACAGGTTTATTTGTTTGTTTCCTTTTGTTTTCTTTTTGTTTTGTTGTTTTTTTTATGTTCCCTGTCAGGTAAGAAGCCCACAAATCTATTCTTGTATTACGTAATAGTCGATTACTAATTACGAAACTGGAAAATACTAAAAAATAAAACTTCAGTGTTGAGCTGAAGGCAAACACCTTACTCATGAGGTTGATTTCAGCATCTTGCTCCTGGATGCAGCAGGCCTACTGTAGCCCAATTTAGACTGTTAAAATACATATAAATTAGCTTTTAGATACCGTTTTCATCAAAGCATTTGTGCTGATGTAAAGCAGGAAAAGGTAGCACAAAACACCCAGTCAGCAATGTTTTGTAGCTAAAAAGTTGCTTTAACTTATGTACTAATCAGAGGGTATTTCTCACCCAAATGACTCAAGAGTTAAATTAAACAAAAATTACCTTAAATAATTTATTATATAGTTTAATCTATTTCCACAAGTAAAGCTAACTCAAAACTGGGTTTCATTTTCCTAAATTCCATAATCTACACATGGTCCAAGCTTTTGTAGAGTTATGGTGGTCAGCCAGAGTTTAGACAGTTGAGTATAATTTTTTGTAGTTTGAGTTATTTTGAACAAGGCACAAAATAATGATTGAAGAAAACCTGCAAGCAAACACTGGAAATGAGTTTCTCTCATTTTAGGGTCAACAAACTCAGAGTTATTTGCTAAACCTTCTTCCTGGAATAGGCCTCGGTGCACTTACATATAAATAAATCCACAGACTTCTACGCTGCAAGATGCATGTTGTATGCTGTTTGACCAAAAAGCTAGGGCTAAGACTAAACGGAGACTAAAAGAAAACTGAAGATAAGATTCCACATGGATGTTACTAATGCACACAATGCCTCCTGTTTGTAAATAACATTTAAATTTATAATAATGGATTATATGGCAGTGGGGAATAAATTTCACTACAGTAGATGTCCATCTGAAAGTGCTGTAATTAGAATTAATTTATCTGAATTTCAGGAGCGGCTCCACACCTCCATACATACACATCTACTAGAAATGCTGTCAAAGTTAAAATGAGGATTAGAATTAGAATTAGAATTAGAATTCAACTTTATTGTCATTGCACATGCACAGGTACAGGGCAACGAAATGCAGTTTGCATCCATCCAGAAGTGCTTTAGTGATATAGATATATTACAATATATATTAGCAATAGGATGTGGTCCCAGCTAGTTAACTTAGCTACACTAAAAACGTGTAAATCTTCCACTGTTATTTTTTCAGTGGCATGTGGCAACACTGTGCAGAGCAGTTACTTAAACTCTGCTCCAACAGAGGTCGAATATCTTGTTAATAGTGTGACATCCTCACTGTGCACGACCCTGCATACTTTGGCTCTTCTAAAAAAAGAAGGAAACAAATCAGAAATTCCTGAAAATGCTGCAGTGAGAGAACTGACAGTGAGACCACATTTCTCTCATATAGGCTTCTATTCTTTGGCTCACTATTAAATCAAGAAGGAAATTTAAAATCCTTTTCCTCACTTTCAAGGTCTTGAATAATCAGGCACAATCTTATCTTCAAAACTGCATATTACCATTAAGCATATAGTTCAGACCCTGAACCCTTTCTCAGTAACACTGCATTAGGCTTAGGTTGCTCAGTTTCCCACGGTGCCCTAAATGATTCTTCGTCATTCATCTCTTTTCGCTCTCTGTGTGTGAATACACCATTTTGCATTTAATCAATGTTATCATTAAACTCTGCTCCATTAGTGTGTCTTTTGTCTTGTGTCAGTCCTTTCGTCTCCAAAAGGTCATCATGGCAGATGGCTCCCATTTCCTTGAGGCTGGATTTTCTGGGCATTTCTTCCTGTTAAAAGGGAGTTTTTCCTTCACACTGTCAGCAAATTCTTGCTCACAGTAACCAACAACCAGCGATCGGGTAAACTGACATATTTAGAGTGCAAAAGGTGTTGTGACTATTTCTAGATTGAGAGCAGTAACTGCCTTTAGCCCTGTCATTAGCATTAGAAAGCACCTTCGTTTTTACAAAAAAGTTGAGTAAAGTTCTCCTCAGTATCAGCAAAAACATCAATACACATATTTCCCAAAATGCTGATCCATTTTTTAATAGAAATGTCAGCCTGTCGGTGTAGTGTTTCCACTGCAGAGAGATGACAAAAATACTATATAGTATACATTTATTTACTACATAAACCCTCTAGCTAGAAGTCTTTTTTGCCTCACTCATAGCTGGCTTCTTCCTCGCACGACAGTTTCTCAGCACATTAATGTGAGAACAAACACATCCCGCAGTCTTGCAAAATGTATATTTCTTTTCTTTTTTTCTTTATTTTAACCTCCTAGGACCTGGCGTCCACATATGTGGACATCACATTTTGGGTTATTTAGACTAAAATACTCAATTTTGCTCTACATGGGCCTGATATCCACTTACAAGGACATTATCCTGCTACTGTTCTATCAAAATTCTAAACCAATATCCTCATATGTGGCTCTTATTTTTCTTAAAAACAAAATAAGGGAAAGAAAAAAAAATCTGGTCATTCTTTGTTTTTACATTCATCGGGCCCCAATATGCCCAAATATCAAAGAGAAATAAAAAAATGCATGCTGTGGAAGAGTTCGGGTCTTAGGAGGTTAATTATAGCTACTGTGAAAAAGGCCTTAATTTCTGCTCTTTTTATGAAGTAATAAAAGCACTCAAGAATACATTCAGTGTCAAATCTTGGGGGGAAGTGCCTTCTTTTCGATACTGCTTGAAGATTTAGCAGCAGAATGGCTTTGCAAAATTGAAAATCTGCAATTTAACCAAAAGCGTTGCATGTAAAAATATCTGACTCCTTTGCATTGAGCAAAAAGTGATGGAAATGATGATGAGACACAATGAAATTGTGGGAAAGCTGTTTAAGCCTGTTTTCATTTTTTCCACTTTGCGACGATTGTTTTAACAATGCGATAAGGCATCTGGTTTTACCAGAGGAGAGAAAAGCATCTATTTATCCCCTTACGACCACTGGAAGTTGCACCTGAGCAGAAAATGTGAGCTATAATAAGATGCACTTCAGTTGTAAAGACCTGTAGAAGCAGATGTTAATTTATTTAATGAAGACATGAAGTCTGAATTATTTGCTGCAGCTTTACTAAGCGCCAGAAAGGAACATAGTTTTCCTATAAAAAACTTTTATGAAAACACCAGCTGTTCTGTCTTCTACCAGAGAGAAAGTCAAATAAAAGATTCAATTAGAAGCATGTCTGTTCATGCAGGGGAAATCAAATAATTACTGAAAGGCTGGATGATGCATTTTAATTATTGGTGCTGTTTTGAACAAAAAGGCACAGGAAAAGAAAGACTTAATGTCATGATATCCCTGACTTTCTAATAATTTGCAGCGGAGGATTATCCATTTTTCAAAGCAACGGAGAAGCTGATTGGTGCTTGCTGTTGGCTTATGTTGACACACTCTGGGCTACTGTCCAAACAGGCCACAATCTTTTCAGCTCCACAGAAATTAAACTAATTTTCACTTTAATCCACAGTGACCTTTGTGCTTGTCCTGAACTGAAGTATTATCACAAGTTAGATTAAGTCCTTTCTGGAAAGAAGTCATTGAAATCTTGGCTGGTAAAAACGGTTTTGCTTGGTAAAACTTTTCTGTATCTCCATGACTATGTCTGCTGTGACACAGATAGGTGTCATCTCCAGAAATATAGAGAGAAAACTGAGGTCTTACGCTGATCGGCTTCATAATTGTGGTCAGAATTAAAGTTTGTCAATGGAAGAGTCAGATTCAGCCAGAAAATAAAGAATGGGATGAATGGATGACAGGTGAATCCTGGGCATTTTTAAAAAGAGAGATCATTCATTGCTTCATTATGAATCCCTCCACTTCAGCAATCCACAACATGTAATTGCACCTGCTGCTTTCACAACCCTGAGACAACTCTCCTTAAACAGGTGTGCATACTCAAAAACTTCACTACTTGAAAAATCAAACTTTCTGCTAAATAAACTTTCAAGCACCATTATCCCACATCCCAAAGGTATTTTATTGCATTCCGATCTTTCAACTGGGGAGGTCACTGAAATCCACTGATGTAAAACATGAAAACTCATTTTCATGTTTATGAAACTAGCTTGAGAAGATTTTTGCTTTGATGTGGTTCATTTTCATGGTAAGTAGCCACTAGAGGATGCTGAAAACTGTGGCCATAAGGGGACGCACATGCAAGAACAATTCTCAAGGAGGATTTGGCTTTAAAATCTTTATAAAATGGCATTTAGGCACCCAAAGCGAAAAGAAAACACTCTCCACAGAATTACATCACGGTTGGCAACCTGGACATAACATAAGACAGGCTGGCTTCATGCATTAAAGCTGTTCACACCAAATATTCACACCAAATACAAAGCCAACCATGTCAGCCTCAGATTTCTGTTCTGAGCTGACAGGAGTGCAATGCGACATCGTTTTCTGCTGTTGTTGCCCATCCCCCCTCAAGGTCAGACGTGTTGTGCTTTCTGATACACTGAGACTTTGTTTTCCTACTTATCACAGCTGTGAAGACCAGTTACCTGACTTATCATGGCTTCTCTGTCAGTGCAAACAAGGCCAGCTGTAGTCTTTTGACCGCTCTCATCAGCAATTTAATTTTTTCTACCCTCAGAATTGCCAAACATAGGATTTTTTTCCAGTAATCTACTGCTGCTATAAAATAAGATATTAAAATGATACAAAAAATAAACATCGGCATATGAGCATCTTTCCTTCAGTACCATCATTTTCTTTACCTGAAGGTCACCTAAATCAAACGGTTTTATTGAGTGATGTAGTTAACTTGAAGAATAGGCATGAGCCTTGATTAAATGCTGAGTTGGCAGCATACACCATGTAAAAAGATTTTCTTCACACTGCAGAGTAATCACATTGAAGATAAGGCTTGCCAGGAGAAGACAGCCAACTAAGTGAAACTGCAGCTTCACAGCCCATCGTAACGTACACTAATTAGAGACGGTCTTTAGTTCGTAGCTCAGCTGACATTTTACTACTATGTGTTATGAAACCAGTGATTTACAGTAGCTTTAGATTATTCTTGTATTCATAATGTAATGATGGGGAAACAAGTGTTGCAGTGTTACCTCTGAGACTTCAAGATAATCCACATATTATCCATAAGACAAAATGGATAATCAAATTATTTAACAAATGGCAGGAAATAGCAGAAAAATGTTCTAACCATGCCAGTGCCAGTACAATAATCAGATATAAACTATACCAAATAATAAAAACATAATCTGATTGTGTTTAAGGTGGTATTAGCTGAGGAGGAGCAATCAGGCTCAGATAAATGAAGGAAATAGACGGGAAAATGTTATTTATAATCAATGTTTATGTTCAACTGAAAGTATGATACTAGTACATGTATGCAGTATTATACTCCAAACCAATAGGATGACACTCTTGGGTTCCTCAGATGTCAGGTCCCTTTCTTTAAGGTTCTCAAGAGAATAGTGCATCATTTCCATTTCTCCCACAAAAGCATAAAAGAAAGCTGTGCTTGAGCCCCAGAGACCTGGGTCTACAGGGTCTAGGGGAGTAACTTTCAAGTTAATGGTCTCTCAAGACAAGTGGAAGCATGAAAAGACTTAATCAGTGCAAGGAGTGTTTACCATGAAGGTCTTTAAACTGTGGTGGAAACAAACAACCAATGGGCTAAAAGAACCTTAACAAAACTCCTGACAGTAAAAGTTACAGATATGTAAAATGTAAAAATGTGGCTTTGTTGTTTGTGATGCAGGATCTTTGTTCTTTGAAGTGATGGTACTAAAACCAACCAGTTAGCATTTAATGAATAAATTAACAAAATACAGTAGTACCTACAGAATAGCTTCTTTGAACTGAACTGAACTGAACAAAACAATCAACAACCAAATATTTGATTTCCTATGCTAGCTAAATGTAAAGGATGGTGGGTATAGCAGCAGAAGAGGAGCCAAGGGCCGAACACTACAAACTACAGACTGATTATCCTTTTGTTCACCCAACACAACCATTTGTAAAGTCCAATACAAAGCTAACAACATTCTCATTAAAACTCAAGTAGCACCAATTAATTTCGTTAACCAGTTAATCAAGTTAGAAGCACAAGGTGGAGCCTATCCTTCGTCCTCCAGTGTACTTAATGCTCTCAGCCTGGCCACCTCTATAAAATTGTCTTGGTCTGTCACTGCACACTGAGTAAACTCTCCTTTTATAGTCCTGCTCTTCAATTTTATTATAGAAGTATTTAAATGCTTTGGTAATATTACTTTAAGTAGCTGTCGTGCTAACTAATCACTCTTGAATTCAAAATTTACCAACAGAAATAAAAATTCCAGATAAAAAAAATGAATAAAATATATAAGATTTTGTACGGTTGTCTACTTTTCCCCTATTAAATATCAGACCATTTCTGCAGGGCTGTTTTACCAAACCCCAGGACAACCCCTGCAGGATATGTATGTTTCAGTAAGAAGTCTTAAACAGAACAGAATAATAGCATGAGTGGCTTTCAGAGATGTTGTCCTGCATTACAACATAACCGAGATGCAATGTAAATTTGCATCTATTTTATGCTTCCTCACTCTGTGACCTTATTTAAATATCCTCCTTATCTTTATTCAGTAATTTTATTTCAGCCGTGTTTCTGATTATTTAACAAACTGCAGTTTAAGCTGTTCTATTTAACCTAATTTAAATGACATGCTTCAACTAGCCCACCTTCATAGCTCACATATGCTGTCCATATCATATTATCTCCAAGCCAGGGAGAAAGCTTTATGCCATCTATTCCAATTACCACTCAGACAATGACAGCAAAATAATTAACATGCCCGTTTGAACATAAGCTGTGGTCTACAGACCTCAGTGGACATTATGTAAAAAATCCTCAGGAATATGGAATATTGTCTGTAGTGTGGCTTTTTTCTGCAGGCAGCAGCAGGTCCAGAAAGTTGTGTTTCAATCACGCTGAGCAAGAATCATGTGAGGTTGGCAAAGTCAAAATTAATCTATGAAGATGATGGCAAGAAGTGCACTCTGCTGCCACATTTGAGGGGGGTAGAGTGATTGTGAACATCACAGTGTTTGCAATCTGGACATTTGTAACACTTAAAGCAAAGAGGGGAAACATATAAAAACCACTATCTGCTGGTTCATCTCGTCTGAACAATCATTCATGTGATCTACATTTAAACCTGGCAGGTGTATTGCTGCGGCCTGAGTGAGTGCAGTGAATGAGGAGTGGTTCCATTTTCTCCTCCCTGTTGCTAGGCAATCGGTGGCAGAGCCAGTCGCATGTATGATGCCATGTGGTGCCGTCACAGCCCTGGTTTTATTTTATTAAGTTAGCATTACCTTTTTCTTTTATTGTTGTAGAAAATAATCTCCAAATGTTTATGTTCAGCAAGATATTGTTGCTAAAAGTAAATCGTTAACTTCAGGCTATAAATAAACGACATCACAAATCTCATTTAACTACTTGTTACTAAATTAATATAATCTCCGGTTCACTTAAAAGCATTCAGGAGTGGGCTATTTAATAATAAGAGATATTTTATCCCATATTTGGGGAGTTCTTTTGTTACAGCAGCTGAAGTAGTAATATAAATAGTTTCTACATGTGGTATGAAAGAGAGAGCAGTAAAGTAGAATCAGGCTGTTACTGATCTTTGAAGTGACTGTAATATCGCTAAAGTAAACTGAACTTGCTGCTGCTGAGTGATAGAAACTCTCCATTATTTTGCTGCACATGTAAAAACAAAAATCTCAACTTACTTAAGAAATGTTTGTTGCTCATCCCATTTATGTGTACAGCCTCTGTAGACTGTCAATGTGAAAACACCCAGGTACTTCTACCCCTCCGCCACATTAATATAGTGTATTGTCCCATGACAGATACAGGCTGTGTAGCTGTCCTCTTCCTTCTGAAGTTGATCACCTGTAACAGGGTGATATTTAGCAGCTGGATTTACAGTGAAGAAGACTAAGACAGTACAGTGGAAGCAAGAGGCATTTATTTCAACATCTAGCTCTAAGGCCATGACAATCACTGGCATGTCAAGCCTTCTCACAGCACAAACAATCACTCTCCTGTCTAATGACAATTAGCTGCCTTAAATACTCTCATCTGTTAAGGACTAAATCATTATTTTACTGTCAGTTGGGTTTTTCAAATTTTAACTTTCCACCAACATTTTACCATTTTCACATGATTAAATATTTTACCCTTACAGCTCAATAATCATTATAAAAATGCCCCAAACCCCATGCACAACAATTCCCCACACTCCCTTAACAACTGGCCTCTCCTGGAACCTTTAAATGGTGTCTGGACCTCTGTGAAGTAGTCAGATTCAAACGTCAAGGAAGGTGGTAGGGAAGCAGACTCAGCAGACATTTTGGGTTTTCAGAGGTGAGCAATTTATTTACAGTGGACCCCATCCTGCACGAAACTTAACAACCCCCCCCCCCCCAAGTAACGTAATTAACAAAACTCAGCCGTACATTGCGTTGGTAACACAGCTCACCTCTCCTCTCTCATCAGAGTCTGGCAGAGACTGACTATATATAGGGCCATCAATCTCCCTTCAATTATTCCAGCCAGTACCACTCATTTGAGCTGAGAGATCTAAAACTCTACATAGTTGACTAAAAATGACAAAAACCTTCTCACACTTCTAATTAGCACATTTACACAACTAAATGGCTGTACTGACAAAAAAAAAGATTCAACAAATCCCTTCGGACCTGGAAACAAACAAAAGGAAGCATTTCTATGGTAAAAGAAACCCCTCCTCTCGGTTCAACCTGCTGATGTCATGTGTGATGTCATCAGCACTTTAAAATTAGGAAATGCTAGGTGGGCCTTTCCCCACACCTGACCTACATGAAGACTGAAAAGAAAGAACAAAGTAAGCATGAACAAATGACTTAATCTGTAACTTAATAAAATATAAAGAAACCTGTAACTGAGTATTTGCCTTAATTTGCAGAATGTTTGATTTGCCGGCAACAGAATGCTTACATAAACAAACCCGGGATAGTTAGTGCAGCAATGTTACTTTGACAAATGGAAAATCGTAGCAAATAAATACAGAGACAGAATAATGTGCAAAAGAAAAGGTCAACACATCTGGGACAAATGGAGAGCATTACAACTGCTCATCCACTTTGTCACGACCCCCCTGGGAAACATTTCCCCAAGCACCCTGGAGAGGATGCTGAAAAAAAACAGGCGAGTTATCATATCTTAACAGACAACACAGAAATAGCTGAGCTGGATGTTTCATGTGTTGAGCTGAGTCACAGGATTTGGAGCACTGACTCACTTCGTCATCGTGTTGTTTGGTCATAAAACGCTCAAGAAGTTCAAGTCAACTTTGATATGACACAGGGATGGTCTAGGTTCAGTAAAGAGGGCAGGGGAGAGTAAAAAACTGTGGCACAGGCATATAATGTTTGTTGTTGTCAGATAAGTTCAGCTAGAATTGTTTTCATAAATTTTTTAAACTATAAAAATATCCGATAGCAAGAAAAGAAGCAAGTTAATAAAAATGTTAACTTCTCTCATCAGAAAATCTTGATCTTTTTAAAATTCCTTTTACTTTTCATTTTTACTTTTACAATTTCATTCTTTAGTTAAAGTCCACAAAGACCTGTTCAATCAGCTTTGCTTATTCCACCTCTTGCCACACATCACCTTTAAAAAAATCCTGAAAATCCCTCTGGCTAATGCATCTAGCAGGTTCTCTAGTCTTTGCTGAGTGCTTTGCAAATTGCTACAGAACTCAGTCACTGGTTTTTAGCTCTACCCAACCTCCTCAACCAAGGTTATTTTTGTCTGGGGTCCTTTTCTCTTTATTTGGGATGATGCATGTTAATGAACATACATGTAAAAAAAAAGAAATTGCATGAATGTAAACATACCAGATTATAGCCAAAGGCTAATTTCCACCTGTTGTCCAAAAAACATATTAAAAATGGACATAATAATTCATTAAAAAAAGGGTTTTTTTAAATTCAGAAAAAAGTCTGACTGCTCAGTTTAGACTTTAGAGAGACAGCCAGCTCTCAGAAGAGAACAATTGGTTTCAAATCTTGGCTTTCTTACTCCCCAGGTTTGGACTCTCCACCTTATTAACTCTTCAATTAAAGTTTTCTCTGCTGTGTTTGTAGCTTGCACTTGAATCTCTCACTCTGAGCATTCCCAGGAGCACAACAGCCTCAGATGGCAAAGTAGCTGCTAGGAAGGACGGCGTGTGGAATGAGGGATCGGCACAGCACAGTGAGGTTGTAAACAAACAGCCATGAAGCTGAGCAGAGAGAAAGCAAATAGGTGATGAAATTAAAGGAAGATAAACACTGGAAAACATCAAAAGCTAAATTACTAGGAGGAAAAAAAGTTTTAGTCAGTCTAGCAAACAACAATCTACCAGAGAACAGTTGAGGAGCAGGAGTACGTGCACTGCATAGTGATGAGCTGAGAGGCAGGTGAGCAGGATGAGGAGATAATGAGCTAACTGCAAGCAACTGTGCAGGATGAGTGGAGCCGAGAGCCGGAACAACAGAGACCCCACCCAAATCACTGCATAAATGCACAAACAGGTGGCTACTGAAAAAGCAGGGAAACAATGTGGAGGTCTTCTTGTGGTTAAAAAACCTCCATAAAGCCTTGAAACAAAGCTTTGGAGGCGATTTTTTTTTAACTTATGTTTGATCAGTGTCTTACTGCATGATTGCTACTTGGGGCTTCCGAGACGTTCTTTGATTTTACGGTTTGGTTTTTATCCTGACATGCAGTCAGGAAATTTTAACACCTTTACATCTGCATCCTAATTTGAGTCAGTCTCTGGTTAAGATGGTTCCTATAATGCAATATTAATTTCAGAATAAGAACAAAATTGCTTTGAATTCGTTTTTGTGGAAGTTCTGAAATTATACAACTTCAGCAGAAAGTTGATTCATATAGATGCAATAAAGAAGGATGGACCACTTGTGGCATTGAACCAATCATTTAGTTTCAGGCTTAGAGCATTCTGCCGGGTAACCACAACACTGTGCAGAGGATGTGAGATGTTGTCCATAAAGGAGATTTATTTATTTTATTTTATTTTTTACATCTCCTACATCTCCAATTAAGATTACTTAGCCGCAGAACTTATCGTTCCTTTTAATTTAAGTTTGACATGCCTGTCAGAGAAGATGATTCTTTGAGTTTAAGATGTCCTGTATTGTAAACGGTATTGTCCTTGTAACTGACATTTTTAAAAAACATTCTAAATGTTTTTATACTTACAATCACAGTGTAGATTCTGACCATTTTCAATAACAAATTCTTCATATAATGTTAAAAACACAAGATGTGCAGAGGAAGCTCTGAGGCTCTGACTCTTGAAGAATAGCTATTCACTGTAATGTGCCTGAAATTACATTGACAAAAAAATGTTTCGTTTTGCATATTTAAGCAAACCAGGGAGGCACATTTATGTAAATGAAGATCTTGAAATGATATGTAAAAATTAGGATATATTCAAGAGTATTAGATTTCTTTAAAGCACAGTAGGAGGTTGAATGTCCAATTAATTTAGTACTAGAACACCCTCTAGTGGCACACGAGCTCAAACAGGGCCTTCCTTGAACCTAAAGCACACCTACATTATACATGGCTAGTGTTGACTCCCCCTACTGATGGATTCCAAATTCCACACTATGAAAGTCAAAGAGGAAAATAAAAAGAAGTGCGTAGACAGATTTTTCCCCCCCCATAAACACTACTGGATTAAGATTATGGATTATGATATGAGAGATTAAATTGTACAACCACAGGTAGGATCCAAATTTTCCTTCTCCACAGCTTTTCCCTGCTTTGTTGGGAAAAGCAATTTACAAAAACATAAATATTTACTTCTATAGTTTGCAACAAAACCTTTTTCTTACTCTTCTTCTTGTTGGTCCCTTTATGTCATAACAAATCATCACCTTCCATCTCAACATCATGTTTTAGGACGTACTCAGCCTAGTTCACATACATATGATTTAAGGGTAAATAATGAAGAAACCCAGAAACCATACAAAATATATATTTTTCTCTTGATATTCACTTTTTATGAGATAAATCTTAGAATATGGTATTGATTGGAAAAATTTCGCGAAGGTTCATGGAGTTTTAAAATAAGTAAAGGAGGCCATATTCAAATAAATAAGGAAAGGTTCATTTTGTGTCTTATCTATTAGCCCTCAGTTTTAGGATAACACTACCTTTTCCCAAGAAAAACTCCAAGCGCGAAAAGGTTGTTTGTAGGTGATGACCTCCAGGTTATCACTCTCTTCAGATCTCTTCCAACTGGTTAAATAAAATGAAGAATATAAAGGTGTCACAGGGGGAATCTAACCCATCATAGATTCAACAGCCGTCGATATCTGACAATTTGTGAAGAATACAATCTAATGAAACCATGTGGTTAAAAAAATAACAAATAGAAACAGAACATAAAAAATATGGCTGGACAACGGAGGGTGCAAGAGGCCCACCATTCCTCAACCACACTACGGCATTAATAATAGTAATATAAATTAAAAACAAAATTACAAAAAATGCTTCCACCAATCATTATTTAGTAACAGCAGCCTTAGTCCCCTTAAGACGTCATTTTAATTTTCTCAAGAAAACAATTGCTGCATGAAAAAACATCCATTTTTTTTTAACTTTGATAAGTATGGATAAAATACCCAGATTATCTTGTTGCTCCTTGGTGAAATCGTGAGTGTGACTGACCTAAATGTAAATTGGTTATGAAAAATTACTCATTACTTCACCTTTAGAAAGAAAAATAATCAGAAATCCGTATCAAATGTGACTTTCATGTTTATTGCAAAGTATTACCGTTTTTCTTGCACATCACTTTTTGAAAAAATAGAATATGATGACATGACAAAGTCAGGAAAATAGTTGCTGGGGTAACAAAGGTAACCAAAATGCTGATCAACTGTGTGAGAACAGTCCATTTTGTGCTTGGACAGACTGATTGCCATTGTGCAAGTAATCCCACTCCGTATGCTCTTGAGTGCTCCGGCAGATGTTGATAAATTCTTCATTCCCCCCACTCCCACCAAAAAATCTTTTCTTCTCCCACTGAACCCCTGAACCCACAGCAAGCCTGAGCTTTCACACTGAAGAAGGTTGCATGGGTTCATTTTTAGGAGGTGATGGACACCATATTGTTGGGACTTAGGATCTCAATCCAATAACCATCGGGGTCCTGAATGAAGGCTAAGCCTTTCATTTTGCCTGCAGGGGGGAAAAACATAACAGAGAAGAGAGGTTGAATATAAACTGTAAGTACTGAGTGGATAAAAGTTCAACTTCAGATTCAGACATGTGCAACAAAGACAGGCTGAATACAAGATAATTCAATTTCATATTAGTACAAATATTAAATATTAGCTATTAAAGGTTTACAGAAACCGGCTATCAACATGTCATTAAATTAAAAGTAATTAAAGTAACCCTGTGCGGAAGATGTAGCTACTTTAGGAATTATTATGTGGAAAAAATATTGATTTACTACATAAATAACTATGATTAAAGTATCATAACCCTGAACAAATATGTCACATCTTACCATCATCAGGCTTTTTAACAAAAGTGACTCCTTGCTCCTCAAACAATTTGCAGGCTGCATAGACATCAGGAACTGCAATTCCGATGTGTCCTGTCAAGAGTAACGGAGACGGTGCTCAGACAGACACACAAGTATCCACAAAAAGCAGCAGACACAACACAGACATACATTATCAACTCAACACAACAAGAAAGCAGTTTTACCAAAGCCACGTGGATCCGAGTTTCCATTGTGATAAGTCTGACTGTCATCGGACTCAGAACCCCAGTTACTGGAAGAACAGATTCAAGTAAATATTCCAACTTGAGCTTGGTTTGCTTTTTGATTGCTTACAACACTAACTTTAGGTTTTTGACTACATTTTAACAACAGAGGATCATTTTCACTGGATGAGGGAGATAACAGTTGAAGAAGATGCACACAATGCAATAAAATGAATTTGTTCCTGGTAGTATCTAACATCCACCCTTACTGTGTCAGCTCGAGGGTGGCTCTTCTTGAGAAAGTCCAGGCCGTTTTTTCCTTCACATCTGCAGGGATCTCCTTCTTGTCCTCATAGCCCAAGAAGAAGAGAGAGAAACGCATCGAGGGAAAGTCAAACTTTTGCAGGAGCCTGCAAAATATCAATCGCAGAGAAAACATTTTACATAGTCAGGAAACGTCCACACAAACTTTGAAAACACATTTAACGATTTTATGTCTCTCTTTGAAGTGACAAATAAAAAGATGTAAACAAATATAACTGAGTAAACCGAAGCCCGCACGGATACTCACGTCATTCCGAGGATTCTGGTGTAGAAATCTATGGATTTATTTGGATCTTTAACCCTCAGCATCGTCTGCTGCATCATGAAATCCTAACACAAAAACATAATAATAGATTAAGGACAAGTCTTCGAGGTAAGTAACAGTATAACTGAATTACAAATATGACAGGGATGAAAATTAATGTTTCCTTAAACTGCAGAGGAATTCAGATTCATTCAACAAAAAAACAAACACAAATTGTCACGTTACATTTAGTTGCTCAAGAGTGGCGGGACTTCAGTGAGCAGAGTACAAGACAATCATTTTATATTTCTTTATGATGTTAAGCACTGTACATTTCATTCTTGTGTGAGACAGTCAGCCTCACCTCTGGCTCCGTTTAGCAACGTGACTGAGAAAAATTTGTATCCTGGCACTAAGCGGCGAAAAAGACCTTCAGTCGAACTGTACCTCTGTGTTACCGAGCGCACAAACACAGGCGGTCAGCATCATAGGGCTGAACATGCCAGATTTGCCTGTGTTCAGTTAGATTTAGACAGTGACAGTTAGATTTAGACAGTGACAGTAGTCGATCGTGGCTCAAGAGTCGGGTGTTTGTCTTGTAATCGGAAGGTTGCCGGTTCGAGCCCCGGCTCGGACAGTCTCGGTCGTTGTGTCCTTGGGCAAGACACTTCACCTACTGGTGATGGCCAGGCGGGCCGATGGTGCGATATGGCAGCCTCGTCTATCAGTCAAACAAACTGCCACTATGTGTTACACATTTTCAGTTCCAAATGGGACATCAGGCTGCAGGTGTTTAACATATGGATATGCAGTGGTTCAAACAATCGTGTGCCACCTGATTAGTGAAATTATCAGAGTTAATATAAGAAAAGAAAAATGTGGTAAAGTGGGCGTCTGGTTTTTATCCTCCGTATTTCTGTGTTTGAAGTGTATGAAAACCAAACTTTGCTCTTTGACTGCATTTCACAGTTAAGTCCTATCTCTGTGCGTTGTCCTTCCTGTGCCCTTCCTCCTTCTGTGTTAATGTTTCATATCTATAGAAACTCTACAAACACCCCAGCTGCAATATATTTCCCCAGATAGCATCACAGCTGCATTCATATTTCCGACTAGTAGTTCATCACTCATACAGCACACATTAAACCAACAAAGCAAAAGTGGAAAGCCCCTGAAAAATGAAAGTGCCTTTTATTTCTCAGGTCAAACCTCATATTTTACACGTGGGAGCAAACCCTAAACTTCAATTTCAAAGCATGTGAGTGCCAGCCAGAGCAAAAAAGTCAGAAACAGCTAAAGAAAAATAGAGGGAACCACTTAGTTCCGCTACACAATTAGGTTTGTTTCTGTTTGTAGGTGTATTTACTGGCACTTGAAGCCATACAAACAGGAAGGTAAGTGGGCTGCAGCACGTTAACGTAGTGACTTCAAAAACAGACTGAGTGGAGCAAACAGCATCTATCCAGTGAATAACATGAACAGTAAGTTACTAAGAACTCAATAAATGAAATGCAGGGCAATGTGGGATGCATTGCTACTGCTGAAAGGCACATTTTTATAAATCTTAAAGCATCTTAAAGAATAAACATATGAATGATGACCCTCACAAAGGTCTGGGAATGAAACCTGTGAAGGATGAATAAGCTGTGTTCAACTGAATGCATTTTTTGCTACTTCTTATATGCATAGATTCAACATAAAGTTCATTTGACGGCCTTTGGACTCAATCAAGACTATTGTCATTATGTTAATAATAAGCCCTTAACTATCAAGAGCTTATCATTAACTATTTATATATTATTTCCTATGCTGTTCTGTCTGTTAACCATCTTTACGCTTCTCTAAGTCTGTAACTTTTCTCTGGTTTCCAGGTGCCGATTAAACTTGCATGGCACCATGCTGGCATTATTTCACTCTTGCCGAACAAAGATGCACTGTGGCTGAAGGCTGCTGAAATCTCTAGCCTGGCTGAAACCTTAATACAGGCAACTTAGTTTGCAGTTTCTCCTAACAGTTTTTCTTTAAGAGGTTTTCTCTTCATGAGAAAGCAAGCAGGGTTTTTTTCCCTCACTACAAATCAGAGCCTTTTACGTGTACTTACATTGTAAACTTCATTCACTGCTTTTTGTACAGCTATAGTAATAATATGTGGTTGACATAAAACCCCAAGCCACACCTCAAACCACTCCTCAATTCCACCTCACACCTACTCCTTATAAATGCACGCTGTTTGGGAACCACAGGCTCAACAGTGGAGCTCTTTTTAAGACTCAAATGTGTGTCATTTCTGTGATTTACAACCAAAATCAAAACGTGGAACTACGAAACATGAGTGGGACGCCTGGTGAGCCTACTTGTTGGACAGCTTCCATATCTTGCGACACATGCTGACCACGTTAGGTATTTCTATTCCTGCCGACCTTTCGCAACAGGATGCGGAGTATATTCTGGTCTCACCGCACCTAAATGGCAGCTTTTCTAAAAAGTACAGGCGGCTCTCCCATTACGCACAGACTTGTTTTACGCACGCCTTGGATGACGAGTTTTATGTTCATACGGCGGCAGCCACTGGAAGGTTCACCTAGAAAGGTGAACTCACATCCGCCTGTCATGAAACCACATGGGGTTTTGGTTTCTTTCTTTCTTTCTTTTTTTAGGTACATCATTAACTAAAGCAACTTAAACCGTGTGGAAGAGAAACGAATCCCCCCTAAACGAGAGCAAAACCACCGCGAATTTTGTGGAGGAATGTGTCCGATAATGGACGTAGCATTAAAAGCGGGTTAACCTGTTTGGGAGCTGCTATCCTGTTGGGTTTGAATTATTGCCAATATGTAAATTTAGATCACCTCCATGAGGGGCTACGATGGTCTTACCTTAGTGATCGGGTCTCCATCTTTACACACTGCTGCCACAGCCTCGTCTGACAAACCTTTATTGCTCATTTTTGCTACAAGAAGCTGGAGTGCAGTTCGGCAGAGACTGACTGGCAGGGAAAGGGACTAAGCAGAGGGAGTTCCAGAAAAATATACTTCCGGCACAAGATTTCAACATAAAAGGCACAGTAACCGAGAGGAAAATGCAGAGGATCGCTCGTTTCCTGCTCCACAGTCTTTTTCTTAAAGCTTTGCAGGATTCACAGCTCAAAATATACTTTACTCATCTTTAAACCGTGACTCGGTGCTTCTTAGTGGTTTTTCCGACTGGCTTCCACTGACAAAAAGAAGATGTGAATAGAAAGTGGGTGGGACCAGAAGTGTGTTTCTAAGATGGCCATATTAAAGATACTTGTAGATATTTGACTGACTGACTGAAACCCAGCACCAGGAGTGCTTCCAGGAATTTTTAAATGTGGTCCCGATTAAAAACAGAATATTTACCCATACCTAAAACCGTGAGTGGGATTTTCAGGCTGTTGTTTTTGTTCATAAAGATGTGTTTATGATTTTAAACTTTAGAGACATTTCACATCATCATCCACCACTTTAATGGTGTATATGCTAGAAACTAAGGAAAAGCCAAGTAATTTCTGCCAAAATTACACAAAGACAAGAGTGGCAACCATTTTCCCTTTCGTTTTGCTTCAGTGATTTATTCTCTCTGCTTTTTTGCAGGAAAAATATCTCTGCAAACTCAAAGGATCTCTTAATTATTAAATAACACAGAATGTGCAAGAAAAGCAAGCTCACACTATGAAGTACAATTACTCGAATAACTGTAAGTGAACATATAACACACTTTTATTCTGAAAACAGACAATTAGTGTAATCTTTTAATCTTGACTGAAGTTCCTCGTTACGTAACAGATAAGGTTTATCATGTGAATATTGTAATTACCTTACATACTTCCTTATGCTCAGTAAACAGCTCACGCACAATAATTTAAAACCCAATGTAAATATTATGCAAGTTTACTCAGTTCTGTTTGATTGTAGTTTATTGATGGCATGTTTGTTGAAGTACTTCTCCAGCACATTTAGATTGCAAGCTTTGATATGCATAAAACTGGCACCGATGTAATATTTCTGGGGTTTTTTTTAGTTACTATTATTTTCCCATGCAGCTTTCCAAAAATAGAAAAAGATCATCTTAGACTTGATTATCTCCCCCTATTTTACCCAGGCTTAAAAAAAAACAATAACAAAACATAACCACACACATACACTGGATAGTTTGCCATGGAAATTACTTTATTTTAGACAGGCAGCAGAGATCTTTCATGTGAGAGAAGAGACAGAAGGCGATATTGACAATACACATGGTTCATCACAGCTGCACCATTTGGCTCTGGTGGATAAGAGATTTTTTTAAGCCGTTAAATATAAAGCCACATACTGTAACCATACAGACAGAGCAGGGCTGACAAAACTGCAAAACCGCAAGAGTGCTTGCAGAGTTCCTGAGATAGTCTGGCTGTGAGGGAGATGGGGCTGTTGCCAGGCAAAGAGACATTGTAGTTCTCAGGATGTCCCCTCCCCATCAGTAACATTCTCCTTTGAGAGTTTTACAAAAAGGCCAAACATCCTTAATTCATCAATTTTCAAGTACAGAAAATCTTGCATTTTAGGTATGGAGTTTAAAACCACTTTCTTGAATATTTTTCAAAGTCCAGATAAAGTACAATTGCTGCTTTCACTCATCAGATGTTTGATGCTGACACACCTGCCTAACTCCTGGCCATTTCCATTCTTGTGTCCCCCTCTGGACAGCGAGTCTCTTTCTGACAGGCCCTTTAGAGGATAATCAACAATTTAGATATTAACGGCTATAAGAGTAAACATCTCTTGTCTCCGCTCCATTTCCAAAGTGTTGTAACAATGATGACATGTTGTTGTTGTTTTTTTTTAAAAACCCAAAACAAAACAAAGAGAGCATGTTCCCTTCCTGAATCCCAAAGTTTAGTCACCTCACTTAAGTTAAACACCAAGAAGGAAAAACAGTTACAGAGAAGGTGGGAAAGCCCTTTTCTACTAAGATGCTTATTCTCTTGCCCCAGAAGAGCAGGTGCTCAGTAACTACGTCCAAACAGAGTGTAGTACTGGGCCGGCTCCTTGCCGCTGACACACTTTTGTCCAGGTTGGAGGGTCTTCAGAGGAGTGAATGGGATACAGAGGCTCTTGGCTCCCATGGACGGAGCACCAGGCTCCAGGTCCTGGTCCCTAAAAAAAGATCAAGCAAATAGTCCTTCAGTGGTGGAAATTAAGCACTCTGAGCACAACAAGCAAACTGTGGGGGAAATCACAGGAAACATTATGTATACAATACCAATATGTCAGACTTACTTAGCAGTGATTTTCTTGATCCAGTCCTCGCATTCAATTCCTCCACAGAATGGGATCTGGACAATCTATCAAGCAAAGGAAAATATATGAGATCAATTATTTATTCTGATGAGGAAAGACGGTGAGATGTCTGAGCTGTTGTGCCTTGTTTGTGTTACTCACCTTGCCCTGGTCCAACTCTTTCTGGAACTGCTCCATTGTGTCTGCAGCCACCATGTGACTCTTCAGATCATCTGAAGCTCTGATAAATAGACATTAACCAAGTGTTTACAGACACCATGTAATCTCACAGAATCTGTGTACACTTATTTATATTTTAACTTTGACACTTGTATCAATTATTAAATCCTCTAACAAAAAGCCCTGTGGTAGAACTGTCCTCGACTGGGGATGTGTCCATTTGTAACAAAACCTCAGTGTAGTAAGTATAACATACTTTTTGAACAGGCTGTTCTGGATGTCCTCCAGCATGTTGAGCAGATTCTTCTCCACTTCAGCCTCTGGTATTGTCACCTTTGCTCCTGAGTCTCTCCTCACTGCGACACACTGCTTCTGCTGCATGTCTTTAGGGCCCACTTCCAGTCGGATAGGCACTCCCTGGATGAGAGACCCCAACATACAGAACAAGGAGTCAGAAACCAAACTGACATCTGTTTTTTTCCAATTAATATCCTCTGCATCAGGTTAAAACTATAATAAGGATTATGATCATGTTGTTAATGACCTTGAGTTCCCAGTGGTTGAACTTCCAGCCAGGTGAGTAATTGTCTCGGACGTCAGACTTCACCCTGATCCCAGCCTCCTGCAGCCTTTTCAGGTATTTGGTGCACTGAGCCAACAGCACCTCCTTCTCCTGTTCTGGCAAGGTTGCGGTGATCCCACAAGGAATGATGACAACCTGGGAAAGGAAAGAGAAATCTTAGGCTGGCTGTTGCAGCATCATTTACATCAATATAATAAAATTTAAAAAAGGACCTTAACATCTTCATCTGTTACAAAAATAAAATCCCATGTGTACATGTGACTGAGTGTTCACCTGGAGGCAAGCCACTCTGGGTGGCAGCACGAGTCCCATGTTATCTCCGTGGACCATGGTGAGAACACCGATGGTCCTGGTTGTGATTCCCCACGAGTTCTGGAAAGCCAGCTGCTTCTCGCCCGGCCTCTTGGGGTCCTCAAACACAATCTCAAACATCTTGGAGAAGTTCTGGCCCAGATGGTGGGACGTAGCACCCTGAGGAAAAGGGGACTCTTGATTCAATGCAATGTTTACTTGCTTACTTGAGTAAGAGGATTGAGAGAATAAAGCCAGTGTGTTACCTGAATGGCTCGGCCGCTGGCAGAGATGAATGCCTCCACGGTTGTTGTGTAATCTCCTCCTGCAAATTTCTCCTTCTCAGTCTTCCTCCCTTTTACCACAGGGATGGCCATTAGCTCCTCATACACCCTGGCATATAGATCCAGGATTTGCAGAACCTGCATACAGATGACGCATAAACAGCCTTCCAGAAAAACTGTACTCGAACATGTCTGCCTAGGTACGACTGTTTTACATTCTGTCATGTATATTACCTCCTCAGCTGCCTCCTCCTTTGTGGCAAATGCTGTGTGGCCCTCTTGCCACAGGAACTCTCTTGTCCTCAGGAAAGGCTGGGGATGTTTGAACTCCCATCTCTATACAACGGAGAAGAGATGCACACTAAACTGGGTGCTCTTCCATGAGCAATCTTGCAACCATTAACTAAAGAAAAGAAGGGAACACTGACCACAACGTTACACCACTGGTTGAGTTTGATTGGCAGGTCTCTGTGAGACTGGACCCACTTTGCATAGGCTGGATACATCACTGAGATGAATAAAGAGAGATAAATGGGGTTAGGAACAATGTTAAATGTTTTCAAATTTATATGCTGAATGTGAGTCTGCATAGCTTTATGTTAGCCAAAGAGCTGTGGTTCAGACCTGTTTCACTGGTGGGTCTGACAGCGATGGGCTCTGCAAGCTCAGTCTTTCCTGACCGAGTTACCCAAGCAACCTTAAAAAAGGGGAAACCAAAACTGTAATAACAGGATATTGCATATTTACAGTTCTATATTTTTACTACCAGTTGTATTTGTATGATTATCTCATACACGCTCTTTCTGTAAAGAGCACTCGTCTGTTTGGGCAGCTAGGACTGACTGTTTTGACCTGCTGAGAGAATTTTTACGACAGCCACCTTAAATGTTAGGACTTGAACCTTTCAATTAACCTCCTGACATCACTAGGATATAAATGATGGAAGACCATAAAAATAATGGCAGAGTCCCATTTATGGATCAAGACTGTGCTTGATCCATAAATGCATGCGCGAGCATATCATTATGATTTCTTGTAGTTGCCCATTTCTTTAATTTATGTTACCCAGTTTGCTTTTTGTAAACATCAGAAGATGTCCGTGCAAAGTCTCATTTACCTCTGGAGCAAAGTCTGCAATGTGGGACTTCTCCTTCTCCAAAGCTGCCTGAGAGACAAACATAGGGAAGTAGCAGTTCTCCACACCCAGTTTCTTAATTTCCTTGTCAAAGAAGTCTTTAATAGACTCCCAGATTGAGAAAGCCCAGGGTCGCAGCACATAGCAACCGCTGACGTCATAGTACTCAATCATCTCAGCTTTAGTGATGACCTGAGGAGGACAAGAGAGGAATATTAACAGAAGATTTTGACTGACATAGCAAATTGTGCTGTTGGAGTAAAGGGTGATACTCACCTGAGAGTACCAGTCAGCCAGGTTCTCCTCTTTTTTGGCTTCCAGACCCAACCTGACAGGAGATATACAAATGAGTAAGAGTTATAGAAACATTTCATAGGTCTTTTAAGCACAATTTATTGTTAATCATGTGTTTCTTCGACAGAATTTCATTTATTTTCTTCACAAATTTGAGAAAGCGGTGATGAAGCACTGACAGAGAAACACGAACACAACAATCAGCTAATTCTTGGTTAGTGATCACTGCTCCTGAGTGCACAAACACAAGAGTAATGACTGCAATTTCAAGTCAAGTCCATCATGCTGCTTAAAGCAAACTGTATTTCTAAAGCTAACTGACAAAACAGAGCTGGAGCATGAGGGCAAAATGATAATCCTTTTTTTTTGGCACAATGACACTTTTACTGCCTGAGGAACAAAATCTACTTTCTATATATCCATATAGACGTATATAAACCCTTTTCTCTCCCAGCAGGTCTCCAACTGACAGCTTCAAGTGTGCAAAAACAAAAGTGCCAAAAACAAGACTACGAGTCTAAAACCATGTTAGTATGAGGCTTTGTACTCACAGTCTAGAACTTTAGCATGCCAACATGGTAAGCATTAATTCAGTGGGTTAGCATTTAGTAATCCTAAACACAAAACACTGCTCAGGCTGAGGGGAGTGTCAGAGCGACTGTCAGGAAACAATTGCTAGAAAATGCAACTTCTTTAAAAATGTAGCTTTTATTGAACCATATGGCAATTTAAAAAAAAGATAATATTTTACATACAGGACAATTTTAAACATTTTTATTTGTATCATGTTTGCCATTTATTACATTTTTAAGTAATATGTATTGTAAATATGTATTGTTTGGGTGCATCAAAAATGATGCACCAGGCGTTAAGGAGTTAACTCTCCCCCTAGCCCAGGGGTCGGCCGCATGCGGCTCTTTTGTCCTTATACTGCGGCTCCGGGTGGTTTGGGAAAATAAATTAGAAGTATTTAGCTGAAGTGTATTTTATTTGTGTTTAGTTCTTTTTTTAACTTGTAGTTCTAAATTGGAAGATTAGTGTGATTTTGAAATGTAAAAATAAAATTATATCTTATTATTTTTTCATCGCTCAAAATAAGCGTCACACTCGCGGAAGCAGATATACTCGCCAAAACGCTGTGCATTTATCAAGACTTTCAACACCAAGTAGGCCAGTTATGGATCTTCGGATCCGCATTATGTTGTTCTCCACCGTGAACTACGTTAAAAACAAACACCGCTCGCGCCTCACAGATGACAGCAGACGCTGTGCGCAGAGGTTCGGGACCAGAAGTCTTATTGTAAACATATCACGCAGACCAGACGATGTTTGCATGAAAACGCTTTTCAGCATCTCTTTATTGACCACTTTTCACACACGGTTGCTGTACGCATACAGCCGGCTGTAGCTTTTCAGCTCACAGCCCGACAACACAACAGCAGAGAGAGCACAGACTTTAAGGCAGTGAGGCGCGATTGCGGGTGCCGCTCAGGTGCGTCCGCCTCCCCTGCAGCGGCGCTGCAGACCACGCCCCGCCACACACATTAACCAGGTAAAATACATATTTAGGCAGAATTTTGCAAATATCTATTTTTTTTTTAGCAGCATAGTGCTTTTTTCCAAATTACTTTTTAAAAGTCAGGTCAAGGCTCCAAAAGCCCAAAGGCGATATAAGGGTGGCGGCTCACAACAGTTTGTTTCCTACATGGATCATTTTAGTTCAGCTGGGTGTCTTTCCTTTTGTTATCTTTCTTTAAGAGTTCAAAATGTGTTAATTACATAAATAAATGTAATTTTCTCTGTAGCACTTCATGAATTTCATAAGCAACACACCTTAGTTGCTCTGTGGATTATTTTAAAAAGCAGTTAAAAACTTTTCTGTTCATACAAGCCTTTTGTTGATCTACGTATTTTATATTCTTTACATTATGTACATTTGATCTTTTACATTGTGTATAATGTCTATTGATTGTATTGTTTATTTTAATATTTGTGTACAGCGCTTTGTGACTGCCTGTCTGTGAAAAGCGCTTAATAAATAAACTTTACTTACTTTAGTTGTTCACACAAAGCATAAAGGAAAAAAAACCCAATATATACAGCGTTATCTTCACTTTAGATTTCAAAAAGTATTTGCGGCTCCCAGTGTTTTCTTTTGCATGGAAACCGGGTCCAAGTGGCTCTTTGGGTGTAAAAGGTTGCAGACCCCTGCCCTAGCCCCTTATTTACCACTCCCTATATTTAGATATGTACCATTTGTTTTATTGGATAACTTTTAGGCACATTAAATGTAGTGTATTATACAGTAAACAAGGCGCAAATTCAGACAGAACCTATAATTATTATATTATTACAGCAAATTCCATCACTATACATCCGGTAGTTGTCAAGATGATTCACTAAAAGCCAAAAATATCAACCTCTTGATGCTGTGGTGATCATAGAAAACAGATATTTCAATCTGGACCAACCATGGCAACAGTGCCCTCTCTTGACAAACGGCTAAATCATGAATATTAAAAAAATTAGTAATGTAGCACCATCTTAAAGCCAGTAATTTTAGCACACAACAGGCACTGAATATGCAGGAAAAAGCAACCACGTCAGACTCACCGAATCTGATTTCAAAAACCCTCCTCAGTCGGTAAGAAACAGCAGCATAGGCTTGTGCTTCAACCATCTTCGGTTTCCAAATCAACACACCCAAATACCTGTGTGTGAGTGTGTGTGTGTGTGTGTGTGTGTGTGTGTGTGTGCGTGTGTTTATTGTTCTAAGACAAGACACCTGACAGGAAGCTGGTGGTGTTCATACCAACAACAGTCCTGCTTAAAATGTACTACTCATTGGAGTACAACCTCCATCACCTGCTGGGGGTTTCATGTTAAACATTCAAATATATGTTTACCAAACCGTGCATATTCTAATGAGCTCAAATCAGATGTATGAGAATGTGACCAGGTGTAAATGCTTTAATTTAACTCTCCATTTATTGTCAATTTTCAGCAAATTCAAGGACAACCAACTACAGACAGCTGTGCTATTTCTTTTACAATAATCTGCTTTCTTCCCCAATAAATGTTTCCCCCACTCATCACAGTCAGATGTACCCAAAGAACACATTTTAATGTGTTGAAAACCCAAAGACAAACAATAACTTGTATGCAATGCAAACAGTAAAATACTACTATGTTCCTCAATATTCAATGTTCATGGTATTGCATGTAAAAAGGATTATCATTTTAGCTGAAATCATATCAGAGTTGTTGTTATGGAGACCCATTTTAAACCAAAAACTGTGTTAGCTGAAAATTGAAATCTAAATTTAAGCCCGAGCTAGTTCATCTGCATTTGGAAATATGTGAAGAGAGATGGGTGAAGGAGTACTTCCAGTCTCTCACCGTGTCTGTTTCTTGGGTCCTTGACCCTCTCCTGCACCTCCTGCTCCTCCGGAGGACTCCTTGCTCTGGCCTCCTTTGTCTCCTTTACCCTTCTTCCCTCCTCCTCCTCCACCCTGTTTCTCAGACTTGTTCTCCTTCTCCTTGCGGTTTTTGTCCTCTCCTCCTGTACCACCAGCAGCAGCCACTGGTTTGTAGTCTTGTCCAGTGAGAGTCTTGTACTTGCTCTTCAGGTCCAGTAGAGTCTTCACAGCTTCGTCCACCTGGTCCTAAAAAGGAGATATGATTGTTTATGTTTATGTCTGTGCAATTTTAGTTGTATTTAATACCACTCTGTAAGTTCTTACCTTGGGGGCCTTCTCAGACTTTAGCTTCCTCACCAGGTCTCCCTGCTGGGACACCTGTGAGAACAGCTCCTGGGCCTGAAGAGAGGAGTTAGACTGAGTGGAGGCTGAGCTGGCCTGGGTTTGGGTCTGGGCTGGGGTAGCTGGGGCTTGTAATCCCGGTTTGTAATCTTTTCCAGTATTCTGTTTGTACTCTGCCTTCAGAGCCAGCAACTGCTTCACTGCAGCATCTACTTGATCCTGAAAAAGAACCAATGGAAGGAGAAACATCAAGTCAAAGTCAACACCTCAAGGACTACTGAAAGCTACAGAGCCTCAAAAATTTAGGCAAATGGTAAAATCTCACCTTAGGAGCTTTTTCAGCCTTCAGTTTTCTGACCAGTTCTCCTTGTTCAGTGACCTTCTCATAGAGGTCATTGGTGGAGCCATTCTGGACTGGAGCGGGTGCTTTCTGAGGTGGGGCCGCTCCAGGCTTATACTCCTGGCCTGTGATACGTTTGTACTCTTCCTTCAAAGCAAGCAGCTGTTTCACTGCTGCATCAAGCTGGTCCTGAAGAAGATGAAACAAGGAAACTGTAACCCAATTTATTACGATGTTTAGGATTTTTGTGGGTAAAAATATTCCCATTCCAGTGCATGGTGAATATTGTTTTCCCACAATTTACATGCTGGCGACAGCAATCAGCTTTTTTTTTTTCTATCAGGTGTCAGATCATTGTATTACCTAAGATTGGTCACGCATTTTTGATGTTAATTCAGACATTTAGCAGTTTTTGCTTATAGCCTTGTGTTCAGCTATCACTCTGATCAGAACAATCCCTCTGGATTACCCTCTCGCAGACAGCAGTTAGAGGAAATAGATAATTTGGTAATAGTAATAAAGCAAATACACACATTTTTAATATAAGCACTGTTATAATTGTGTGAAACAAGTATGTTAAGCACATGCCGATACGGAACATTTACTGCAAAATTAATTTAAAACCCTAAAACAAAGTTAAAGTAGTGCAGAAAATGTGTGCAAATAAAGCACTGAGTGGTGACACATAATTCATGCCAAAATAAGAGATAATCAAACGTACAATTATCTGTACCAGCCCTGTTACCAGGAACTACGTAATGTTTCCAAGAATAAATCTAACTGGTTCGGCACTGAAGCCATGATAGGATGGATTGTTTATTTTAACACTTGTGTGTGTGTGTCTGAGTAACATTAATAAGTATTAGTGGTTTCAGACTAAGTAACTCCAAATTTCTGACATCCGATTTCCGAGGTGACCGGAATGTGGCATATGAATAAGGCAGGAATTTTTCTACTGTCTGTATTCATCATGCATTTGAATACCTTGGGGGCTTTTTCCGACTTCAGTTTCCTCACTACTTCTCCTTGCTGTGCAACATGTTCATACAGGCCCGAAGAAGAAGGTGGCGAGGAAGAAGAGGTGGCAGTCACGGGAGATGAAGCAGAGGGGGCGGGTGTGGCCATCCCTGGTTTATAATCCTGACCGGTGATCTTTTTAAACTCTGCCTTGAGAGCGAGGAGCTGCTTTACTGCAGTGTCAATCTGGTCCTGGTACCATTAAAAGTGATCTTATAGTAATGGGTATTTCAGAATAAGCTTGACTGTCATGCAAATGGCACGAGGAGGTGGAACGGTCACTGGACAAATGTTGTGGGACATCACAAGGGAAGGACCAGACAAGTGATTTTTGATGCACGAATTCAGCGGATATGAGATGGGACACAAAAAACGAGCGGACAAACAACGTGGGGCATAAAACGAAGATCTGACAAACAGATGAGGATGTGACTATGGATTGGAAAATGCCCTTTACCTTTGGTGCTTGCTCTGCTTTCAATTTCCTGACCAGCTCACCCTGCTGGACAACACGACTGTATGGGCAGGACGTGGAGTCTGAGGAAGAGGTAGATGGGGCTGGCGTTGAGGCTGGAGGAGCCATGCCTGGCTTGTATTCCACACCGGTTTGCTGCTTAAACTGCTCCTGCAGATAAAGAACAGATGAGACTGTCAGTATTTTTTTTTTCAAGCAAAGCCCTTTTTGAACATCAACTCCTGACAATTTCAAGAGAATCTGGATTTAATATTTGCCAGAAGGATCAGAAGGATCACTTCAGCACATGTCTTTGTCTTTATAATACTTTTATTTAAAGCCAGCATACCTTTAGAGAAAGCAGCTGCTTAACAGCCTTGTCCACTTCATCCTTGGGAGCTTTGGCAGCTTTGAGCAGGCGGACAGCTTCGCCCTGTGCTACAATGCTTGAGAACAGGTCAGCTGCTGGGGCTGGCACAGAGGTTTTAGGAGCCTTGGCAGGGCTGGCAGGCTTATACAACAGAGATGAAGATGAAGAAACTGTCAGTTACCAGTTTATCCAAGATGTCTCACATTTTTATCCCATTTTATTCCAAGCTTGCATGCTAAGCTGATGCCCTGAAGGCCCTAGATGCCAGGGAATTTTATTTATTTACTTTTATTTTTAGAAAGACGCTACAAACATAAATATTGTTAGCCTACTGTTGCTAACAATAAAAAAAAGAACACGTGATAAAACTCTGAAGAAGTAAAGAACCAGAAAAGTGTTATTATGACTTAATAGTTTTAGCAGATAACCATCCATTTATCTTTTATCCATAATAATTAAGACGGGTATGGGTAGGTTTGACTTTCCTTTGGTGTATATACACACTAGGACATAAACACACACACACACAATACATTCTCTTCAAAAGTAGGAATGAATAAAATCCACATAAAATTCCCAGAATAAAATCCTTCACACCCTGTGTGACCAACAAGTATAATAGAAGGAGCTTTTCACTAATATTCAACTTTTAAGCTAGAAGCTGTCAGTTTTCAGGCAATAACAAATAATAATATAAAAGGCCGACTGGTAGCTTTCAAACTGGGCCTGAACCTTGTTTAGTTTTCACCTATTATTAGTCTAGCATTTGCTTTACTGGTTAAACCAGTTAGGATTCACAGGGTAGGTTCCTGCTACTGCCACTAATTGTACTGTGCTTTTTGTTTCCGTCTTAGTACATCCAACGCAAACATCAGAGCAAACTTTAAGTAATTCAGATGACTTTATGTCTTTCATACAGGACCATTAGGCGTATAATTGCAAACCCCTTACTGAATACTCACTGTGTTGTCAGAAGCCTGAGTCTTGCTCTTTTCCTTGGATCCAGCTGTTGGCATCTCCTTAGTGTGGCCATCTGGAATGTAGATGAGCACACAAGGACTCTCCTTACAGCTGTTGGGACTGCAGACACAACCCCAGTTAATAAAACAGTAATACAAAAAAATGGATACATGCCCAAAAGGTGTTTTGGTACTGAGCAGATTCGGGTTTTCACTTCTTTACCTGAGTGGCTCATAAGGCTGGTCACAGATGTAGAAGCCCCGCCTCTGGAGCTGGATGATGTCACCTTTCTTCAGGTTCTTCAAACAGGGGTCACCAAGCATCTTTTCTTCCAACTGAGATCAAAAACAGATAATAAAATAACCACATCCATGCAGTATAATGCACACACAGAGCAAATAACTGACCTTGCTATGTTTATTAATGTAGTCCTTGAAGTTGTCGTCTTTGGTGATGACAGCTTTGGAGATGAGTGGTTGATAGTTGACGCAGATGGCTGGCACTGGGAGGGAATTGTTTGTTTCAGCCAGCCAAGTGATCTTTGTTGTCTTCTTGTAGTCTTTGTTGTCCAGATTCAAGCTTGCCTTCATGGACAAAACCTTTCCATCAGCCCCTCTAAGTGATAAGAAAGGGCGACAGCATGAACAGATCAGAGGGAATTCTGATTCTTAAAAGAAATACAGATCATCTAAACGATGGTCATACTTGTTGATCTTGGTGATGATGAGGTTGCCCCAGTTGATAAAAGTAACCGTCTCTCCCTCTGTGAAAGTCTCAGCATCGGCTCCTTCAATCAGAACTCTAGGACCATACCAAACCTCCTTCATCCCAACCTCGGCATTCTAGATAGGCACAGAAATGGCATCAGCTCAGTAGCACTGCAGCAAAGCTACATTGGTGAGTATGCATCAGTGAACTGACTCATGCTATAGTCAAGTGACATAAACTGCAGTTCCTGGAGTGGCTGGTTTTCAAGTAAGGGAGAGTCAGTCCTTATAGCAAAAGATGCTGAATGCTATTAACTGAGATGTTTCAGCTAAAAACCAAGGTGCTCTTCCCAAAAGAGAGTAACACAAGACATGTTAGAGCTAAAAAGATTTTTAGGAATAAAATCAGTTACAATGAGATTTAAATGACAGCTGTTTTGATGGGACAAACTGGACAAAAATATGTAAGTAATCAAAATTGGCGGCAAGCTGTTAAAAACAGAACAAAAAAAACCCCTCAAACCTTGGGATGTTTGGCAATTTCCTTCATCTCCTCTGTAGCCTCTGGGACAGACACTGGCACCACATAGGAGCTGGATAGAGCTGTGTACCTGGGAGCTACCGGGTCTATAACCTAAAACACCAACAGAGAGAGACACATATACACACGCAGAGGTCAGTAAAAGAAAAATCTGCACTTCACATACAAAAAGCTGAGTAATGCAAGAAAAAAGCAAAATATGATGCAACTTTGATGGCTTCTCCAAAAAGAAACAAAAATCTGGACAGAGACGCTTCAGCTCAGTAAGCAATAAATAAAACTAAGCCAGAGGAGGAAAAAAAAGATGATTTCAAGAGTGAATAATGACTGTATGCAAGTTGGGAAACAAGCTTTTATTCAGCTGCTTACTCAGTCGCTATCCGCTTCCACTATTTTACCAGCCAGCCTGGATGTAAATGACAACTGAAGGATTTGAAAAAACGTTTTCATAACTGATTATAACGTATCGTACACACACTTTTCATGTTGTTCCACAAAGTTATTTATTGAAGATCTAGTCATAAAAGTCACCATTTCTCACAGATACTACTGCTAAAAAGTTTCAAGTCATTTTGTCTATTTAAAAAAATCATTTTTAATATAACAAAAACATTCAGAAAAGTTGCAACCATCACTGATGTGCTTCAGTGGCACACGGGTTTCTCTGATGCAAGTTTACTATGTTAAAGATCAACAACTTTGGTTGATTAGAATATCAGCCCTTGTGGTCTTGAATGTAATCTTAAAATGGGGAGAAAAAAGCAAAAAAAACAAAAAACAAAACATGGTTTTGAAAGTTGTCAGGGTAACAATTCACATATTATTTTCATAAAAATCAAGATCTCATACACACTCTGTATGAAGCCCTTTACAAATTGTCTTACCAATATGTACCATTTTATGAATCTGCCACTGGAAGACCTGTGACCTGTTCACAAATTAAAGACTTGGGTGTTCTCACTCAGTAATGCATGATTAACTATATGAAAGGGCAACTTCTTCATCACAAAAAATACATAAATAAAACTGAAGTGGCGTAAAGGATGAAAAAGAGACAACAGATTCATAGGAAGATAAAGACAAACTGCCTTTTTGGTTATAAACATGCTGTTCAGGGCAGTTAATATGGAATATATTGAAGCATTTCCTGTATCTTCAGTGAATATGCTTTAGATTTGACATTTGTTCAATCTGTGTAAACATGTATAGAATAAAAACAACCATATTTACTTTACTCAGAGTGTTTGGGAAGGGAAGCCAACAGTCACGTGACCCTAAATAACCACTATTTTAAAAACCTTATTTTGTATTGACTTAAAATTGTCTGTTGCATTGTGCCAACCTATTGTTTGGAATCCTATTGTTTGGGCTGGTAAAATAGCGCAAGCCATTGGCGGGCTTTCAGATTAACCAGCACATGATGGAAGCAGGGAGAGTGACAATGAGGAAGAGCAGGAGGAGCAGGAGGTGGAGGAGTACCTTCAGACAGCTAACGGGCAGCTTGGAAACAGAAGAGTGAGATGCTGTTTAATGTCAGATACGATAGAGGAAGAGAGAGAGGAAGAGACAGACACATTTACACAGAATGATCCATTCACAGAACTTATCCTTGCTGCTTTGTTACACTCTCCTGATTTGGTTTGTGTCTTATGTCAACGTCCAACGTCCTGACCACAAATGCATGTATGAATAAAATAGTGAATTATAATTTTTTCAAATGGACGACAGGGAAATCAAAACAGGGGAAGCAGAAGAGGAAGTGAAAGCTGAGTGATGAGAGTAATAAGCAACTAAAGAATAAACTAATATGGAGCCTACTTTATTTCACTAAGCTTGGTGTAATTATCCATTACATTCAATAAAAGAAGACTTATTCTGCCTTGTTTTATCTACCAGTGGTGCATGACCCATTAAGCATGTGTCTCTATGATGTCAGTAATTGTGGATATTGCTAATATGGTCATCAGTTTGCTGTCAGCATAAAAGCTCCTCCCACATGCTGTTAAGCTCTGGCTGCCCCTTATTAACAGAAATCAGAATAAAGCTTATTTAATGGAGGGTCAAGAGCTACCGTGGGTGAATTGATTAGCTACATAATGGTCGAGTTTAAGATGAATAAGCATTATATTGGATTATTAACCCTTTAAAACCACTGCAGTACAGTCCAAAGATACAATACACACCTAGAAATCAGCTTTGAAGTCATGTTTTGATTTTACACAATGTGGAAAAATGGCTACTATTTAAAAACGCCTAAAAATGGCAGGTATATTACTTCAACAACAGGAAAATATTTTAGCCTTGTCAAACAGACCAACAGTGTAAAGTTCCTAAAAACTGACCTAACCTGTTCTGGCACATAAGACTAAAGCACACAGTGGAATCACATTCACTGAGATTCATGTGGTCCAAAACAAAAATGAAAGTGATCATTAACAAATATGTAACAGGTAACAATTATTATTATTACTATTATCATTATCATTACAACTCATCACCAGAGACAGAAAATGTGAGATTTATTGTGTTGGCCATTAATGCCCTATTTCTAACTTGATTTTGGTTGAGCTTAAAACATAAGTAAATAAGTAAAGCTAAATCAAATGCTTTCAAACCCAAATGCCTGCAAAGACACTAGGATGGAATGGTAGGAACAGTACGAGGCACTGGTGAGTAAACTGTCTGTTAAAAAGCTCCATATTTGAAGATTTATATAATAAAAGGAAAATAAAAGGTGAATTAAAAGCAGACGGCTGCTCACAGTTACAAAGTCTTGATTAGCAGAATAGAATTAGACAAAATTCATCTCTTAAATACCTGTTAAAAAAAACAAAACAAAAAAAAAACAAAACAGCCACCTTAAAACATCCCCTTGCTAGCATGAAGAAAGTTTATGAGAATAATGTAACTATCTGACAACTGCAAGGAGCAGCTGGTTAGTTGAACATGCACATGAGACCTTTGCAAAAACAGAGACAGCTGTCTTTAAATCGACCTCACTGCCACATGATCACTGCCAATTGGTAGCTGTTGAATTTAACCACTCTTGGATATAAATCCTTGTATAGGTCATACGTTTAAAACAGACTTTGTTTTTGTTTATTTTTTGAGGGAAAAAAAAAAACTGCTTTCACTTTCTTTACATTTAAACTGATGGTTCACACCTTCTTCCTGACTCTGGGATGAAGCAGCAAGTGCCAGCAAGGAAGACCACACAGAGGAAGCAACACTGACGTCCAGACAGTTGAAAATGAGGACATCAAATCATGAATACCAACATACGTGGGACGTGAAATGAAGCACCTAGTTTGGTTTTTCAGGTTTTCTGTGTTATTGGGGTTAATAAGCAGGCTGAGATTGGGGGTAATGAGGCAGAAGAGGAGGTGGCAAATGAAAGCATTTAAGAGAATGAAAAGAGCAAAGCCATGCCAGCAGTGAATTTGCAGAGCCTGTTTTTTTACTACAGATTCATTACATATACTTGAACGCTGGTAGATTTACACTTATACCTCTATGCTCACACGTGACATCTCTAACATATAAGTCAGGTTTTGACTGAAGAAAAATCCAAAACTAATTCACAAAGCAGGAAATAAAGTTATTTTGTGTGCAATTTAATATATCAAACTTATGTTCACTGTGCTCATATAAGCCCAATAAATACATTTATTTGTGTTGCTGCAGCAAAGCTAAACAGGCTTTAACAACAACTGATTAAAATTCATGATCAGAAACATTTTAAATGTTCTACTGACAAAAATTTAGACACAGATGAAATATAGCAAAATTTTAAATGTACCTTCTTATTGAAGGCCCAGATCTTGTCCCACTCCATGTTAACCACAGACCTTGATCCACCCTAGGGAAAAAAACAGGGATTAATAAATAGAAAAAAAAAAAGCACATTTTTATTTAAGAATGTACTCATTTGCATCAACATTGTGGTTTTCACTTAGCACAGATTATTGCATCTTCTTTAAAATGCACCTGGGCTGCTATGAACTGCTTCAGACCCTCCACAGTCATTCCTCTTCTCAGCACTCCTCTGACAGTGGGGAACCGAGGATCATCCCTGAAGGACAAGACCCCCAAAAAAGTCAAAAGAGCACTTAAAGGGAGAGAGAGATAAAAAAGAAAAACAAACTAAGCCAAACTCACCATCCATCAACATATCCCTGATCAACAAACCAGGTGAGCTTCCTCTTGGAGAGCACCGTGTTGTTGAGGTTGAGTCTGGCGTACTCCCAGACGTAGGGCTTCCTGAGGCCCAGAGCATTGATTATCCAGTAGAACTGCTCATCACGATCATGATACTCAGTGGTCCTAAGAGCATGGGTAACGCCCTCTAGGCTGTCCACAATGGGGCAGGCAAAGTCATATGTTGGGTAGATGCTGAAAGCAAAGAAGATGAGATGTATTATCAAACTTAATTATCTGAATGTGCTCAATTTTTACCACACACACACGCCGTGATTTGTTCCAAGGTACACAAAAACACAGCAAATTCAGAGTGACTTCTGTTATGCTCAACAATAAAGCCTTCACTGACCGACTGCTGCTGTAATGACCAACCCGTTAACTCAACTTGAGTGGTCCAGTCAACTTTAGAAAACATTTTAACCTTTTCACGCATAGCGGTCACTACAGTTGACAGCTATTCAAAGGCTTTTTCCTTGTATTTGTGTCAGTGTTGATGGTATACTTGCACATAAACCACTGCATTGGACACTGATGTGTCACTCCATACACATCAGTTATCCACCTAAGTGGATATGTAAAAAAAACTCTTTGAAAAGTACATGTTTAAAAAATGAAGTTCAAAAATCTTTGTTTCATGCCTAAAGATGAATAAAAATACTTAAGAAAAAAATCCTGATTGAGGTTGTCAGAATTCATGCATGAAAAGGGTTAAACCCCTGCATGGATTACGTTTATCGCCAAGTTCTATATGATTGCTTGTTTTTTGTCAGTGCACATTGCTGGTTACTTTAGCATGCATCTAAAAAACAAACAAAAAAACAAACAAACATGTGTCTCCATTTTTACCAGGTGGATAGTTAACATCTAGACAGACCTCATGAGATAAGTGATAAATGTGAAGAGCCACTACAAAGGCTGTGAATAAAGTTCAGAAATTTCCACGTATTTAAATAAAAAAAAAACAAAAAAAACAAACAAAAAAAACAAAAAACAACAACCTTGGTTTCATGCTGTTCTCTTTTGTTAATGCAAAATGAAAAAAAAGAACAAAAATGATCAATTTGACCAACTAAAATAAACCTACAACACAATATGCAAGTATGCAACACACATTTTCTTTAATACAAATTGAAAAAGTGCAAATTATAGTCAACATTTTGGATGCCACAGAAACTAGAGATTAATTCCTCATCAATTTTAGGATTTTGATTACTGGAATAAATAAAAATTGTTATTAATACCAGAGCAGTTTTTGAATAACATGACTTCCTCTGTTCGTGTTAATGCTAATTTCTGCTTTCTACGCTTTTCTTTTTATTCTGTGTATATAAATGCTACAATTCAGACTAATAATAGAATAAAGCCACATACTTGTAGGTGTTTCCTGTGCGAGGGTGGGCTGCGTTCTTGCAGCGGTAGAGGGTGGGGTCTCTCATGCAGCCATTGTTGGAGTTCATGTCAATCTTTGCCCTCATGCAGCATGTCTGACCGTACTCTGTTCCCGCTTTCATCTCCGACCACATCTTCATGTTCTGCTCCACGGCTGCAAGAGAGAGACACAGAGAGGAGTTGTATAAAAAAAAAATCACATGTTGCTAGGCTTCAGCATTCACTGACAGGTCATCATCATCGTCCCGTCCTAAGCCGTACAATTGTTTCTGCAGGTGGACTCAACACGCTGCTCCCTCTCCTGCTTCATCTGCTCAGGTGGGGTGTTGTCGATGTAAGCTTTGCCCTCAGCAAGCAGCTTCTCTGCAAACTTCATTATAGTGGGAAAGTGGTCACTGGTGTAAGTGAACTGGTCTGGACGGATCTGGAGCATGGCAACATCTTCCAGGATCACCTAAAGAGCAGCACAGCAAAGAAATGTGAACACAAAACTTACACTTCGTGGTTTTTTTTGTTATTATATTTATTTATCCAAGTAACAACAAAATAAATAAATAAATAATATCTTACCTTCTCAAAGTCCTCCTTCTCCTTCTCAGGGTTGGTGTCATCGAAGCGCATGATGAGCTTGCCTTTAAATGTGACCTGGTAGTGCTGGTTGAGCAGGGCAGCCTTGGCATGTCCGATGTGCAGGTATCTGTCCAAGGGAGGCAGAGAAAAAGTTAGGGAAGCTAGTAAATTAACAAACGTTTCTTCTAAACTCCAGATTCAAGTCGTACCCGCTGGCCTCAGGAGGGAACCGAACCACCACCTTGCCCATCTCAGCTCCTGGCAATTCCACAAACTTCCCGACATCCGCCTTTTTCCCTTCCAACTGTGAAAATGACACAATCAGTCAAGAATGGAATTAAAAAGTGCATTTATATCTTACATGGGTCACAAACATAATAATCAAGCGTTAAACATTCAAACATCAAAGTTTAATGTACCAGTTTAGTTTAAAGAGATAAAAACAACATGTTTGGTGGCTTTATAAACATTAACATCTATTCTTTTTTCTTTGCATCTTCAGGTTAAGGATTCGGGTCATGCTCACCCAGTTTTACAATCATAGTTTGCCACAATGAACACTGACAAAATAACACTTACTTTGTTTTTGTTCATTGAAGCCTTCTTACTGGTGTACTTGTTGCCTACAGCAGTGAAAGGAACTTGTGAGCTCAGGAAGAAGAACCAGCGGCTGACATGGGAAAAGGATTTGCCCTGCTTTGGCCATTCCCCATGATCTGTGGATAAAGAGTCACAATCTGTAGTGCTGATTTTAAAATGTTTAGTTACACATATTTCACACTAAAATCAGTCAGAGAAAAAAGCTGTTAAATCCTGGATGTTACTGACCTTTGAGAGCAGCCCAGACAGACAGATCAGCCAGGGTGAGGGCATGCCCAACCAGGAAGGTCCGCAGTGAGAGAGCCTTGTCCAGTTCAGCCAGTGCCACAGTCAAATCTGGCTGATTACACAGACTGCGAGCACTAAACTCCAGCCAGTGGTCAACCTGAAGACATCATGAAGAAAAAATTAAACGAGCATTCAGAACAATTGCAAAACATCACAGATATGCACAAACATACACACCTCAGTCTGCTCCATCATGTTGGATCCATACAGGCCAAGAGCAGGAGCAACCCGAGCCAAGTAGCGACAGATAGAGTTGTCATCGCTGAACTGGACTGAACTGAGAGAAGGAAAATGAGAAGAGACAGTTGAGATAAACGAATGTAAACTCCACATCTCTTATTTTGTACAGCATGTAAATTAAACTCGACCTGCAGCTCGATAATTGTGGCACCTACTCTGAGATGTGAAGCCGCGTGTCTTTGCCTTCCTCCACTGATACCTGCACACTGCTCTTCACATGTTCAGCTGTCAGAAGTGCCCCTGCAAGACAGACAAGACAACACAGTGTTTTTTAGTGTTTTTACTCTCACACTCCAAAGCACAGCTCCAGAAAACAGTCAAATTTGATCAATGCATACCTGCACACTCAAACAGATATGAAATCTGACAACCAGGTGAACTGGTCCAGTGACACAAAGCACGCAAGCTGCAATCTTTCCCGTAACTCTGCACAACACCTACCTTAAGTTCAATCTGCTTCAAAGGCTTTTTGTACTGAATCCATATTCAACTCCAGACCTTTTATCTGCTTATTTCTTTTCATTTGTTTTCAAACTAAACAAACTGAACAATGGCATAAGCTCACATACAGACAAAATTACATTATTAGTTGTGTTACAGGTCTCACAATTTCACAGTAATATTGTAACAGTATGCCACAGTTAATCTAGGAGGCCAATAAAAATTCTTTTTTATTTCTGAGCTCATAACAAGCCTTGGTAAAGAACTCAAATAGATAACCCCCAAAATTCTGTAATCTGCTACACTGAACAAGCCCATGAGACAGAGTTGCTGAACATTTCATACACAGAGGTGACGTTCCTTTGAATAACTGATGTAATCTTTTGATGAGCATGCCAAACATTCATAGAGCTACCGTGAATATTTTCTAAGGATTTTTACCACACTTCACTAGTGACTGCAACATACAATTCCTACTGCCAGTTTGACCGGAGTGATTCAGAAGGCGGACCCTCGCCGTTTCGTAGAATATTGTAAAGTCATGGTTCCCTTGGAAAATGGCTTAGCATTCATAGAAAATCTAAAGCTGTGTGGTGGGTGTCTGCTCATACTGTGGAACACAAGTCCTTAGAAATGATGTAAGTTGTAAAGACCAAAAGAAGAGCAGGGTTTAGAGCTTAATTGTCTGCTGTAGTTGCAGTAAAATATAAATATAATAAATATAAATGACGTCCAAACAAATAGTACCCCCTTTCCTCCAGATTTTAGATAAGGCAACAGAGTCCAACTTCTTGAAATACAAATAAGTGATACTTACTGTGTACTTATCTTTGTCATAGAATAATGAAAGAGCAGACCTCACCTGGCCATGAAAAGTGCTTGCCTGTCCAACTAATTTTGAGCATCTGAAATGGAGGACTATGTATAAAAACAGCAATAAACCCAAACCAGTGCTTTTGTTAAACCTCCTGAACTAAAGCTGAAAGTCTGAACTTCAATCACAATCTTGATTTTTTTCATGTACAGAGGCAAAGCTGTAAAGAAAGTATCTAAATACCTACAGATTTTATTGTAAGGTTTATATAGTCATATATTGGCCTGTCTACAGCTGGTGTATACATGCTCTGTATAAATATGCATGTATGTACAGCTGTAACTGTATGTTTACAGGTGCATTCCGGCATATCACCATTATAAAGGAAAGCTTCTCTCTGAATTTGTTGCGCCCTCGCATACATTCCAAGCACCTGCATTTCTAAAAAACCGAAAGAACACAGTGCAGGACTAATCATCCCCATCCAGTTCTACTACGTTTCAGGAGGCTTGCATCAGCCTGCTGTGCTCAGTAAAAAAATAGCTACACAGGGGCGCTGTTCAGCAATTATGAACGCTATTCATTTCATTAGCTTGCTTTTGGAAATAACTTCACAAAAATAATCCCTATAAATTATTTTCCACAGTTGATTGAACGTGTCAGAGTGGTCTGCCACAATGCATTCAGTTTCAGCAGCTTATAAAAACCGAAAGCTGCCCAGCTGAGCTAACCGGCCGGTCTTTAGCTAATGTCAACGTGTCAACCAACGTGTTTCATTTCCAAGTTCAAAAAGACTTTTTCTGTGTAATGTACTCATGATATGTAGATGTTACAGTGGAAGCAGGTGGATAAGAGTTAGAACCGCTGTTTTGAACAAAAAGAACATTTCGTGAACTGTTCACGTGTTGTGGTTTTGGTTTCAGAAGTGCCTACTGGCTAGCTAGCCTTAGCTAGTATTTGTATGCATCTACAGATCACCAATCTCCATTGATTTATGGATGAAGTCACACTCTTAACTTCATATTTTATTTGAAACAAGAGCTACTACTCATTTCACGATATTTTAACACTTTATATCATCTGCTATTAAATTCGGGTCGTGTACAATGATCAAATATAAGTCGTTTTAATTACAAAATAAAACTCCAACTTATTTTTTTCACATCTTCATGTCTGTCTTAACAAGATTCATCCCAACGACTGATTTTTGATATTATAATTATATATTTTCCAGTTTAGTATGACACACAGGTGTAAGAAAGCTGATGTCACTCGCAACCTTTCATGCACACACACGGCTAATAGCAGAAAGTCACGTTATTTGGGGATCTCAGGGTGTAACTCACCGAGAGGAGGATTGCTTGTGTTGATGGTGAGATTTAACGCCATACTGCAAAATCCGGCTTCCACACAGGTGGTTACGAGACCCAGCTGAAGTTAACTGGCATGTACAAGAGGTCCACAGCACAGAAAACACTACTCCAGACACAGGAGAGAGAACGAGCTGAGTCGTTCTTCTTCGCCTTTCTTTGCGATTTACGGCAGCTGACATCCCTTTGAGTTACACTACTGCCCTCTTCTGGTTGTAATGGTCAATCGTCTGCCATGTGATCTATGCAGTTGTTCAAATCAAATTATTTCACATAAATCCATTTTTACCAACTTAGATTAGTTAAAATCTATGAAGATTTACCAAGAGTCAAAAGTCGCACCTTTACAGTTTGTATCTTATCAACCCTTTTGCGATTCTCTTGGCTTTCATTAATAACTATAAGGTCAAGAAGATAAAGAAAATTGGTATTTTTGCAGGAAATATGACCCATAAAATTATTTTAATGTTATATTGATGTTAATATGTATAATATTTTCTGTTCAATACAATGTTTTTCTTTTTCATCTTTCAGCTCTAGGCCTGTGTAGGGTCTGTCTTTTCTAACATGCCGACTAACGATGTTGTCAAAGAATAATTACAATACTTAAACAGTGCTTCAAGATTGCATTAACTGGCTAATCCTTGATCATTTAGCTTTAACTTTATATCTCACTGAAATATTAGTGTATTTCTGTCGTGTTTTATCTGCACTTAATAGGCATATAATAGGCATAAGTGACTTTTGGATTTCTGGATAGCAGTAACAGTAATTTTGCCACCTCAAACAAAACAGAACCATCTATACACAGTCACAGGTGAGAAACGTATTCAGACAGGTTTTTATTGTTAACTAAGAAAGATTAATGAACCTCATACAAACTTTTCGGTGCCTACAACATGCATTACATGTAACTCTTTTGCATCTGGATCCGGTGTCGTTATAGCGGAACTAAATGACAGAGCGCAAGTTCCCACACGGACTCGCACTGCTTGTGATTCTCCTGCACCGTGGTTTCTCTTTATGGATGTTTTGTGTAAAGTTTGGTAGCGGTGGATTGATAAGAGTCTGTTCTTCCAGCAGAAACAACCCGCGCCACTGCGCATTGATCTGATCCGGTAAAACAAAGAGTGCATTCGTTCAGTACAGCAGTGCCGCTTTCAGCCACAGTCTGCACACCTCTGCACTGTTGATTCATAAATGCCGTCTTGCTTTCTCTGCTGTGTGAATTTATGCACTTATTCATTCTTATGCCAGCCAAATATGTAGTCTGATCGTGGTGTTTTGCACGACTGCATGAGGCCTGCTTTTACCTGTTTTTAATACAACAGTGTGATCACAGGAAATGCGCTCTCTGTACTGTTATTTATTTTTGTTTTGTTTTTTAATTTGTCTTTATTTACAGTACTGTATATCAATTTTGGACCCACCCCTTGTTTTTTTAATCTTCATTATTATTAATATTATTTATATATGTTGCTAGTGAAATGGGAAATAGTTAGAGCGATTAATTGAAACAGCTGGATGTAAATGCAGCGTATAAGGCAACGGTGGAGTTTGTAAAATCTAATGAGCGTGAAAGTCAATATTTTTTATTCTTCTATCTTAATTCTTCAGCACACCCTGAACTCTTTCGGGAAGCGTTCTTGTCTTTTCTTTAAGCAGTCTTCAGAAACAAACACTCAAAGCTCTTCTTTTGATGTTGGCTGCATTTTGTCCTATTTTCTCTCAAATTGATCCCACACTGCTTCAATAATGTTGAGGTCCAGGCTCTAGGAAGGCCAATTAATGTCCTTTATTGTGTGTTTTCATATCCAGGTATACCTTTACTCTAGTATACTGACAGTGTTTAGGATCGTTGTCACGCAGAACAAAAAGAAGCTGATGTCAATCAGATGATTTCCAGATGGCATTGCATGCTGGATCGAAATCTGATGGTATTTTTCTCCATTCATAATTCCATCCGTGTTGACAAGATACCCGACACTACTGAAATGCTGCCTCAAACCACTGCAGAGCCTCCACTGTGTTTTACAGATGGCTGTAGATACTCACTGACTTCTCTACACAGACCTGTTGCCACTGATTTTCATTACAGTTCCTGTGTATTTTTATTTTCTTCCCATTTCCCTTCCTCAAGAATGGCTTCCTGACAGCCACCCTTAGGCTGAGACCATTTATGATGAGGCTTGAGTGAACACAGTGAATAGATGGATCACCCGAGGGTCCAGATACATTTCTCGGGGCCTGTGTCTGGCCTTTTTCTGTTTTTTTTTAAGGGATTTATTTTTAGATAATGTTCGTCTACTGCAAATAGAATTATAGACCTGCTACTTCTTCTTTTATCCTCCCCTTGTCCAGTTTCCTCATTTTTCTTTAAGAACACTCTGCACACTATGCTGAGATTTCCCAGGTTTTTGGGTAATAGTTCTTTGGAATAGTTCTTGTTCATGAAATAATACTATTTCATCCCTGTCAAGCTGCTATCTTTGGCATTTTTTATAGATTAAACTAAAGAAATGGGAGTGAATTCTGTGTTTTTGTGAATAGGTGTCAGTAACAAAGTGCTGAAAGATACAGTTTAATATTTGTTCTACTGCTAAGTTGTTTGTAATTCCTTAAATTATGTGCTCTTGTGTGATTAAGTGACTCATGGATCAGTGGCTTGACCATTCCTCTAAACATGGTCAGGTACAAAGACTGGATGAAGAAGAGTGAAAAAGAAAAACTTTAAAACACCTTTAGAGAGTCTGGAGAAGTATTGCTCAATTTGTAAAAGAATTACAAGGGAGTTTGGCTCCATTGGAAGCAAAATATAAAGAAATGAGGCTCAAGAATTTTGCCCAGTAGTGTAGATAAGGCAAAATAAAGACTTTTGCTCAGTTGCAAACCATTGTCATTGTCAGTAATGATTCCCACTAGATTTCTAAAATTCTTTAAGCTTCACTTGAAATTGTATATTTACTGCCAATTTCATAGATTATATGTTTATAATGGAAGCTCAAAGTGGATGTTTCAGCTATTTGTGTCTCTGTGTGTGACATAGACTTGGCTTCTCTGTTTTTATGATTCAGGCATGTCTCAGGACAGTCAGCACGGCAAGTGGACCATCTCCAGCAGTGATGATGATGACGATGAGGCTCTTCCTCCTTCAGGGACTGCAACATCTGGTTCCCGTCAACCCACTGAGTCCAGTCACAGTTCCTACCGATCTGCTACTCCATCACCACCCGTGGAGGTGAAACCAGAGCCAGCCAAACCACCGGTGTCCTCTCTCGCTGTTGGCTCAGAAGCCAGGCAGTCAGCCGCTAAGAACCAGTTAAACCCAGTGAAGTATGAAACCAGCCCTTCACTGGCTGGAAAACGCAAGAAAGTGGCGTCAGATAGCACGGGCTGGGCTCTCTCTGATAGTGATGAAGATGATGGAGAGGTGAAGGGAAAGAGTTTGAGTGACTTGCCAAAGAAGGCGCCTCCAAACCCCAAAACAAAGAAGCCAAAGGTGGAGAGCGAGCGTCCTCCAAGTCCTCACGGCCGACTTTACTACATCGATGAGCCCGATGACTTCTTTGAATCCCGTCTTCCTCCACTAAATGACACCTACAGGTTTTACCTCAACAAAGTCACAGGACTGGAAAAGAAGTACAACAATGGCGCTCTGCATATCCGGGGTGAGTTTAGAGAGAACAAAGCTTCAGACACTGGTGAAGAGACAGGTTAGAGCTTTCAAGCTAGCAGGGAAAGTTTTTTTTTATTTCATTTTATTACCTTCACCAAAGAGCTTATGTGATTGGTTTGTTTTTCCTCTCTGTTTGTTAGCAGGTTTACTCACAGTTATGGATTTATTTGAAAAAGTTTAGGAGTGGATGCGATAACTTTTTGAACCTTTCTTTACCATGGTGATTTGGTATTATTTTCATATACATATCAAATGGAAATAGGAAAAATTAAAAACCATTGTCTCGTACAACCATTGTACCAATTCACAAAAATGACCATTTTAAAGCGCTTTATCCTTTGTGGTGAAGACCTTAGAGTAATGTAGCGAGAAGTTTAGTTATCCCATTTCAGCAGTCATTTGCAAACATCAGGGAGCTAAAACATCAAAGGAAGCAACATCTGGCAGACCCAAGAGAGCAGCCATCTGCTAAGTGACAAATTCTTTGTCAAAGGCACAACGAACAATGCGACGAGCAAAGAAAAACAACAAAAAAGGGAAACTGGCAGTTATATTTGCCATTTGCGGCTCAGCTCTTGAAATCTTGGTTTTAGTTTCACTTCCCCTGTTTTTGTGATTTCCCCTTGGACATGTCTCTGCTGCAAACTCCTCAGGCTTAATGGTTTTGCTTTAACTTATAATCCAAACTTTTTTCCCTTTTATCTAGACATTCTTTCCCCATTATTTGGCACCTTGAAAGAATCGGTTCAGGTGAGTAAAAATAATTATGCCGCCTTTTTCTTTCCACAGATGTTTTTATTTTAAACAACAGTGATAAAACAAACAATGAAAAAAGCAACAACCATCTATCCCTGATAGTTCACACATGGCAATCCACTTTCTCAAAAGAAAAAGTCCACTCAGAAAAAAGGGCAGCAAATCAAAAAAAATGCATGTCTGCTTGACTTCCTGTTAAATTCACATCTCCTACAAAACTCCAAAAAAGCCCCAAAAACATTTTTTTAAAAATGTTTACCTTTTTTTACATATGTTATTCTTTCTAGTGAAAGGTTGGAAATCATTTCTCTCATCCACTGTGTTCAGAACAAAACAACGATTACTGGGCTTTACCCCTGTGTATTTTCCAAATCACTTTTCCTTGACCTCAGTAGAAAATGAAGTCCAGGGAAGATGTGTGGAGGAGAATTCATAAGGAGTTGGGGGGAAAAACAACTGTGGTGATCAGACAATCCAACTGCGGTTACAAAAACCTGCTTAATAATATGACAGTAGGTGTTGTGGAAGAAACAGGCTATAAAGTGAAATGAAATGTTTGCCACGTTGAGATTATTTGCTCATCATGTCCACTCATGTTTTCACATCCCAGTGGAATGATTCCAGTGTAGCTCCTGTTTTTATTAAAGCTTCCTGTGACTGAAGTCTGAAGTCAAAATACTGCACTGCCTTAGCTGAGGGCAGAACTAATGCACTTTAAATATAATAGAAAATATCTCATTATTATATATAAAAATCTACGCTCTTGACGCAAGATCATAACTTCTTGAGAAGCAGATTTTATTACAGCAGCTTAATGTTCATAGCTCACCTGTGGGTTTAACAGACTGCCGTTAAAGGCTTAAAATATATCAGCAGTTTATGAACAAAACTGAAAACACACTATTAATTTCTATCTAGGTCACCAACATAACTTATCAGTCACGCTGGTGACTGATGGTAAATTGTGAAATGACCTTATTATCCTCTATCCTCAATCCTTTCATAAGCGATGGTCCAGTATGTTCTTTGCCTAAGGAGCTGATAAAGGAGGTGTTGACACACATTTCTTAAGCTCTTAGAAAATGCAACTGGCTCTTAATGCCTTCAGATGTATAACTCAGTTAGGATCCTTCCTAAACAAACCCGATTAGCCAACCACAGCCCTGGTCTCCATACTCCATACTCCATACTCCATACATATGCAGTAATATGCGGAAATATGTGGTAAACAGCAGCTGTTGGATGGGTTACAATGAAACATGTGACAGATCCCTAAGGATGAATTTGATGACTTTACTTTTCATGTGTCAGGTGAAAAACTTGGGACATTGCAAAGAAGTAAAAGTATGGCTATAAACTCCACTCTCTTTCTTTATAGTTTAACTATTGCTTTGATATTGCCTGGATGGTGAAGCAGTACCCATCAGAGTTTAGGTAAGTTCTGCTTCTTCTTTCCTGTCACTGTAGTATAACTCCCAGATCTCAGGTCTGATGATATTCATATAAAAAAAACGTTATTAAATTAAAAATTACAGTAAAATGAGAGAAATGAGTCAGACCATTGAGCGGTGAAAAGTACACTGTGGTGGAGGAAGGTAATGGTGCAGGGAAAGCTAAACTCTGTGTTTATGTTTTCAGGGATCGCCCAGTTCTGATCGTACATGGTGATAAGAGGGAGGCCAAAGCTCGACTCATCCAGCAGGCTCAGCCCTTTCCACATGTGCGCTTCTGCCAGGTACAGGCTGGCCCACACAGGAAACAGCTGTTTATCAAAGGGAAATGGTTGATATTATTTCCACTTTGGATTGCCGTTTAGGTTGAGCTAATGTTTTTATTTGTAATCATTTTTTAATTTTTGCAGGCCAAGCTGGACATTGCTTTTGGAACTCACCATACGTAAGCATTGTTGATGTCTAAAAGGGGTGCTGAGAGCAATCTAAAGCCTTAGGCTTTGGTTCACATATCAACTCCATTTTAGACTGTTTTTTTCCAATGTCTATGACATTGTACAGATCCAGGTTGTAAGCACAGAAGCCCAACACACCTGCTGTGCTTTTGTTTGTGAGAAAAATCAATAAGAAGAAAGTTGTTTTAAAGAGGAAAGAGCTAAAACTGTTTGTTTCATACACAAAACGAATGTGAGTCATGCAAAGCTACCCTGGTCATGCAAAGCTACCCTAGAAGAATAAAAAAAAAAATAAGCATAAAAATACAGATGTAAATGAGCATAAAAAGTCAATCTAAATTTATTGACTACAAACTAGCACGACTGTTATGTAACCATATCAGGCTTTGCATCATTGTTGTCATTTTGGCTGTTTTCTTGTCAGAAATTGTATTAAATTCTATTCTATGTGGCATTAAAAGCTCTTCGATAAACACTATAGTAAAGATGGTGTGAGATATGATGATGTGAAAGACCGATAAAGTCATAGAGGAAAAAAATGCTTTAAGTCATTGCTACTGGAAGTGGTTTTACAAGCTACTTAATCAGGGCGTGACTTTTCACAAGACTGCAAACAGTCCATTGAAAATATGTTTACGTTTATATGATCCACATTGCAGATATTATAGGCCTTTTAGCTTGCTCTTTGTTGTATTGTATTGCTGTGTGTCATCAGGAAAATGATGTTGCTGTGGTATGAGGAAGGCTTCAGAGTCATCATTTTGACTTCTAATCTCATCAGAGCTGACTGGTACCAGAAAACACAAGGGTACGTCTATTCTTTATTTATTGTTGTGGTTGCAGTTTGTTTGTCTGTTATCAAGGGCATGGGAAGTCTAACAAGCCAAATTTGATGCCGCTTGGTAGCAATGTGGTTTATCACCAGAGAAAAAGAGCCCTTCTAGTTCAAGAAGGGTTTGGAGTCTGCAAGTTAGACTACTAGCCCTACTTCTTATGAGCCACTTTAAAGTATAGAGACTCATAAATAATAATCATATTGTGATTAAATGTTTCGCTTGGTTGTGAAAATGTCCTCAAATCAGTTTTTCCCAACCTAGGATGTGGATGAGCCCTCTGTTCCCTCGGTTACCAAAGGAAAGCAGTGCAAGCGCTGGTGAGTCGCCCACCTTCTTTAAGAGGGACCTGCTGGAGTATCTGGCATCGTATCGCGCTCCAGAACTTGAAGAGTGGATCCAGAGAATCAAAGAGCATGACCTGTCAGAGACCAGGTATACACAAGATGCTCTTCTGTATTTCGTGGTTGTAACAAGTGGCTATTTGAGTTACTGATGCCTTTTTACCAACTCAAAGTGGTCTGGGGTCTTTCTGCTCTGACCTCTAGCACCAACAAGGCTTTTTTTTTCTTTTTTCTTTTTTTTAAACTGCCAGTCACTGGATATTTTTTTTCATTTTTGGATCATTCTCTATAAAGCTGAAAGATATGGCTGTGAGGGAAAATCCCAGTAGAGCAGCAGTTTGTGAAATAAATGAAATGAAGTGGCTTAGAGTATAAGTCTAACTTTTATTATATAAGTAGTTTAAGTTTTGGTTTCTGTAACGAAGAAGCTTCCCAGCTCTGATGATGTATCCAATCTTATCTTATATTCTATTATCTTATTTTTTGAGATGCAAAGAGACAGAACAATATAATCAGTGCAATAATGCCCAGATTACAGTTTGTTCTACCTTTGTCTTCTGTTATCAGGGTATATTTAGTTGGCTCAACCCCAGGAAGATATGTAGGTTCAGATATGGAGCGCTGGGGCCACCTGAGGCTGAGGAAGGTAACGATTTCCCTTCAACTTTACTGTGTGGCTATATCACCACTGAGGTGTTGCTCTTAAAAAGTTGGGTTATAATGTTTATAGAATAGATAATTTTCTGCAAAATGCAAGTGATTAGAAGGAAAATGGCTAAAATATGCAAAACATATGACTGGATTTTCCCTTCTTCTGTTTTTTTGTTTGTTTGTTTTTAAGCTGTTGTACGAGCATACAAATCCTATTCCTGGCGAGGAAAGGTGGCCAGTGATTGGCCAGTTTTCCAGCATCGGCTCTATGGGATTGGATAAATCTAAGTGGTTGGCGGGGGAATTTCAGCGCACCCTGACCACACTAGGAAAATCCTCTCTTCGCCCAGACCCTCCTATGCACTTGGTCTGTCCAACTACAGCAAAGATAATGCTGTTTGCTGCATGATCAGATTTAAAAGAACTGTCTGCTGTAGTCACTGAGTTTATTAAGACAGGAAACTTTTTCACTCAGGTTTTCAGACTTTTTTTTTCTTATATATTTGAAAACTTTAGCACTAAATAATCAATCAAGCAGTTGCCCACTTCGTATATAGTCAGGGTTTTGTTGTTCCACTCTTACTTCCGGTCGTTCCTTTTGTTAGAAAACTTTGAGAAGATATTTCTCCAGCTTGCATTATTGAGCCACTTAGCTCATTTTATGACTTTTGTGTTCTTTAGCATTAATAATTACTAGGCAATTGCTATGTTTGACCACAGTTTATTAAAAGTTACAAAGCTCTATATTTCTAAAACAAGTTTTTAATGGGACCTTCTTTTGCAGCTTTATCCATCAGTAGAAAATGTGAGGACAAGTTTAGAGGGATATCCAGGTAAATATTCTTTTTACTCACATTTCAAATACAGTATAACTCATATAAAAACTAAACTTCTTCAGAATACTTTTAATTTTAGTATTTTCAATTTGCGCTTTTAAATATTTCTGTTTTTATTATTGTGAATTTACTTGTAATCTAAACATTTTTGTCCTCCAGCTGGAGGCTCTCTTCCCTACAGTATCCAGACAGCTCAGAAACAACTTTGGCTCCATTCTTACTTTCAGTAAGTTCTACCAAAGCAAAATTCAGTCCTGCTGTTAGGGCGCAGCAGTAATCAGTCACTTCTAGTGTGCAAGTATGCAGTCTCCAACCCTTTTTTTTTTTTTTTTGTTTATTGTCACATCTGTTTTTAACACAGAATCTTTCAGGTTGATCACAAATCAGAACAAATCAGTAAATAAAAGCAAAAAAAACAAACACAGCTCAGAAGAATCAGAGAAGTTCAGGAGCACCAGAAGGAAAGCAAATAGTGCGGCTGATTCCAAATAACTCACTGCACATACGAGTTTAAATAAACAGTTGGGTTGGGCTAATGAATTATCTAAGATTATTAGCTTGTATCTAATTTCAGTGTGCATATGGGACCACAATTTATTATTGTAGCACAAACACAACAGATGGCAACTAAAGTGTTGAAGAACATCGGGGAGAAATTAAAACAGATGAACTGACTGAGGTGCTTAAAAACAGTTTTAATAATGTAACATTACTAAACGCTTTAAACAAATGAGAAACATTCAAACCCAATATTTGATCTGAAGAGGTGGTCAATACTGCACACAAATCATAATCTTGAAGTTGGGGCTAGTCTGAAATTTGGTAGTGGAAAAGTTTTTTAGTTGAGATTTTAATGAGGTGGAAAGCCTGAAGTCTGGAAGTTTCAGAGCTGCTGCTGAGCAGCTGTACTTTAAGAGCAGTGATCAGCTAACACAGCTAAATGACCAGAGTTATAATGGTTTTTCAGGTCTAGCAGAAACACTGGGATTTGCCTATTGAGGCAATTATTGAGATATGAGAAAATGTATTTAGATTAGCCATAATGTAACATTCCCAAAAACAGGAAAAACATTGAACTGATGGCCACATATGGTTTGCTCTGTTATCTTCTGGGTTATATTTGACATCCAGGTGTCCGAGTTATTCCATGCATGAGGTGGGCCGTAACTAGGCCTTGACTTTTGCTTCTTGCGTTCTCTGTATGTTTTGGAACAGCGGTCCCCAACCTTTTTTGTGCCACAAACCAGTTTATGTCCAACAATATTTTCATGGAGGGGCTTTTAAGGTGTCGCGAATAAATACAACAAAATAAAACCAGTTCCTGTACCCAAAAAAGTTTGGTACAGTTTGCACACATCTTTTAAGTGATCCGTGGATTCTTGTGTGTGGTTGTTTTTAGCCGCTGGAAGGCAGAAGCAACGGGGAGGAGTCACGCCATGCCACATATCAAGACATACATGAGGGCATCTCAAGATTACTCTCAGCTTGCCTGGTTCCTTGTCACAAGGTTTGTGTTAGTGTGCGTCTTTGCATCTGTTCTTTTATTTCTCGTATAGCATTTACTGCTAAAACAGGCAGAATTACATTTTCATGCTAGACTAGAAATACGCTTTTCTTGTGGGTTGCAGAATTAAGAGTTGTATGCGTTTATAGTTATCTTTTCCTGTGTTTATATAATTAGTAATACAACGATGTGGTTGATAAAATTAGTTGTTCTGTTTTCTATAATCAGTGATAGCATATTCTTGTGTAATGGTTGCATCTTGTGTTGTATCATTGTATTTGCCATTAGTCTGATCATTTCCTGGTCGCCTGAGCTGTAATAAAAAGTTTCGCTTTGTCTCTTTGGTGGGTTTCAGTGCGAATCTCTCCAAGGCAGCATGGGGTGCGCTAGAGAAGAACAACACTCAGATGATGGTGCGTTCGTATGAGCTGGGAGTCCTCTATCTGCCGTCCGCCTTTGTAAGAGCAACATACAATTTAATTGTGAAGAAAAAAATTTCTATTGCCTTTTATCATTATTATAAAAGACCTGATGTGTAGTAACATGATGGATGTCTCCCTACAGGGCATGAAGACATTCTCTGTTGACAAAAATCCATTTCCGGTCTCTGCGTCCTTCTCGGGTTTCCCAGTGCCGTTCGATCTCCCCCCTACATCCTACACTACTAAAGGTACTGGGTGTTTTCTTGCTTTGGAACTAGACTCCAGGAACTGTAGTTTTCAATACTTCAACGTTGACTTATTTTTTTTTTTTTAGTCCTAGAGGTTTTTGCGTGTTTTCATCCACATTAATAGTTTCTGAAAACACTATCAGTGTGGATCTAGCACCCACCAGTCCTGGCTCTATGTCCTGCATAATGTTCCTTTTTATCTGGTAAATCAAAGTATCAACACTTTGAATTTTACTTCACTCTTTTCCTTCTTTGCTCTCAGATCAGCCTTGGATCTGGAACATTCCTTACAGCCAGGCTCCCGACACACACGGCAACATCTGGGTTCCCTCCTGATCACACGCACACACGTCTCATTTGAAAGTCTGCTGTCTGTACCTGTTAGTTACTGTGTTTAGTTGTTAGTGGTCATTAACATTTTTCTAAATACTTTTATACTGTACCATATACTCATATGATTTCTACCAATAAATAAAATATTGTTAGATTTGTGTATTTGCAATGTCAGTTGTTGTTTTTCAGCATTAGAATAAGATTTAAACATAAGAGGTTGCACTCAAATAGCTTGAGTTATAAATCTTCATATGTAATTCCAATTTAGAATCCCAGGAGAGGTCTGATGTGGTCTTATTTTGGCATAATGGGGGAGGTTCTGTGTAAATTTACTTAATTTAAAGTGACAGCTCTGTATGAAACATCCCTTTTAAGTGAAACCTGTTGCACAGATTCATAAATGTTCAAGATATAAGCTTGTTTGCTTCTTAATATCATAAAGGATAAAGCTTGTATAGGATTTGGGGAGAACATTAATGGCTCATTTTTTTGTTTTTAATCGCCGATCTGCACGCATTCCTATTTTTGGTGGTCGGGATTTACAGCACTTTGTGTTTTTTTTTTTTTACTATCAGGTTAATGATTATATCCGTATATGTACCCCTTGGGGTAAATTAATTACTGATTAAGCAGTTTGAAAGAGCCACAACCACGTTTTCTCTCTTTAACTTGGGTAAGTTCATCTCAGCAAGATGGCTTTTTTTTTTACGTGTTTTAATGTTAGCTCACTACATATTTACACTGGTTAGAATTAAACATATTTACCAGAAACCTCAAATTAGCACCTATACAAATACAGTATGTTTTTTCCCTAGATCTTTAAAAACCCAGGGTGTATTAAAAAGCAACTATTCATTGCTGCCTGAATACCCTTTTTTTCTTAATCTAGCTTCAACAGCTCTTTCCAACATCGTCTCATCATCTTCATCCCACAGTAAATACTACAGCTTTGCACATCTTCTCCAGCATCGGACGCTTCCTCTCCATTCCTGGGGAAGAAGTGTCTTGGGGAGTAAGGCATCTCCTCACTCTCCAAGATTGCGTTAAGTGATCTGGTCAAAGATGTCTGCTCTCTCTTCAAGACATCTCAATACCTCCACAGGTATGTCACCTGGACCAAGTGCCTTTCTACTCTTCATCCTCTTCATATCTGCCCTTCTTTCTAATTCTCTATAATTCCCGATCCTTTGTCCAGGCTTCTCTTTCTCTCTCGATTTCTTCATTCATAAGCTCCTCAGAGTACTCCTTCCATCTTCTCAAGACACGCTCTCCATTTGTTAGTACATTTCCATCTCTTTCTGCTTAGTCTGTAGATCCATGTTCTTTATATTTGTAATAAGTTTCCTAAACGAGTTAATGCGTACGCTACACCTGTAAATTCACACAATGAGCATCTGGTCTGAATTAGGAGTTAAATTAGGATTCGGTGTATGAAAAGTTATTTTACAGCTTAGAAATAATTGCAATTGGGAATGTAAACGTTGGGATGTACTCCCTAGTGTGTAAACAGAACAAGAAGCAAGATTATACTCTCAGCTTCTACTGGGTTTCAAATTTCTTCTTCATTTTGTGTCTGCTTCCTTTAGGGGTCGCCACAGTGGATCAGCTACCTCCACCCTATCCCTAGCATTCTCCTCTGTCACATCAGACTACATCCTTTACTACATCCATGAACCTGCCCTCTAGTCATCCTCTTTTCTTTCTCCTGCTGCCTGGCAGCTCCACCTTCAACATCTCTTATAACCAGTTTATTCACTCTTCCTGCTCTGCGCATGTTCAAGGCATCTCAGCCTTGCCTCTTTAACTTTGTCTCCAAGCCGCTCAACCTGTCAGTCTGACATACTCATTTCTAATTTTGTCCCTCCCAATCACGCCAAGGGAAAACCTTAGCATCTTCAACTCCTGCCACCTCCTGTCTTTTGTTAGTGGTACTGTCTCCAAACCATACATCATAGCAGCTCTCATTACCAACTTGTAAACCTTCCCTTTCACTCTTGCTGTTATTCTTCTGTCACACCCACTCCACCCTGCCTGCACTCTCTTCTTCACCTATCTTGTGGATTATCTGTTGCTTTGTGTTGCTTGGTTTTATGTTTAGAAAGATTAATAAAGTTACTGGTTAAACTACATAACATAGGGGGAAATATAGCATAACTTCTCACCCGTGTGAAGGTGAACAAGAACAAATGTGAGTGCATTTCTTAAATAAGGTGTGAGACATACTGCAATGGGAAGGGAAAGGGGAGGGAGGGAAAGCAAAGAAATGCAGTGTGAGAAAAAAGGAATCTAAAACTACACAAACAGCAATGAAAATTAATAAATTTAGTGAGCGTAAAAAAAAGTAGAACAAATGGGTAAACTGGCTCTGAACCTGTTTAGAAGTATAACCAAAAATATATGTCAGACCAAATTATTAGAAACATCCCACAGCACTGCTTCCAAGCAACAGCTCTCTGCCACTGTACCGAATCATAACTGCAGCCAGGTGTCTCTAATAAACTGGCAACTCTATTTACTGTACGTTCAGTAAACTGCGACTCCCGTCGTTCTTTGCGTCGGTGTGTCAACATGGCGCCTGTCTGCCGGACAAAAGGCGAATCTGTCTGACGGCGGATTGAAGCCCAATTAGAAGCAGAGGAGACATTTTGGGAAAACTGTCAGTGTCTGTGTGTCCCTGCGCCCCGAGGCGATAGATATATGGTAAAACAAACATCCGCGGAGGCTCTTGGACTGGAATAATAAGGTAAGTTAAGTCCTCCAGCTCCAACTACTGCTGTCTTCAAACGGTCCTGCCAGGAGCCCGATGCATTTCCTTTTTTCTGTCTGATAACTGCAAACTCCTTAAAAAATCCCCAGTGCCACCGCAGCGGTGTTTTCCCGCGGCGGTTAAGTTTCACACTATCAAAACTGATATTAGCGGTTTTGTCTGAAAAATAACGACTCGGGCTCTCATTCGGCGGGTGTGTAGTTCTCCAAGAGTCACTTAATAAAAAATAATGTCAACTTTTCCAGTTGCTGTACAATGCTCGCTAATGCGGTGCACTATGTATTCCAGCAGAGCGTCGTAATTACGCTGAATAATGAAAGTCATAATAATTGCCCTATTCTACTGTGCTTACTAGGAGTTAGTTTATAAGATGTATGCCGAATTCACGTATTGTTATCCATTATATGTAAAACGTATTAGGACATCTTCTATCGAGAAGTCAGTGTTTTCCTCGAAGCAGGGGGAAAATAAAATCCAGTTTTCTTTAACGCGATTCGGCGTTGAAGTTGACGATCTAAAGACGGACCTCTGCATCGGATTTACCTTAAGATTGGCTGTTACAGTATAACATCTGGTGACAACAGTCGACTAGTTTGTCTTGCGTTTCAGGTTTAGAGTCCAGTTAAAAAGTTTCCTACTGTAATTTAAGGACTTTGTGCATGTGCACAGCTGGCACATGTCTGCTACCAGTTCATGCCACGTCTGGATAGGACTTTAAGTAGGTCACTGGGTTCAGGAATGGTAATAGCTTTCCTAATGTCTTTGACTTTATTAGCTCTACTTGAAGAAAGAAAAGTCATAGCCCACAGTGTGAAGTTTTGTTTTTGTTTTTTTTTCAGGGAGACAGCTGGATTTATTTATTTATTTTTGACTGATTATTAGTTAAAAAGATCTGTAGAGTAAAACTTTAATGCCCCAAAGAGACAGGTATCCTACAGTCTCAAGAGGGAAACGTTCAAAAAAAATTTTAAGAAATAGCAGATGGAATCAGTAAGAATATGAATTCATTCTCTGAAGCTAAGTTTGGAGAGAGAGCAAACCTTCACCTTGGAGGTAGCATTTGCAACTCAAAGGATGCTAAGGGTTCAAAATGGTCCGTAACATTTGTTCCAGATGCTGAAGGTCACTAAGGGTGACACCAGCAATCTTGGAGCACACCTTGACAGATTTGCCACGCTTGCTTCTGTTTTTAACACAAGGAGAGTCGCAAATTATAGATGATGAAAACGAGGAACTTCCTTAAAAAGAGCAACCGTTGATTTCCTTTTTTTGTTTTTTTACATACAGCATGAATCAATCATATTAGGCACTGTTCTTGTCTGCACCTCAAAAAGGAAGTGTGTGCATATGTGTGTTTTCATGTACTCCATACAGTGCTTAGCAGGCATGAGCCAGTGCCAAGTACTATTCAATTATTGGTAAATCTGTCTGTGCTTGCACACATATCCTGTTATTTATCTGCTGGTTTTGTGACAAAGACTATCAAAGCTACACACATCCATTTAAAAGCTAGACAGAGGGATATTATTTTACTGACATTGTGGCATCTTATGAAGGGCGTTTCTCTGATTTTGTTTAAATGGGGTGGCACAAAAGAAGAACGAGGCAGGAGGGGCCCACAGAAAATCAGAATATTTGATAAAAAGTAAATACAGTGCGGGAACTTGGTGCAGAAAACACTGGGAAAGATTTTTCAGTGTTTCAGTGGGCGTTGTTTTGTATTAAACCGACCCTTTATTTAAGTAGGGTTATGAGTATTATTTAAGTAACACAAAGGTATTAAAGGTTTACCATCAAAATATACCTGCAGAATCGTAGACGCTATATTATCACATTACAATTATTGATTCTTTGATGTGTATATAATTTTAATGTTTTAGCTGGAGATGCTTTTAAATACTTTATATGCCACTGAGTAGCTTTATCGATAATAATACAGCATAATATCACGTAATTTATATTTTTTAAAAGCTCCAGAATATTAAGTAATGCAGCTTTAAAATAAATTGTATGGAGTACAAAATGTGGCAAAGAGCATCATATTGAGTAGAAGCACAAAAAATACTTAAAGTACAAGTACATTAAAATCCACTTCAGTAAAGTGCTAGTGTACATTTACTGGATACATCTGCTATTTCCTTATTTTAACAATGATTACAACTGTTGAAGATTACATTTGGACTGCTTTAACAAGGTACCTTGTCTGTCTGTGCTTTATCTGTGTTATCCTTTTACCAAAGTTAGTGTGGTTGCCAGACGGTGTTAACATTTTAATGGCAAACCTCAGCTGGCTGGATGAAAACCTGATATGGAAGCTACAGTTTCAAATACAGCGAATAAATGTTGGTTTCCTGCCTTAATATGGTTTACTGTTAGTGTTCTCTGCTGAAAGGAAAGGTGGATTTTTGGTGGCATTCACTCATGTCTGCTAGGCATTGTTAATTGACCTCTATCTGATTACTTTCTCATTTGCCTCCTCATCACATGTTGTCACATGTTTAAAATTCTGTCTGTCTGTTCCTGACTTTGCAGAGAAGTAATACAACAAGTAGAAAAAAATCTGTGTTAGCTAAAACTTTTTGTGAGGTTTCTTTTTTTTTTTTTTTTTTTAAACCTCTTAAAGTCTCGCTGGCAACCAGTGATCAGGTTAGGGTTAGATTCAGAGCTGCTCTTTGCATTTTGTAACTTTAATTAGAAAAGAAAAGCTATAGTCAATGCAAGAGTCTTCTATTCTTCCTGAAATTATGCTTCTTTGTTATGTAACTAAAATGCAATGCCAACCCTGGTGCTGCACCTGAGCAGTTCACTGTTGACCCGCTGGATGTTAAGAGAGGTTCAGTTTGAGACTTTAAAGCCAGACTTTGATGAGTTCTTCTAGTTTGCACTTACAGTACATGAAATCTTTGAAAATGCCTTGACTGGATCTTTCTTTGTTTAAAAGTGGAATAAATATAAAAATCTAAAGTCAGTCCTTGGCTTCATTTTTTTGGTAATCTTCCATTGTTAATGTTAATCTTAGGTTACAAACTGAGGTTGAATCTCCAGAATGTGAAGGTTCAGATGTTTTTAGTTAGAAGCTTCTTCAACCTTTTTCTTTTAAAGCTGTTTTAGTCAGCATGTCTTCCTCGGTTGGACCCCACGTCTCCTCCAGTTTCATGTGGATTAGTGATATTACACCTAAAAAGTTTTCACTCTTAAATGCTGGACTTTATCTGTCCTTAATTGTCCTTTCTCACATGGGGCACGTGGCACTATATAGTTGCTCCAGAAGCGTTGTCACTACTGGCAGTCCTGGTTCAGGTGAGGGTGATGCCTGGGTGGAGCGTGTAGGAGGGTGCCCACTCACTCTCTCCAAATTCTCCAGACAATTACTCTTTTTAATTTCTCATACAGGCGCAATGGGATGTCGCAAGGACTTTGCACTAGGGAGCTGGCAAGTTAAAGAGTTTTTAATGCTCAATTTGATTGAGTCGGACATTTACGTTCTCACTTACAGCTCCGCTGAGTAATGAGGAGAACAAGTGCAGCGCTGCAGTGAATGTGTGAAAGACAGTTCCCCTCAAAATAAACATCTATTTTTAGTATGCACAAAGATCAACTGATTTACCAGTGGTACTTGGTGTTAAGGCACATTGTAAAGAATACAGATGTTTCCTTTTGTGTTGAATTTGTGTTAGAAGTAAAAAAACAAAACAAAAAACAGCCAAGTAAAGCAAACAGACTGTGTGAAACAACTGAAGATATGTTTGATTTTTGAATACGCATAACAAAATGTTGCACAGGTGATCGCGATCAGTGATTATCAAATTAAATGAAGTATATAAATAGTTTAGATAATCGTTTTTGTGGTAACGTTTTCTTTATTGATCTTGTGTATCAGTCTAACTTCAGTATGAGTCATCCTCTGCAGCAGGGAGGGAAAGTATGAAGCTTTGCTGCCTGAAATGTAAATTTTTCTTGGCATTCTTCCCAAGATGCAAACACACACTCACCCGCAACCTCCCTCTCTTATATCTGTACGTGTTGATATGCCTGCTGACTTTGATTTTCTGCTGTGGCCTGTTTTTCTTCTCTGCGCCAGAAAGAAAAGCACTGAGACAGATGTTTTATCTCTTATTTCTCTGTTTATCTTCCTCGCTTGCTCTCCCGCTTTCCTCCCTCGGTTCAGCCTTGTGACTGTTATGACAGTTTTTTTCAGAAGTGACAAATTCACTGTGCAGTTATAGATAAGAATTAAAATTTAATGCGCCAGGGCTGCATTGAGGGGGGAATGCATTTGATTTAAAAATCATACAATAGCACACAGTGAATTGGGTGAATAACATATTTGTGTAACTTTAAAATGATTAGAGGAACCAAAAGCTCATCAGCTGTAATAAAATGCTTATTAAATGTGTAGGAATGCGCTTCATATCTGGACAGCAGCTGCTGAGTGGTGACGTCTTACTGTCTGTGTGTGTGTGTGTGTGTGTGTGTGTGTGTGTGTGT